>NC_140008.1:45758797-46170914 GCF_964263955.1 Coregonus lavaretus | reverse complement strand
AACTATGAAATAACACATATGGAATCATGTAGTAACCAAAAAAGTGTTAAAATAAATCACAATATATTTGAGATTTGAGATTCTTCAAATAGCCACCCTTTGCCTTGATGACAGCTTTGCACACTCTTGGTATTCTCTCAACCAGCTTCATGAGGTAGCCACCTGGAATGCATTTCAATTAACAAGTGTGCCTTCTTAAAAGTTAATTTGTGGAATTTATTTCCTTCTTAATGCGTTTGAGCCAATCAGTTATGTTGTGACAAGGTATACAGAACATAGCCATATTTGGTAAAAGACCAAGTCCATATTATGGCAAGAACAGCTCAAATAAGCAAAGAGAAACGACAGTCCATCATTACTTTAAGACATGAAGGTCAGTCAATCCGGAAATTTCCAGAACATTGAATGTTTCTTCAAGTGCAGTCGCAAAAACCATCAAGCGCTATGATGAAACTGGCTCTCATGAGGACCGCCACAGGAATGGAAGACCCAGAGTTACCTCTGCTGCAGAGGATAAGTTCATTAGAGTTACCAGACTCAGCCCAAATAAATAAAAGTAACAGACACATCTCACCATCAACTGTTCAGAGGGGACTGTGTGAATCAGGCCTTCATGATCAAATTGCTGCAAATAAACCACTACTAAAGGACACCAATAAGAAGAAGAGACCTGCTTGGGCCAAGAAACACGAGCAATGGACATTAGACCAGTGGAAATGTGTCCTTTGGTCTGGAGTCCAAATTTGAGATTTTTGGTTCCAACCGCCGTGTCTTTGTGAGACGCGGTGTGGGTGAATGGATGATCCCCGCATGTATAGTTCCCACCGTAAAGCATGGAGGAGGAGGTGTTATGGTGTGGGGGTGCTTTGCTGGTGACACTGTCTGTGATTTATTTAGAATTCAAGGCACACTTAACCAGCATGGCTACCACAGCATTCTGCAGCGATACGCCATCCCAGCTGGTTTGGGCTTAGTGGGACTATCATTTGTTTTTCAACAGGACAATGACCCAACACACCTCCAGGCTGTGTAAGGGCTATTTGACCAAGAAGGAGAGTGATGGAGTGCTGCATCAGATGACCTGGTATCCACAATCCCCCGACCTCAACCCAATTGGGATGGTTTGGGATGAGTCAGACCGCAGAGTGAAGGAAAAGCAGCCAACAAGTGCTCAGCATATGTGGGAACTCCTTCAAGACCGTTGGAAATGCATTCCAGGTGAAGCTGGTTGAGAGCATGCCAAGAGTGTGCAAAGCTGTCATCAAGGCAAAGGGTGGATATTTGAAGAATCTCAAATCTCAAATATATTTTGATTTGTTTAACACTTTTCTGCTTACTACATAATTCCATATGTGTTGTTTCATAGTTTTGATGTCTTCACAATTATTCTACAATGTAGAAAATAGTAAAAATAAAGAAAAACCCTTGAATGAGTAGGTGTGTTCAAACTTTTGACTGGTACTGTAAATAAATGTAAATGTACTGGTGTGTTAATCCCACTTTACTGTAGTCCGCAAAAACACTACAGTGAATACTGTAGTAGTTACTGTAGTATACTGTAGTATTTACAGTTAACTATAGTATAATTAACGTAGTGTTTTTTGACTGTAGTATACTGTAGTGTTTTTGTGGACTGTAGTATACTGTAGTATTTACTATTGTGTTTTTGTTTCATTATCTTTGAGGCTTTCTCCTTGAGGAGAAAAAACACGTTTTCCATAACCTGTAGTTAGGTAGGACTGGGGTCTGAATGTGTAGCTCAGAGCTTCTGCTCTTTTCTATAACCTGTAGGGAACACAATATATGATCTATGCTTGGCATGTAGGTTTCTCACTTATGGGTAGCACAAACTGGTATTTGGGGGAGGGGAATGAGCAGGGTATATGGAAGTGAAATACTGTAGTATTTACTATATTTAAAACATTTTAGTGTTTTTGCAGTCATTAATGTAGTATTTACTACACTGTTTTCTTGCGGATAATACTGTGGTATTTACTATAGTATTCTACAACATTCTATAGTAAGTACTACACATGATCAAGGGATATTACAGTGTGTAGTATGGTATTCTACAGTATACTACAGTTTACTACAGAATTCTATAGTAAGTACTGTAGTATTATATCGTAAACTGTAGTATTTTTTCATGTGGGATGTGATCATTTAGGTGCATATGTGTGCAAACAGGATCAATAACTATAAAAGGCTATATCACAAATCCCCATAGTTAATAAAATAGCTACAGTGCATTCAGAAAGTATTCAGACCTGTTGACTTTTTCCACATTTTGTTATGTTTCAGCCGAATTCTAAAATGGATTAAATAAATGTTTTCCCTCATCAATCTACACACAATACCCCATTATGACAAAGCAAAACAAGTTTAGACATTTTTGCAAATGCATTAAAAATAAAAACTAGACATACCTTATTTACATAAGTATTCAGACCCTTTGCTATGAGACTCGAAATTGAGCTCAGGTGCATCCTGTTTCCATTGATCCTCCTTGAGATGTTTCTACAACTTGATTGGAGTCCACCTGTGGTACATTCAATTGATTGGACATGAATTGGAAAGGCACACACCTGTCTATATAAAAGGTCCCACAGTTGACAGTGCATGTCAGAGCAAAAACCAAGCCATGAGGTCGAAGGAATTGTCCATAGAGCTCCGAGACAGGATTGTGTCGAGGCACAGATCTAGGGAAGGGTACTGAAACATTTCTGCAGCATTGAATGTCCCCAAGAACACAGTGGCCTCCATCATTCTTAAATGGAAGAAGTTTGGAACCACCGAGACTCTTCCTAGAGCTGGCCGCCCGGTCAAACTGAGCAATCGGGGGACATGGGCCTTGGTCAGGGAGGTGACCAAGAACCCAATGGTCACTCTGACAGAGCTCCAGAGTTCCACTGTGGAGATGTGAGAACCTTCCAGAAGGACAACCATTTCTGCAGCACTCTACCAATCAGGCCTTTATGGTAGAGTGGCCAGATGGAAGCCACTCCTTAGTAAAAGGCACATGACAGCCTGCTTTGAGTTTGCCAAAAGGCACCTAAAGGACTCAGACCATGAGAAACAAGATTCTCTGGTCTGATGAAACCAAGATTGAACTCTTTGGCCTGAATGCCAAGTGTCTCGTCTGGAGGAAACCTGGCACCATCCCTATGGTGAAGCATGGTGGTGGCAGCATCATGCTGTGGGGATGTTTTTTAGTGGCAGGGACTGGGAGACTAGTCAGGAATGAGGGAAAGAAGAATGGCACAAAATTCAGAAAGACCCTTGATGAAAACCTCCTCCAGAGTGCTCAGGACCTCAGACTGGGGCGAAGGTTCACCATCCAACAGGACAATGACCCTAAGCACACAGCCAAGACAACGCAGGAGTGGCTTCGGGACAAGTCTCTGAATGTCCTTGAGTGGCCCAGCCAGAGCCCGGACTTGAACCCGATCGAACATCTCTGGAGAGACCTGAAAATAGCTGTGCAGCGACACTCCGCATTCAACCTGACAGAGCTCGAGAGGTTTTTTAGAGAAGAATGGGAGAAACTCCCCAAATACAGGTGTGCCAAGCTTGTAGCATCATACTCAAGGCTGTAATCGCTGCCAAAGGTGCTTTAACAAAGTACTGAGTAAAGGGTCTGAATACTTATGTAAATGTGTTATTTCCGGTTTCTTTTATTTATACATTTGCAGAAATGTCTAAAAACCTGTTTTTGCTTTGTAATTATGGGGTATTATGTGTAGATTGATTAGGGAAAAAAACAATTTAATCAATTTAAAATAAGGCTGTAACGTAACAAAATTTGGAAAAAGTCAAGGTGTCTGAATACTTTCCCGTATGCACTGTATATCTTGTTGATAAATGCATAGCAATAAATCAGAAATGTACTGTTTAACCTTTTATTGCAGTGGCCTAAATTAGGGTCACACAGAGTGATTCTTGACTCTTAAACAAACCTACTTTGAAAAAAAAGTATACACCTCACACACATGGTTATGAGCTTAAAAAATTGAAGACACCTGTACCATGTCAGATATAGAGTTGACATTCATTCAATTTGGAATTTGCATCCCAATATTACACTTTATATACATCACATAAGACTGAAATATAACAAAACTGTTTGACATATGTCGTGATGTGACTTACTTTAATGTATGACTGTTATTTATCGAATCACCTATTTATGTTTGATTACCACTCCATTAAATTAATCATGTAACAATTAACTCATTAGGAATTTGGGGCACCACGGAAGAAGTTGTTTAACGAGTTACCATCTCCCGAATTAAACTCTTAGAATATATATATGTTATATATCGATAACAGTCACTTATTAAATAATTACCTTATATCAGTCTCATTCTGAACGTCGCATAATCCTTGAACCTGCAAGAACCCTAACCTTTTTGATGAATCAGCAATACACTAATTGGCTTAATTATTTATTTACTAACTAACTAAATAATAACACAATACAAACACACATAGGTTATTGATTACTAATGTAATACAATGAAAACAGGTCCCTAGTGGACTGGACTAACAATAGCATGACTGCTTGGGTAGAAGGAGGGTCAGAGTGGAAGGGAGAGGCAGAGATTCAAACTATCGTGGTGACTTTGGAAACTATGCCCACTAAACGCTCATTCGGATTAGAAATGCAACATGTATTTACTTGTAGTTGTCCTCGATAGTTGAGTTGATGATGTAGGACTCTGGTTTGCCCACCAGAGATCCCAATGTCCTCGGTAGAGTTTCTGGTCGTAGTACTGGTTAGATACTTCAGATGTACCAGCGGTTGTTGGAGAGGGATTGTCCTTCCCACTTCGTGTCTTTAGTGAAAGTTCTCTACACAAATATACATGCCAGCTGCAGACTGAAATGATAAGGTTTAGTGCATTGTCTTCTTTTTCACCTCGTGTAGAGGTTGAGAGTTTCAGAGTTTCACCATTTCAAACGTATAGACTACCGTCTCACGTTTTCTGGTCTTACCATTTTGTAACGTGTAGCTTCAGCTTCACACTTCCTGGTCTTGTAGAAATTCAACCATTTGCAACATCCGGCTTATACCGTAGTATGCTTGGTCTTCCTTTGGTAAAGGAGTTGTAGTTTTAAACCATTTTGTAACGTTTAGCTCACGCTTCACGTCTGCTGGTCTGTGGAGTTTCAACCATTTTAAGTCGTGGGGCTTGCTGGTCTGAGGGGAATTTTGTCACGAGGCTTTTTATGCCCTCTGGGTAAAAGGGCCGTTCCATCATGTTTGTGCTCATCTGGGCGTGGCCACTGACTGAGAACAAATCAAAATGGAAAACAATCATCTCATCTAGAATGAGAAGGACTGACCATCCATGATGTCAACATTATAGTTTTAACCATGCTTTGAGGCTCTGTAGTGTTTGTTTACATTTACTTTGGTTTACAAACATTGGAGTAAAACAAATGTTATATTTTGGGTTCTGATGGGGTACTATGGTTGAACTAAGCTCATGAGACATTTATAAGTTATGTTCTTCAAGAATCAATGGGTACATATCATTCATTTATGAGTCCAAAAAATGATGTAGCAACTGCAGATTGCACCTTTAAAATCCAAAGATACCTGTTGTCCAAAGATAAAAATGTTGTCTAAACTTTGTTTAATTAAACTACGAGCATAAAAACCAAATTGAAAAACACAGAGGTGGTTTCCATCTTGAACACTATAATTAGCACCAATTTATGACTATACTGTAAAGGGGTGGTTCCACCAATTTGGTGCCTTTTGAGATGTGTAACTTGATGAAGAAAAACTTTGGATTTCACCTCATTTTAACATTTGTCATAAAGAGCAGATGTTCAACAAACATGTTCAAAAACATTTTCCCATCAAGTGTTTGAATAAAAAAATGACTATAGTAAGTGCTTATTAAGTGCCAAATAAAGTAACACAGTTGACCATAACGAGGTTGACGATTTAATCTTAAATCAGCCATAAATCCTTGTGACAGGGGAACTGTAAACTTGTTGTGTGCAACAGGGAGGGGCAATTGAATGCAAGCTTCACAAAAAAACAAAGCAATTGTTACAAAAATTACAGTCTGTCTAGACCCGCTCAGTTTTCCACCAAAAAACACCAGAAAATTGCCAAAAAAAGTAAAACCAGCTCACCTGCTTTTACGTTATGATTTGACTATTAGATTTTCAATGTTTCCGTGAGAGTGTGATTTGAAGGAGTGTAGGAGGGTAAATCACAGAATGCAGAGTTTATTCCGTAGTACACAGTTATGCTGTATAACGTCAACAGTTCAGTGCGCAAAACAGGCGCACTGGAACAAATACAGGCACACAGGGAAAATAAACCCCGGCAATACAAAGTACAGGTAGCTCCACCGAGCTACACTCGTCTCACATGACACAATCACCCACAAGGACAAGGGGGCAGAGGGAACACTTAAACACATACTAATGAGGGGAATATGAACCAGGTGTGTGTAAATGACAAGACAAGACAAATGGAATGATGAGATATGGAGCGGCAGTGGCTAGAAGGCCGGTGACGACGAACGCTGAAGCCTGCCCGAACAAGGAGGGGAGGCAGCTTCGGAGGAAGTCCTGACAGTTTCTTTTGAAAAAAATATTCACAATATTAAAACGAGAGTTCAATTCACATAAGGTTCACAAAGTTTTTTTTTTAGTATTTGTTTTTTAACCTTAAAATGAATCACTAATCACAATAAATAAATAATAATCAACAAAGCAACAAAATAACTAGGGCTTTACAATTATGATAAAAACATGTTGGGGATATGTGGGTTTAAATCTTCCTGGAAGTCACAGAGGGTGCATGGAGGGACATGTCATAATGCTGCATTTTGGCATTTTAGCAAGTCTTTATTCATATAAAAAAATAAATCCGATTTATTGAATTCTCCATGTGGTCTATATGAAAGGGCACTTCATTGAATATAACAGGCTTTTAAAATGTCTATATTGGTGCACGATTTCTACTTAAAATGGCCACAAAAGGCAATCATTTCGTGGAACGAAGGCTGCCTGATTCCCATCACAAACAGACCTTTATAAGCCTAGACTCATTACAGTGACTAATAGGCTAAATGGCAAAGACAGTGTAAATGGAAACATACATTTTGTAGTGCGTGTATTGATATAATAGAGATTGTTCATTAATTTAGTCTAAATTGCGCTGAATCGTGGCACTGTGTTAGGAAGTTCGGAACTCCAAAATAGATGCCCCCTCTGCTCTAGTCTCGACAAGACCCTGGCAAAGTGATGAGGTGCCACACGTGCAACGTTGGGGGGAGTGTCTGCTGCAAAAAGGAATCTAGGCTACCCTTTTCCTCTTCTGCAGACAGCGAGTTGCAATCTCTCCATTCCATTCCAAACCTGACTTTCAAAGTGAACTAGAGGAATTGACACGGGCTGGATAGTACTAAAAATAAATCTGTTCTAGAGAAACTGTCGTATTTTGTCTGTTTTCAGGCAACAGCATGACAGTGTGGCGGGTTACCGTTGTCTTTACATTGTGTTTGATCGCGTTGAGCTCCGCGCGCAGGACTGGTGCTGAAGACAGGGAGGTTTTGGAGAAAATTAACAGCGCGAAGTGCACTTCGCGCTGCCTCTCTCTGCACATGACACAACTCACAGCATCTTTTAAACATCTTCAGGTAAAATAATTTAATTAGATTAAAAACGTCCATGTGTGGACACATTTTACACATACTTTGTTGTTTGAAAGTAGCCTGTGGTGCGTAATGTGGTTATGTTGATGGAATTTCATTTTATTCAGTGTGGTAGCCTATGTCTGAATGTAAATAAATTCAGTTGTGCAATACATAAAACTGAGTAGCATGTGCATAAATGAGTAGGCGTAACTTATGCATTAAGCACAACATTTTGCAAAGCAATAGATCCGCGGCCACCTGGGTGGAGGGGTAACGAGGGTAGCCTCTGGGTAGCCTCTGGGTCCCTCGCTCTGGGCTGCGTTGGCGTGCAGCTGATTCACGGCTCTGAAGAGGGAGTTGGCGATTATGGAGGGAGGGAGAATGGAGGTGGGGCTGGCTGAGGGTGATAGAGAGAACATTTGGTCTGAAAACTTGAGGGACCTGTAGAGTGGAATGAAACTCTACTTGTTTTAGGATACACCTAATAGGTAGATTCCTTCTAGCTATTAGGACCTAATCCTTGAGGAGAAATTACAATTTATAACATGGAGCAAAATATCACATATAGGCCTATCCTTTGTGGTTGATGTGTTGCAATATGCCTATTTCCTTTTTGCCTTGTTCCAATTAGTTATTGTTCCCCTTCTGATAGGATTGACTGAAGAATACTCCAATAAAAAAATAAGATGTCTAGGCTCAAATGCTCCCAGCCTGTCCTACATCTTGAAGTACAGTTATAAGACAACATTTCTATCCAAACAGATCCTTATCAGGTCTTCTCTGCCCTGAACTTTCTGACATATGATAATGTGAGTTTGAGATATGATGTGACTTCATATGCTGTGTGGTGGAACCACATATATTTGTATATAACAGCCACAGATGACATCATCTGTGTGTTTGTGTGCCAACAACAAATCATACCCACAGCCACAGAAGCGTGTGTGTCTGTGTGTGTGGTGTGTGTGTGAGAGAAAGAGAATCCCACCCTGGCATGGCTTGCTTCCTTCCCCTGGAATGTGACGCTCACTATTTCCAGTTCACACCTCAGTCAGCCTTCGGCTTAGTGAGTAGTATTGTGTGGTGTTCTGTATGTGTTCCCTGTAGCGTTTGTATGTTTGTGTGTGTTTGTGAGAGGAGAGGGT
Source organism: Coregonus lavaretus (assembly GCF_964263955.1). Lineage (NCBI taxonomy): Eukaryota > Metazoa > Chordata > Actinopteri > Salmoniformes > Salmonidae > Coregonus > Coregonus lavaretus. The sequence continues at coordinate 46,162,105 of NC_140008.1, read as the reverse complement.
CCGTGTGTGTGGGTGTGCGCCATGTGTTTAAACAGTTTTGTGTGTGTCTCCTTTCGGTACTTGGGAGTAGATAGGTGGATCAGGTCTGATGTTACCAATGCAGCCTTCCACACCACCTATGAGCTCAGACAGACACAGGCAGTCTATTTCCCCCTGATGTCATTCTCTCCTGGGGCAATGATTTACTGCTGGGGGGGTGAATGAGCTGACCTCAGCCAATGAGAGAAGGGCTTGGAAGTGAAAGTGCCGACCTCAGCCAATGAGAGAAGGGCTCGGAGGTGAAAGTGCCAACCTCAACCAATGAGAGAAGAGCTGGCTGCCGTTTTACGGGCTCCTAACCAATTGTGCTATTTTGTGTGTTTTTTCGCATTGTTTGTAACTTATTTTGTTGATGCTACCGTCTCTTATGACCGAAAAGAGCTTCTGGATATCAGAACAGTGATTACTCACCTCAAACTGGACAAAGATTATTTCTCTAATGAGTCGGACGCGAAGGATATAATGTTGCTCCCAGACAAGGCCCAAATCCCCGTCATTCGCATGAAGAAAATAAGGAAATACAGGGGCGGAGATCAGGGTGCCTTGTGAGAATTTGTCGGCGAGTGGGTAACCCGCCTCTACCATCTGTTCTATTAGCCAACGTGCAATCACTGGAGAATAAACTGAATGAGCTCCGTTTGAGACTAACCTACCAATGAGACATTAGAAACTGTAGTTTCTAATGTTTCACCGAGTCGTGGATGAACGACGACATGGATAATATACAGTTGGCTGGGTTTTCCGTGCATCGGAAGGACAGAACAGCTACGTCTGGTAAGACGAGGGGAGGGGATGTGTGTATATTTGTCAATAACAGCTGGTGCGCGATGTCTAATATTAAGGTAGTCTCGAGGTATTGCTCACCTGTGGTAGAGTACCTCATGATAAGCTGCAGACCACACTATATACCAAGAGAGTTTTCATCTATATTTTTCGTAGCCATCTATTTACCACCACAAACCGACGCTGGCACTAAGACCGCACTCAACGAGCTGTATAAGGCCATAAGCAAACAAGTAAATGCTCATCCAGAAGCGGCGCTCCTAGTGGCCGGGGACTTTAATGCAGGCAAACTTAAATCCGTTCTACCTCATTTCTACCAGCATGTCACATGTGCAACCACAGGAAAGAAAACTAGACCACCTTTATTCCACACACAGAGACACGTACAAAGCTGTCCCTCACCCTCCATTTAGAAAATCTGACCATAACTCTATCCTCCTGATTCCTGCTTACAAGCAAAATCTAAAGCAGTATGTACCAGTGACTCTCTCAATACGGAAGTGGTCAGATGGCGTGGATGCTGAGCTACAGGACTGTTTTTCTAACACAGACTGGAATATGTTCCGGGATTCATCCAATGGCATTGAGGAGTATACCACCTCAGTCACCGGCTTCATCAATAAGTGCATCTAAGACGTCGTCCCCACAGTGACCGTTCGTACATATCCCAACCAGAAGCCATGGATTACAGGCAACATCCACACCAAGCTAAAAGCTAGAGCTGCTTGGGGTCATTGTCCATTTGGAAGACCCATTTGCGACCAATCTTTAAGTTCCTGACTTCCAAAATAGATGTTGCTTCAATATATCCACATAATCTTCCTTCCTCATGATGCCATCTATTTTGTGAACTGCACCAGTCCCTCCTGCAGCAAAGCACCCCCACAGCATGATGCTGCCACCCCCGTGCTTCACAGTTGGGATGGTGTTCTTCAGCTTGCAAGCAATCCCCTTTTTCCTCCAAACATAACGATGGTCATTATGGCCAAACAGTTCTATTTTTACTTAATCAGACCAGAGGACATTTCTCCCAAAAGTACGATCTTTGTCCCCATGTGCAGTTGCAAACCGTAGTCTGGCTTTTTATTGGCGGTTTTGGAGCAGCGGCTTCTTCCTTGCTGAGCAGCCTTTCAGGTTGTGTCGATATAGGACTTGTTTTACTGTGGATATAGTTACTTTTGTACCTGTTTCCTCCAGCATCTTCACAAGGTCCTTTGCTGTTGTTCTGGGATTGATTTGCACTTTTCGCACCAAAGTACATTCATCTCTAGGAGACAGAATGCGTCTCCTTCCTGAGCGATATGACGGCTGCGTGGTCCCATGGTGTTTATACTTGCGTACTATTGTTTGTACAGATGAACCAGACTTGTGGAGGTACAAATACATCCACAGGTACACCTCCAATTGACTCAAATGATGTCAATTAGCCTATCAGAAGCTTCTAAAGCCTTGACATCATTTTCTGTAATTTTCCAAGCTGTTTGGCCACGGGTTGCATTTTATTTGTTGTTTTCTTACTGCGGCCGCCATGGCATTTAAAAAAAAAAATAAAAAAAAATAATAATATATATATATATATATATATATATATATTAGGGCTGTCAAAAATAGCGCGTTAACGACGTTAATTAGTTGTTTGCTGTTAATTACGTCAATTTTTTTAACGCATTTCACGCATGCGCAGTGTGACAAATTATTCAGGTCAGGAAAGTGGTTGGGAGCTAGAGGCGAGATGGAGCAAGGTGAGCAAAGTGGGCCTATTGACGGATTCAAATATAAAAAGAATGATGATGGTACAGTTAACAAGTACAAGGTTATTTGCAAGATTTGTAAGAAGGAGTTTCAATTTCACCGGAGCTGTTCAAGCTTGAAGTACCATGTCAACGCCAAACATGCGTTTGCTGGGCCGTCAGATTCAGCAAGTGGTTTGCGCCAGACCACGCTGAATGTTTGCAGGCAATTAACAAAATCAACCTCAGATAATTTGACCAACACAATAGCAAAATGGATTGCAAAGGATTGTAGACCCATTAGCATTGTAGAAGACTCAGGTTTCCTTGATGTTTTGCAAGTGGCGTCTCAAGACTCATTCTATAAGCCACCGTCAAGAGCCACAGCCAAAGACAAATATTATGGTGTGTAGTATGTTTCAGCTTGATTTAAAACACCATTATTTGGCTGTGTTAATAAACAGACATAATATGAAAATTATGTATCTGTGTCCTGTTATTTATCTTTTGGTATGCATTTCAGAAAAAAAATGGTTAGGATTCAGGTGTAATTGCAAATAGTGATTAATCATGATTAATCCACTGAAAATTCTGATTAATTTGATTAAAAATTTTAATCATTTGACAGCCCTAATATATATATATTTCACTATTACCTGCAGCTGACTGTCAAGCAGTGAGGCAGGCTGCTGCTGAGTGACTGAGTGGTGGGGAGGGCCGGAGGGGGTGTGTGTGTGTTGAGAGAGCACTACAGTTATTGGCTGAGTCACGTGAGCGAGAGGAGAGAGAGCAGCACGCGTGCACTTTATGACTTTTTACCAGTTGTAGGAGGCTATTTAGATTGTCATTATGGAGACACATATTTCCAACCCTTTTTCCATAAAACATTAATACGCTAGAACTGATGCACATCAATAAATAATGGCGACAAAACACTGGAAAACGACTTTAAAAACACTGACCCCTAGTGGCCCATGCTGCCACAGACACTATAATGGCACAGATATAAATATCAGTCCTCTATCTACATCTATGTGATGGACTGAGAGAAAAGCCAATTAAAGCCAGAGGTTGTTTAGTCTGCTCCTGTCAAAGACTACCAGTCAAGTTCCATTCTGAGGCGCTGTAATCGAACCCACAATTGCTGATGCTCCAGATACTCAACTAGTCTCAAGAAGGCCAGTTTTGTTGCTTCTTTAATCAGCACAACAGTTTTCAGCTGTGCTAACATAATTGCAAAAGGGTTTTCTAATGATCAATTATCCTTTTAAAATGATAAACTTGGATTAGCAAACACAACGTGCCATTGGAACACAGGACTGAAGGTTGCTGATAATGGGCCTCTGTACGCCTATGTAGATATTCCATTAAAAATCAGCCGTTTCCAGCTACAATAGCCATTTACAACATTAACAATGTCTACACTGTATTTCTGATCAATTTGATGTTATTTTAATGGACAAAATTATTGCTTTTCTTTCGAAAACAAGGACATTTCTAAGTGACCCCAAACTTTTGAACGGTAGTGTATAGCCAGAGGAATTTCCAGTGGAGTAAGATTGGGAGAGATTATATAGGCCTAACAGTCACGAACCATCAACGCATGCACACACACACACACACACTATGTGAGAATGCTGTTCATCGACTACAGCTCAGCCTTCAACATCTTAGTGCACGCCAAGCTCATCACTAAGCTCAGGGCCCTGGGCAGGGTCGCCAGGTCTGGCAAACATTTCTAGCCCAATGTCCTCTCAAAACCCGCCCGCAAGGCCTGAAAACTAGCCCAAAAAAGTATTTCGCAGCAAGAGAGGAGTTGCCACATTTATCCAATAAACCCTTTTTCCATAACGTTATCGAACGAATTAAGGAATATCAACGTCATTTGTAACGACGTAGGCTAAGAAGCAAAATTGGTTTTTCCTTAAAATAATAATTATTGCGAGCTTAAGAGTATGCCCCAAGAGAAAATATAAATTTGCCCTTATTAAACTCGCAATAATCAATGGATGTCGATTTAACTTGTTTGACTGCTATGATTACGTAATAAGGCTTGAGGAGTGTTGTAGATAACAGTAAAAATAATTATATTGTCATACCCGTGGTACACAGTTTGATATTCCACGGCTTTCAACCAATCAGCATTCAGGGCTCAAACCACCAAGTTTTTAATTGTAAATAAATCCTGTTTGCACATGTGCATAGCTATAGATACATCTGACAGGAGAGTTTGTGATGAAAGTTGGACAGAGGATCTCTATCTATGTGCAAGATACACTTGGACGAACTTCAAAAAACTAATGATAGGCTATTTTCTGGCAATTGTGCCGTTATTATGTATCAGATGTTAAGACTACAAACCGTTATAAATGACCTATTTGCGAGATTTACTTGTTATTTCAATAGGCATAGGCTACTGACTAAAATCTGGGTTCATAATTCAATTGAACTTTGCCATGGTTTGCTGAGCTTGATGCAGGTAGCCTATAGCCCCTGATCTCATTTCAGGGAAAAGTCTACATTGAAACTGACATTAAATGTGGAGAATAATACATTTGCGATAAGAGCTGTGACCATGATAACAATTGATAACTTCCAATTTAATTAACTAAACATGGCCATTAATAATTGCATAATAACACAAGGCTACAACAACAATACACTGAAGTTATAGGCTATTTATTAAATCTGTTTGCCAGCTCCAGGTAGGCTACACAAGTGTCACAAATAGAATTTCAATGATTCCAGGGATTTCGTCATTTCAACATATTTATTGTATCAAATGGTACAGTAGCCTACAATGGCATATAGATTAATAGACTGCTTGACGGCCAACAGATGCAAATGTATCATTCTCCATATTTGTAAAAACACATTTTTAATGTCAGTTTCATTGTGGTCTTTTTCCCCATAGGGCAAACGAAAAAAACAATTAAAACAACGCATAGCTGAACACCGCAGCTCAATCAGGTGTAAGAACACTGGCTATCCAGTAGCAGCCCACTTTGTTGAAGCTAACCATCCTATCTCCTCCCTCAAATACACAGGCATTGAGCATGTTGCTCTACCAAGGAGAGGAGGTAACACCGAGATCCTACTACTACAGAGGGAGGCCTACTGGATATCCCATCTAAAAACACTGACCCCTAGTGGTCTGAATATTGACTTTGATCTCAGGCCCTTCTTATGACCAATTATATTTTTTGTGAACAGGTCTTGAAAATGAGTGTATTCTTTCTACAGCATGTCGGCGTACACCCAATATGTTCCCCCGTTGATGATGCTTCTTATGCATTATGGTTGAACCAAAAGATTACATGTAACAAAAACATTTAATGAAATTGGAAATATTTAAATACATATGTGAAATGAAATGAAACAATGTATGCTGATGCTAATGATAATGATAAAAATGGCATAATATATTCAATACGCTGTGGGCTATTTTCATTTTAAGTTTTTGCTTAATTCATTCTGATTAACCTAGCAATTACGACACACACCTCACTATTGTCATTGGTTGCACTAATTGCACTGTTTTCCTACATAACCAGGTTCAAGCATTCATGACATTACCCCGAGGAAGGCACAGTGATGCCAAAACGTTGATGGTTTTTTACCCAATAAATTACTAGGAGTTTATACATAGTGTGCGACTCTCTCTGTTTGTTTTTATAGCTTACAGTTCATTCTCCTTTAGTCAGCACCTCTACACTAAGTGATGTTCTCTGGGTGTGCGCCAGCTCATGGTTTTTATTGGACTTTTTCCCCATAACAGAAGCACGCAAGGGAGTTCGATAACTTCCATTTAGAATTTCCCCTCGAGACCCAAGAATTAAGCATGCGTAAAACCCTTCGCTTGATACGGTTTTCCATAAGAAAGTCGACATTAGAATGCAGTTCACTTTAAACCACCTCTGAGCTAATGTATCTAAAGCGCTCTAATGCGCCTAAAGTAATTTTCCAGTGTTGCCATTATATCAGTTCTAGTGCGTTAATATATTTTCTGGAAAAAGGGTTGGAAATAGGTGTCTCCATAATGACAATCTAAATAGCCTACCTACAACTGGTAAAAAGTTGTCACGACATGCCCATGTGCAGCACTCTCTCAACCTGTGCTTTCAAAACACACATACACACACACACACACACACACACACACACACACACACACATCTGGCCCTCCCCCTTCCCACCATTCACTCACACTCAGTATAAGCATGCTCAGTGCCTGATAGCCAGCATCAGCAGGTCACATGAAACATATATATTTTTTAAGAGAAATGCAATAGCGGCCGGAGTGCAATTTAGAAGTAGCCCAGAAACCCGCAACCCGCCACCAATACATTTTCACCTACAACGTTGTTTTCAAAGTAGCCCAATTTTGCTAGAAAACCGCAGACATGGCAACCCTGGCCCTGGGTCTGAACCCCTCCCTGTGTCCTAGACTTCCTGGCGGGCCGACCTCAGGTGGTGAAGGTAGGCAACAACACCTCAACACTGAAGCCCCACAGGGGTGCGTGCTCAGCCCCCTCCTGTACTCCCTGTTCACCCATGACTGCGTGGCTACGCACGTCTCCAACTCAATCATCAAGTTTGCTGAAGACACAGCAGTGGTAGGCCTGATTACCAACAACAACGAGACACTCTACAGGAAGGAAGTGAGAGCCCTGGCGGAGTGGTGCCAGGAAAAAATTACCTCTACCTCAACATCAACAAAACGAAGGAGCTGATTGTGGACTACAGGAGACAGCAGAGAGAACACATCCCCATCCACATTGACGGGGCCGCAGTAGAGAGGGTCAAAAGCTTCCTCGGCGTGCACATCACTGAGGACCTGAAATGGTCCCTTCAAGCGACAGTGTGGTGAAGAAGGCGCAACAGCGCCTCTTCAACTTCAGGAGGCTGAAGAAATTCGGCTTGGCCCCTAAGACCCTCATGAGTGTCAATAAATGCACCATTGAAAGCATTCTGTCGGGCTGTATCACCGCCTGATACGGCAACTGCACCTCCCGCAACAGCAGGGCTCTCCAGAGGGTGTTGCAGTCAGCCCAACGCACACTGCCTGCCCTCCAGGACATCTACAGTGCCCGGTGTCACAGGAAGGCCAAAAAGATCATAATGGACCTCAGCCACCTGAGCCAAGGCCTGTTCACCTTCGCTACCATCTAGAAGGCGGCGACAGTACAGGTGCATCAACTTTGACAGAGAGACTGAAAAACAGCTTCTATCTCCAGGCCATCAGACTGTTAAACAGTCATCACTAGCCAGCCTCCGCTTGGTACCTTGCCCTGAACCTTAGACATTGTCACTTGCCGGCTGCCACCCGGTAAACCCTAGACACTGTCATGCGTGAAAAGCCCAGGAGGGCCCATGTTTCTGAGATACTGGCACCGACGATCATACCACGCTCAAAGTCGCTTAGGTCACTCGTTTTGTCCATTGTAACGTTCAATCGAACAGTAACTGAATACCGCAACGCCGGTCTGCTTTATATAGCAAGCCACGGCCACGTGACTCACTGTCTGTAGGTGCGATACATTTGTGTACCTAATAAACTGGCCAGTGAGTATGTATATACAGTCAAAGAAAGTATTCACACCCTTGACTTTTTCCACATTTTTTTGTGTTACAACCTGAATTAAAAATTGATTAAATTGAGATTTTTGGTCACTGGCCCACTCGCAATACCTCATAATGTCAAAGTGGAATTAAGTTTTTAGACATTTTTACAAATTAATAAAAAATGATAAGCTGAAATGTCTTGAGTCAATAAGTATTCAACCACTTTTTTTATGGAAAGCCTAAATAAGTTCAGGAGTAAACATTTGCTTAACAAGTCACATAATAAGTTGCATGGGCTCACTCTGTGTGCAATAATAGTGTTTACAATATTTTTGAATGACTACCTCATCTCTGTACCCCACACATACAATTATCTGTAAGGTCCCTCAGTTGAGCAGTGAATTTCAAACACAGATTCAACCACAAAGACCAGGGAGGTTTTCCAATGCCTCGCAAAGAAGGGCACCTATTGGTAGATGGGTAAAAAACAAAACAGATAGTGAATATCCCTGTGAGCATGGTAATGTTATGAATTACACTTTGGATGGTGTATCAAGACACCCAGTCACTACAAAGATACAGGTGTCCTTCCTAACTCAGTTGCCGGAGAGGAAGGAGATCGCTCAGGGATTTCACCATGAGGCCAATGGTGACTTTAAAACAGTTACAGAGTTGAATGGCTGTGATAGGAGAAAACTGAGGATGGATCAACAACATTGTAGCTACTCCACAAAACTAACCTAATTGAAAGAGTTAAAAGAAGGAATCCTGTACAGAATAAAAATATTCCTAAACATGCATCCTGTTTGCAACAAGGCACAAACGTAATACTGCAAAAAAATGTGGCAAAGCAATAAACCTTTTGTCCTGAATACAAAGTGTCATGTTTGAGGCAAATCCAATACAACACACTACTGAGCACCACTCTTCAAATTTTCAAGCATAGTGTTGGCTGCATCATGTTATGGGTATGCTTGTAATCGTTAAGTGCTGGGGAGTTTTTCAGGATAAAAAAGAAATAGAATTAAGCTAAGCACAGGCAAAATCCTTGAGGAAAACCTGGTTCAGTCTGCTTTCCACCAGACAATAGGCCAATTCTACACTGGAGTTGCTTACCAAGAAGACCGTGAATGTTTCTGAGTGGCCAAGTTACAGTTTTGACTTAAATCTGCTTGAAAATCTATGGCAAGACCTGAAAATGGTTGTCTATCAATGATCAACAACCAATTTGACAGAGCTTGAATAATTTTGAAAAGAACAATGGGCAAATGTTGCACAATCCAGGTATGGAAAGCTCTTCAAGACATACCCAGGAAGACTCACAGGTGTAAATCGCTGCCAAAAGCAATTCTAACATGTATTGACTCAGGGGGTTGAATACTTATCTAATCAAGATATACAGTGAGGGAAAAAAGTATTTGATCCCCTGCTGATTTTGTACGTATGCCCACTGACAAAGAAATGATCAGTCTATAATTTTAATGGTAGGTTTATTTGAACAGTGAGAGACAGAATAACAACAAATAAATCAAGAAAAACGCATGTCAGAAATGTTATAAATTGATTTGCATTTTAATGAGGGAAATAAGTATTTGACCCCTCTGCAAAACATGAGTTAGTACTTGGTGGCAAAACTCTTGTTGGCAATCACAGAGGTCAGACGTTTCTTGAAGTTGGCCACCAGGTTTGCACACATCTCAGGAGGGATTTTGTCCCACTCCTCTTTGCAGAACTTCTCCAAGTCATTAAAGTTTCGAGCCTGACGTTTGGCAACTCGAACCTTCAGCTCGCTCCACAGAATTTCTATGGGATTAAGGTCTGGAGACTGGCTAGGCCACTCCAGGACCTTAATGTGCTTCTTCTTGAGCCACTCCTTTGTTGCCTTGGCCGTGTGTTTAGGGTCATTGTAATGCTGGAATACCCATCCACGACCCATTTTCAATGCCCTGGCTGAGGGAAGGAGGTTCTCAACCAAGATTTGACGGTACATGGCCCCATCCATCGTCCCTTTGATGCGGTGAAGTTGTCCTGTCCCCTTAGCAGAAAAACACCCCCAAAGCATAATGTTTCCACCCTCCATGTTTGACGGTGGGGATGGTGTTCTTGGGGTCACAGGCAGCATTCCTCCTCCTCCAAACACGGCGAGTTGAGTTGATGCCAAAGAGCTCCATTTTGGTCTCATCTGACCTCAACACTTTCACCCAGTTCTCCTCTGAATCATTCAGATGTTCATTGGCAAACTTCAGACGGCCCTGTATATGTGCTTTCTTCAGCAGGGGGACCTTGCGGGCGTTGCAGGAATTCAGTCCTTCAGGGCGTAGTGTGTTACCAATTGTTTTCTTGGTGACTATGGTCCCAGCTGCCTTGAGATCATTGACAAGATCCTCCCATGTAGTTCTGGGCTGATTCCTCACCGTTCTCATGATCATTACAACTCCACGAGATCTTGCATGGAGCCCCAGGCCGAGGGAGATTGACAGTACTTTTGTGTTTCTTCCATTTGTGAATAATCGCACCAACTGTTGTCACCTTCTCACCAAGCTGCTTGGCGATGGTCTTGTAGCCCATTCCAGCCTTGTGTAGGTCTACAATCTTGTCCCTGACATCCTCGGAGAGCTTTCTGGTCTTGGCCATGGTGGAGAGTTTGGAATCTGATTGATTGATTGCTTCTGTGGACAGGTGTCTTTTATACAGGTAACAAACTGAGATTAGGAGCACTCCCTTTAAGAGTGTGCTCCTAATCTCAGCTCGTTACCTGTATAAAAGACACCTGGGAGCCAGAAATCCTTCTGATTTAGAGGGGGTCAAACACTTATTTCCCTCATTAAAATGCAAATCTATAAAAAAAATGTACATGCGTTTTTCTGGATTTTTCTGTTGTTATTCTGTCTCTCACTGTTCAAATAAACCTACCATTAAAATTATAGACTGATAATTTCTTTGTCAGTGGGCAAACGTACAAAATCAGCAGGGAATCAAATACTTTTTTCCCCTCACTGTATTAGTGTTATATTTTTCCTATTTATAAAATATTATAATTTTTCTTCACCTTTGACATTAGTATTTTGTGTATATCGTTGACAAGAAAATGACAATTATATCAATTTTATTCCCACTTTGTAACACAAGAAAATGTGGAAAATGTCAAGGGGTGTGAATACTTTCTCTGAAGCCACTAATTAAAAAGTCATAAGTTTTAGAACACCTACTCATTCAAGGGTTTTTCTTTATTTTTACTATTTTCTACATTGTAACTACATCACAACTATTAAATAACACATATGGAATCATGTAGTAACCAAAAAAGTGTTAAACAAATAAAAATATATTCTTCAAATAGCCACCCTTTGCATTGATGACAGCTTTGCACACTCTTGGCATTCTCTCAACCAGCTTCATGAGGTAGTCACCTGGAATGCATTTCAATTAACAGGTGTGCCTTCTTAAAAGTTAATTTGTGGAATTGATTTCCTTCTTAATGCGTTTGAGCCAATAAGTTGTGTTGTGACAAAGTAGGGGGGGGGGGGTATACAGAAGATAGCCCTATTTGGTAAAAGACCAAGTCAGTATTATGGCAAGAACAGCTCAAATGAGCAAAGAGAAACGACATTCCATCATTACTTTAAGACATGAAGCTCAGTCAATACGGAACATTTCCAGAACTTTGAAAGTTTCTTCAAGTGCAGTCGCAAAACCCATCAAGCGCTATGATGAAACTGGTTCTCATGAGGACCGCCACAGGAATGGAAGACCCAGAGTTACCTCTGCTGCAGAGGATACGTTAATTAGAGTTACCAGCCTCAGAAATTGCAGCCCAAATAAATGCTTCACAGAGTTCAAGTAACAGACATCTCAACATCAACTGTTCAGAGGGGACTGTGTAAGTCAGGCCTTCATGGTCGAATTGCTGCAAAGAAACAACTACTAAAGGACACCAATAACAAGAAGAGACTTGGTGGAAATGTATCCTTTGGTCTGGAGTCCAAATTGGAGATTTTTGGTTCCAACCGCCGTGTCTTTGTGAGATGTGGTGTGAGTGAACGGATTATCTCCGCATGTGTAGTTCCCACTGTAAAACATGGAGGAGGAGGTGTTATGGTGTGGGGGTGCTTTGCTGGTGACACTGTCTGTGATTTATTTAGAATTCCAAGCACACTTAACCAGCATGGCTACCACAGCATTCTACAGCGATACGCCATTCCATCTAGTTTGGGCTTAGTGGGTCTATCATTTGGTTTTCAACAGGACAATGACCCAACACACCTCCAGGGTGTGTAAGGGCTATTTTACCAAGAAGGAGAGTGATGGCGTGTTGCATCAGATGACCTGGCCTCCACAATCCCCCGACCTCAACCCAATTGAGATGGTTTGGGATGAGTCGGACGGCAGAGTGAAGGAAAAGCAGCCAACAAGTTCTCAGCATATGTGGGAACTCCTTCAAGACCGTTGGAAAAGCATTTCAGGTGAAGCTGGTTTTAGAGAATGCCAAGTGTGTGCAAAGCTGTCATCAAGGCAAAGGGTGGCTATTTGAAGATTCTCAAATATAATATATACTTTGATTTGTTTAACACTTGTTTGTTTACTACATGATTCCATATCTGTTATTTATAGTTTTGATGTCTTCACTATTATTCTACAATGTAAAAAATAGTAAAAATAAAGTAAAACCCTTGAATGAGTAGGTGTGTCCAAACTTTTGACTGGTAGTGTATGTATATGTATATATATATTATTTTTGTAATGTTTTTATATTATGTGTGTATTGTTATTATATTGCTAGATATACAGTGGGGGAAAAAAGTAATTAGTCAGCCACCAATTGTGCAAGTTCTCCCACTTAAAAAGATGAGAGAGGCCTGTAATTTTCATCATATGTACACGTCACCTATGACAGACAAAATGAGAGAGAAAAATCCAGAAAATCACATTGTAGGATTTGTTATGAATTTATTTGCAAATTATGGTGGAAAATAAGTATTTGGTCACCTACAAACAAGCAAGATTTCTGGCTCTCACAGACCTGTAACTTCTTCTTTAAGAGGCTCCTCTGTCCTCCACTCGTTACCTGTATTAATGGCACCTGTTTGAACTTGTTATCAGTATAAAAGACACCTGTCCACAACCGCAAACAGTCACACTCCAAACTCCACTATGGCCAAGACCAAAGAGCTGTCAAAGGACACCAGAAACAAAATTGTAGACCTGCACCAGGCTGGGAAGACTGAATCTGCAATAGGTAAGCAGCTTGGTTTGAAGAAATCAACTGTGGGAGCAATTATTAGGAAATGGAAGACATACAAGACCACTGATAATCTCCCTCGATCTGGGGCTCCACGCAAGATCTCACCCCGTGGGGTCAAAATGATCACAAGAACGGTGAGCAAAAATCCCAGAACCACACGGGGGGACCTAGTGAATGACCTGCAGAGAGCTGGGACCAAAGTAACAAAGCCTACCATCAGTAACACACTACGCCGCCAGGGACTCAAATCCTGCAGTGCCAGACGTGTCCCCCTGCTTAAGCCAGTACATGTCCAGGCCCATCTGAAGTTTGCTAGAGTGCATTTGGATGATCCAGAAGAGGATTGGGAGAATGTCATATGGTCAGATGAAACCAAAATAGAACTTTTTGGTAAAAACTCAACTCGTCGTGTTTGGAGGACAAAGAATGCTGAGTTGCATCCAAAGAACACCATACCTACTGTGAAGCATGGGGGTGGAAACATCATGCTTTGGGGCTGTTTTTCTGCAAAGGGACCAGGACGACTGATCCGTGTAAAGGAAAGAATGAATGGGGCCATGTATCGTGAGATTTTGAGTGAAAACCTCCTTCCATCAGCAAGGGCATTGAAGATGAAACGTGGCTGGGTCTTTCAGCATGACAATGATCCCAAACACACCGCCCGGGCAACGAAGGAGTGGCTTCGTAAGAAGCATTTCAAGGTCCTGGAGTGGCCTAGCCAGTCTCCAGATCTCAACCCCATAGAAAATCTTTGGAGGGAGTTGAAAGTCCGTGTTGCCCAGCGACAGCCCCAAAACATCACTGCTCTAGAGGAAATCTGCATGGAGGAATTTGCCAAAATACCAGCAACAGTGTGTGAAAACCTTGTGAAGACTTACAGAAAACGTTTGACCTGTGTCATTGCCAACAAAAGGTATATAACAAAGTATTGAGAAACTTTTGTTATTGACCAAATACTTATTTTCCACCATAATTTGCAAATAAATTCATTAAAAATCCTACAATGTGATTTTCTGGAGAAAAAAAATCTCATTTTGTCTGTCATAGGTGACGTGTACATATGATGAAAATTACAGGCCTCTCTCATCTTTTTAAGTGGGAGAACTTGCACAAATGGTGGCTGACTAAATACTTTTTTCCCCCACTGTAAGCATTTCGTTAGCATCTGTTAATATGTGTATGCGACCAATAAACATTGATTTGACACACGCACACCTGGTGAAAGTATGCTTCATATCTCTCCTTCTCTTTTAAACTCTCCTGAAGTCCAAAGGGTTACATGGTGGAAGGAGCAGTTATGTGGTCATGGCCTCTTTTTGACATGTTTTCCTGAGAAATGTGGGCGTCCTGTTAATCTCCAACATTACAGCAATTACCTTGCCTTATTATTATATTATCTTATTATCTGTCTGTGACTGGCTGGGTCTGTAATGTACTGTAAGTGAGTTCCATGCCTTGGCAGTTGACGTGTAATTGGGTCATTAAACATGGCAGTTTGTGCATGATGCGTTCAGCTGTACTGTGTGCTTGAAATCCCACTCCTCACTAAATGGAGTCTTCCTGTCAACATAAAAACAGACAGACAAGCACACACACATACACACAAGATCACAGTGGAAAAAGACTGCCCATTACGCCCAGTCCTTGCGACTTCAGAGCTCATACTTGTTTTCAAGGTGGACATTTACAGCTCATAGAGTGAGTGGCAATTTGTGAGTGGCAGGTCCTACTAACAGTCAAGGCAGAAGCCATTACACTCTGCTCCTGATAAAGGCAGAATTAGAGGTAAAGACTGTTAACACCTCTCTGTCGAGCCCCAGAGCGTTTAGTGAGGCTATGAAGGAAACTCTCTTACATCTCTTCAATCCCAAACCACCTCCCAAGCAATTGCACGCAACATTTTTGCTGTCAGATACCATAAATAGTGTTTACGTACTCTATGTCTGCAGTACGTACAGTATAGATTTGTCCCTGCTGAGAGAGTGAGATTTGTGTCCAGAGACACAGGGCTAAAACAGCTGCACATGTGGTACAGAGAAACAGAGAGGGAAGAAACCCTGACTAAAGCAGGTCAAGGCCAAAATGTTTGTGACTTTTACAATAATTCTTATTATCTGAGTGAAAGTGTGTGTAGATGAACTATTTCATTGTTCCAATTCCCAGTAGCCCTCAGCCAACTAATTCAGATGTGCTTAGGACTAGCACATATCTTATAATTCACAGCTCACACGTGTTCATAAATTCTGCCACTTTCCTCTGATCTATCATCATCATCTAGTGATCATCATGAAGGTTCTGCCTCCTGTAACTGTTCCCAGATCTGCCCTTCCCTCCCTCATACAATTTTCCCTCATCCCTCAGTCTACCAATTCACTACCCCCACTGACTCCCCCTCAGATCATACAGTACATTCGGAAAGTATTCAGACCCCTTGACTTTTCCAACATTTTGTTACGTTACAGCCTTATTTTAAAATTGATGAAATCGTTTTTTCCCCCTCATCAATCTACACACAATACCCCAAAATGACAAAGGAAAAACAGGGTTTTAGAAATGTTTGCGAATGTATTTAAAATACAAATCTGATATATCACATTTACAGTTGAAGTCGGAAGTTAACATACACCTTAGCCAAATACATTTAAACTTAGTTTTTCACAATTCCTGACATTTAATCCTAGTAAAAAATCCTTGTTTTAGGTCAGTTAAGATCAACACTTTATTTTAAGAATGTGAAATGTCAGAATAATAGTAGAGAAAATGATTTATTTCAGCTTTTATTTATTTCATCACATTCCCAGTGGGTCAGAAGTTTACATACACTCAATTAGTATTTGGTAGCATTGCCTTTAAATTGTTTAACATGGGTCAAACGTTTTGGGTAGCTTTCCACAAGCGTCCCACAATAAGTTGGGTGGATTTTGGCCCATTCCTCCTGACAGAGCTGGTGTAACTGAGTCAGATTTGTAGGCCTCCTTGCTCTCACACGCTTTTTCAGTTTTGCCCACACATTTTCTTTAGGATTGAGGTCAGGGCTTTGTGATGGCCACTCCAATACCTTGACTTTGTTGTCCTTAAGCCATTTACATTTACATTTACGTCATTTAGCAGACGCTCTTATCCAGAGCGACTTACAAATTAGTGCATTCACCTTATAGCCAGTGGGATAACCACTTTACAATATGGGGGGGGGGGTAAGGGGGGGTAGAAGGATTACTTTATCCTATCCCAGGTATTCCTTAATTTCAAGTGTCTCCGGAAGGTGGTGAGTGATTCCGCTGTCCTAGCGTCGTGAGGGAGCTTGTTCCACCATTGGGGTGCCAGAGCAGCGAACAGTTTTGACTGGGCTGAGCGGGAACTGTGCTTCCACAGAGGTAGGGGCGCCAGCAGGCCAGATGTGGATGAACGCAATGCCCTCGTTTGGGTGTAGGGACTGATCAGAGCCTGAAGGTACAGAGGTGCCGTTCCCCTCACAGCTCCGTAAGCAAGCACCAAGTCTTGTAGCAGATGCGAGCTACAACTGGAAGCCAGTGGAGTGTGCGGAGGAGCGGGGTGACGGGGTGACATAAGAGAACTTGGGAAGGTTGAACACCAGACGGGCTGCGGCATTCTGGATGAGTTGTAGGGGTTTAATGGCACAGGCAGGGAGCCCAGCCAACAGCGAGTTGCAGTAATTCAGACAAGTGCCTGGATTAGGACCTGTGCCGCTTCCTGTGTAAGGCAGGGTCGTAATCTCTCCGAATGTTGTAGAGCATGAACCTACAGGATCGGGTCACCGCCTTGATGTTAACGGAGAACGACAGGGTGTTGTCCAGGGTCACGCCAAGGCTCTTCGCACTCTGGGAGGAGGACACAACTGAGTTGTCAACCGTGATGGCGAGATCATGGAACGGGCAGTCCTTCCCCGGGAGGAAGAGCAGCTCTGTCTTTCCGAGGTTCAGCTTGAGGTGGTGATCCGTCATCCACACTGATATGTCTGCCAGACATGCAGAGATGCGATTCGCCACCTGGTTATCAGAAGGGGGAAAGGAGAAGATTAGTTGTGTGTCGTCTGCGTAGCAATGATAGGAGAGGCCATGTGAGGATATGACAGAGCCAAGTGACTTGGTGTATAGCGAGAATAGGAGAGGGCCTAGAACTGAGCCCTGGGGGACACCAGTGGTGAGAGCACGTGGTGCGGAGACAGATTCTCGCCACGCCACTTGGTAGGAGCGACCGGTCAGGTAGGACGCAATCCAAGAGTGAGCCGCGCCGGAGATGCCCAACTCGGAGAGGGTGGAGAGGAGAATCTGATGGTTCACAGTATCAAAGGCAGCAGACAGGTCTAGAAGGACAAGAGCAGAGGAGAGAGAGTTAGCTTTAGCAGTTCGGAGAGCCTCCGTGACACAGAGAAGAGCAGTCTCAGTTGAATGACCAGTCTTGAAACCTGACTGGTTTGGATCAAGAAGGTAATTCTGAGAGAGATAGCAAGAGAGTTGGCTAGAGACGGCACGCTCAAGAGTTTTGGAAAGAAAAGAAAGAAGGGATACTGGTCTGTAGTTGTTGACATCAGAGGGATCGAGTGTTGGTTTTTTGAGAAGGGGTGCAACTCTCGCTCTCTTGAAGACGGAAGAGACATAGCCAGCAGTCAAGGATGAATTGATGAGCGAGGTGAGGTAAGGGAGAAGGTCACCGGAGATGGTCTGGAGAAGAGAGGAGGGGATAGGGTCAAGCGGGCAGGTTGTTGGGCGGCCCGCCGTCACAAGTCGCAAGATTTCATCTGGAGAGAGAGGGGAGAAAGAAGTCAAAGCATAGGGTAGGGCAGTGTGAGCAGGACCAGCAGTGTCATTTGACTTAACAAACGAGGATCGGATGTCGTCAACCTTCTTTTCAAAATGGTTGACAAAGTCATCCACAGAGAGGGAGGAGGGGGGAGGGGGAGGAGGATCCAGCAGGGAGGAGAAGGTGGAAAAGATCTTCCTAGGGTTAGAGGCAGATGCTTGGAATTTAGAGTGGTAGAAAGTGGATTTAGCAGCAGAAACAGATGAAGAAAATGTAGAGAGGAGGGAGTAAAAAGATGCCAGGTCCGCAGGGAGTCTAGTTTTCCTCCATTTCCGCTCGGCTGCCCGGAGCCCTGTTCTGTGAGCTCGTGAGTCATCAAGCCACGGAGCAGGAGGGGAGGACCGAGCCGGCCGGGAGGATAGGGGACATAGAGAGTCAAAGGATGGAGAAAGGGAGGAGAGGAGGGTTGAGGAGGCAGAATCAGGAGATTGGAGGGAGAAGGACTGAGCAGAGGGAAGAGATGATAGGATGGAAGAGGAGAGAGTAGCGGGAGAGAGAGAGCGAAGGTTGCGACTGCGCATTACCATCTGAGTAGGGGCAGAGTGAGTAGTGTTGGAGGAGAGCGAGAGAGAAAAGGATACAAAGTAGTGGTCGGAGACACGGAAGGGAGTTGCAGTGAGATTAGTAGAAGAACAGCATCTAGTAAAGATGAGGTCAAGCGTATTGCCTGCCTTGTGAGTAGGGGGGGACGGTGAGAGGGTGAGGTCAAAAGAGGAGGAGTGGAAAGAAGGAGGCAGAGAGAAATGAGTCAAAGGTAGACGTAGGGAGGTTGAAGTCCCCCAGAACTGTGAGGGGTGAGCCAACCTCAGGAAAGGAAGTTATCAAGGCGTCAAGCTCATTGATTAACTCTCCAAGGGAACCTGGAGGGCGATAAATGACAAGGATGTTAAGCTTGAATGGGCTAGTGACTGTGACAGCATGGAATTCAAATGAGGAGATAGACAGATGGGTCAGGGGAAAAAAAGAGAATGTCCACTTGGGAGAGATGAGGATTCCTGTGCCACCACCCCGCTGACCAGATGCTCTCGGGGTATGCGAGAACACATGGTCAGATAAGGAGAGAGCAGTAGGAGTAGCAGTGTTTTCAGTGGTAATCCATGTTTCCGTCAGCGCCAAGAAGTCGAGGGACTGGAGGGTAGCATAGGCTGCCACAACTTTGGAAGTATGCTTGGGTTCATTGTCCATTTGGAAGACCCATTTGCGACCAAGCTTTAACTTCCTGACTGATGTCTTGAGATGTTGCTTCAATATATCCACGTAATTTTCATGATGCCATCTATTTTGTGAAGTGCACCAGTCCCTCGTGCAACAAAGCACCCCCACAGCATGATGCTGCCACCCCGTGCTTCATGGTTGGGATGGTGTTCTTCGGCTTGCAAGCCACCCCCTTTGTCATTATGGCCAAACAGTTCTATTTTTGTTTCATCAGACCAGAGGACATTTCTCCAAAAAGTACGACCTTTGTCCCCATGTGCAGTAGCAAACCGTAGTCTGGCTTTTTTTAATGGCGGTTTTGGAGCAGTGGCTTCTTCCTTACTGAGATGCCTTTCAGGTTATGTTGATATAGGACTCATTTTACTGTGGACATAGATACTTTTGTACCTGTTTCCTCCAGCATCTTCACAAGGTCATTTGCTGTTGTTCGGGGATTGATTTGCACTTTTTGCACCAAAGTACGTTCATCTCTAGGAGACAGAACGCGTCTCCTTCCTGAGCGGTATGAGGGCTGCGTGCTCCCATGGTGTTTATATTTGTGTACTATTGTTTGTACAGATGAACGTGGTACCTTCAGGCGTTTGGAAAATTCTCCCAAGGATGAACCAGACTTGTGTAGGTCTACAACATTTTTTCTGAGGTCTTGGCTGATTTCTTTTGATTTTCCCATGTCGTCAAGCAAAGAGGCACTGAGTTTGAAGGTAGGCCTTGAAATACATCCACAGGTACACCTCCAATTGACTCAAATTATGTCAATTAGCCTATCAGAAGCTTCTAAAGCCATGACATCATTTTCTGGAATTTTCCAAGCTGTTTAAAAGCACAGTCAACTTAATGTTTGTAAACTTCTGACCCACTGGGATTGTGATACAGTGAATTATAAGTGAAATAATCTGTCTGTAAACAATTGTTGGAAAAATTACTTGTGTCATGCACAAAGTAGATGTTCTAACAAACTATAGTTTGTTAACAAGACATTTGTGGAGTGGTTGAAAAACGAGTTTTAATGACTCCAACCTAAGTGTATATGAACTTCCGACTTCATCTGTACATAAGTATTCAGAGCCTTTACACAGTACTTTGAAGGAGCACCTTTAGCAGTGATTACAGCCTCTAGTCTTCTTGGGTATGACTCTAAAAGCTTGGCACACCTGTATTTGGGGAGTGTCTCCCATTATTTTCTGCAGATCCTCTCAAGCTCTGTCAGGTTCGATGGGGAGCGTCGCTGCACAGCGATTTTCAGGTCTCTCCAGAGATGTTCGATTGGGTTCAAGTCCAAGCTCTGGCTGGGCCACTCAAAGAAATTCAAAGACTTGTCCTGATGCCACTCCTGTGTTGTCTTTGTTGTGTGCTTAGGGTCGTTGTCCTGTTGGAAGGTAAACCTTCACCCCAGTCTGAGGTCTTGAGCGCTCTGGAACAGGTTTTCA
Source organism: Coregonus lavaretus (assembly GCF_964263955.1). Taxonomy (NCBI): domain Eukaryota; kingdom Metazoa; phylum Chordata; class Actinopteri; order Salmoniformes; family Salmonidae; genus Coregonus; species Coregonus lavaretus. Next base: position 46,141,283 of record NC_140008.1, on the reverse strand, counting down.
TCAAGGATCTCTCTGTACTTTGCGCCGTTCATCTTTTCCTCGATCCTGACTAGTCTCCCAGTCCCTGCCGCTGAAAAACATCCCCACAGCATGATGCTGCCACCACCATGCTTCACCGTAGGGATGGCGCCAGGTTTCCATTATTTATTATTATTACGTGACACTTGGCATTCAGGCCAAAGAGTTCAATCTTGGTTTCATCAGACCAGATAATCTGGTTTCTCATGGTCTGAGAGTCTTTAGGTGCCTTTTGGCAAACTCCAAGCGGGCTGACATGTGCCTTTTACTGAGGAGCGGCTTCCATCTGGCCACTACCATAAAGGACTGATTGGTGGAGTGCTGCAGAGATGGTTGTCTTTCTGGAAGGTTCTCCCATCTCCACAGAGGAACTCTGGAGTTCTGTCAGAGTGACCATCTGGTTCTTGGTCACCTCCCTGACCAAGGCCCTTCTCCCCCGATTGCTCAGTTTGGCCGGGCGGCCAGCTCTAGGTAGAGTCTTGGTGGTTCCAAACTTTGTTCTTGGGGACCTTCAAATGCTTTTTGGTACCCTTCCCCAGATCTGTGCCTCAACACAATCCTGTCTCGTCGCTCTATGGACAATTCCTCATGGCTTGGTTTTTGCTCTGACATGCACTGTCAACTGTGGGACCTTTATATAGACAGGTGTGTGCCTTTCCAAATCATGTCCAATCAATTGAATTAACCACAGGTGGACTCCACTCAAGTTGTAGAAACATCAAGGCTGATCAATGGAAACAGAATGTACTTGAGCTCTTTTTCGTGTCTCATAGCAAAGGGTCTGAATACTTACTGTTGACGACAATGCAAATAGTCTGGGTAGCCATTTGATTAGCTGGGGTTAGAAGCTGTTAAGAAGCCTTTTTGATGTAGACTTGGCACTCCGGTACTGCTTGCCGTGCGGTAGCAGAGAGAACAGTCTATGACTACGGTGGCTGGAGTCTTTGACAATTTCTAGGGCCTTCCTCTGACACCGCCTGGTATAGAGGTCCTGGATGACAGGAAGCTTGGCCCCAGTGATGTACTGGGCCGTACGCACTACCCTCTGTAGTACCTTGCGGTTGGAGGCCGAACAGTTGCCGTACCAGGTGGTGATATAACCAGTCAGGACGCTCTCGATGGTGCAGCTGTATAACTTTTTGAGGATCTGAGGACAAATGCCAAATCTTTTCAATCTCCTGAGGGTTGGAATTAGCGTTGGTGACTGTTGGTGTGTTTGGACCATGATAGATTGTTGGTGATGTGGACACCAAGGAACTTGAAGCGCTCAACCTGCTCCACTATAGCCCCGTCAATGAGAATGGGGGCGTGCTCGGCCCTCCTTTTCCTGTAGTCCACAATCATCTCCTTGGTCTTGATCACGTTGAGGGAGAGGCTGTTGTCCTGGCACCACACTGCCAGGTCTCTGACCTCCTCCCTATAAGCTGTCTAATCATTGTCGGTGATCAGGCCTGCTACCATTGTGTCGTCGGCAAACTTAATGATGGTGTTGGAGTCGTGCTTGGCCACGCAGTCATGGGTGAACAGGGAGTACAGGAGGGGACTGAGCACGCACCCCTGAGGGGCCCCCATGTTGAGGATCAGCGTGGCAGATGTGTTGTTGCCTACCCTTACCACCTGGGGGTGGCTCGTCGGGAAGTTAAGGATCCAGTTGCAGAGGGAGGTGTTTAGTCCCAGGGTCCTTATCTTAGTGATGAGCTTTGAGGGCACAATGGTGTTGAATGCTGAACTGTAGTCAATGAATAGAATTGTCAAGTAGGTGTTCCTTTTGTTCAGGTGGGAAAGGGCAGTGTGGAGTGCAAGTGAAATTGTGTCATCTGTGGATCTTTTGGGGCAGTATACAAATTGGAGTAGGTCTAGGCGTTTCTGGGATGATGGTGTTGATGTGAGCCATGACCAGCCTTTCAAAGCACTTCATGGCTACAGACGTGAGTGCTACGGGTTGGTAGTCATTTAGGCAGGTTACCTTGGTGTTCTTGGGCAAAGGGACTATGATGGTCTGCTTGAAACATGTAGGTATTACAGACTCGGTCAGGGACAGGTTGAAAATGTCAGTGAAGACACTTGCCAGTTGGTCAGCGCATGCTCGGAGTACACGTCCTGGTAATCTGTCTAGCCCTGCGGCCTTGTGAATGTTGATCTGTTTAAAGGTCTTACTCACATCGGCTACGGAGAGCGTGATCACACAGTCGTCCAGAACAGCTGGTGCTCTCATGCATGCTTCAGTGTTGCTTGCCTCGAAGAGTGCATAGAAGTAATTTAGCTTTTCTGGTAGGCTTGTGTCACTGGGCAGTTTGCAAGCCCTGCCACATCCGACGAGCGTCGGAGCCGGTGTAGTAGGATTCAATATTAGTCCTGTATTGATGCTTTGCCTGTTTGATGGTTCATCAGAGGGCATAGCAGGATTTCTTATAAAGCGTCCGGGTTAGAGTCCCGCTCCTTGAAAGCGGCAGCTCTACCCTTTAACTCAGTGTGGATGTTGCCTGTAATCCTTGGCTCTGGTTGGGGTACGTACGGTCACTGTGGGGATGACGTCGTCGATGTACTTATTGATGAAGCTGGTGACTGATGTGGTATACTCCTCAATGCCATCGGGTATATCCTGGAGCATATTCCAGTCTGTGCTAGCAAAACAGTCCTGTAGCTTAGCATCTGCGTCATCTGACCACTTCCATATTGAGCGAATTACTGGTACTTCCTGCTTTAGTTTTTGCTTGTAAGCAGGAATCAGGAGGATATCATTATGGTCAGATTTGCCAAATGGAGGGCGAGAGAGAGCTTTGTACGGTTCTCTGTGTGTGGAGTAAAAGGTGGTCTAGAATTGTTTTTCCTCTGGTTGCACATGTAACATGCTGGTAGAAATGAGATAAAACAGATTTAAGTTTCCCTACATTAAAGTCCCCGGCCACTAGCAGTGCCGCCTCTGGATGAGCATTTTCTTGTTTACTTATGGCCTTATACAGCTCGTTGAATGCGGTCTTAGTGCCAGCATCGGTTTGTAGGGGTAAATAGACAGCTACAAAAAATATAGATGAAAACTCTGAGATGAGATACTCTACCTATAGCGAGCAAAACCTTAATATTAGATTTCGCGCACCAGCTGTTATTGACAAATAGACAAAGACCGCCACCCCTTGTCTTACCGGAGGCAGCTGTTCTGTCTTGCCGATATACGGAAAACCCAGCCAATGTCCCGTTAGTAGGATAGTCTTGAACAGAGCTCCCCCAGTTTATTCTCCAATGATTGCACGTTGGCCAATAGGGATGGTAGAGGCGGGTTACCCACTCACCAACGACTTCTCACAAGGCACCCGGACCTGCGTCTCCTGTATCGGCGTCTCTTCTTCATACGAATGACGGGGATTTGGACTTGGTCCTGTGTCAGCAGTAAATCCTTTGCGTCCGACTCGTTAAAGAAAAAAATCTTTGTCCAGTTCGAGGTCAGTAAATCGCTGTTTTGATTTCCAAAAGTGGCAGAAACATTGTGTACAAAATAAGTTACAAACAACGCGAAAAAACACACAAAATAGCACAATTGTTTAGGTAAAACAGCAGCCATCTCCTCCGGTGCCATTGTATTGCTAAATGTTCATGACTAGCTAGGTTTCCTTGCAATTGGCAACTGCCTTTCATGTGGATATTCTAAAATCCTCATAAAAACAATATACGCATTTTCCCACCCAGAGATGTTTCCATCAAATTGACTTATGGCGGATAAAAGGCTGTACGTGATGACGTAGTGCACATAAAAATCCCTTTTGCGTTTAAATTCCCATTTGCTGAATAAATATAGCGTGTGTGCCCACTCTGGTATTGGAAAGTGGCTCAAGCCAACAGCTCACAGATACAGTGTGGGTATTATTGACGCGACAATATTAGGTTTTGAGCCAGCAATGCATGTTAAATAGTTTGTTTTTCCCCCTCGTCATTTCTCAGTCAATACTCCATATTACGGAACAAAATTTGGCACAGCGGTTGAGAACTAAATTCCCTCAATTTCAGATGGAGCCGCGATCCGCTCGCTAGTTTTCTTGCTGGAAGGATGTTCAGAAATGTAGTATTCTACCGTAGGGATACTCTAAGAAGACATTTAAGAAAATCCACTAAATTGTCAACAGTGACACTCGAATGGCAGATAAAGATTACATATCAGAAGTGCCTTCCGTTTGAATATCCGAGAAAGGTGTTGTTGATGTAATTAAAAACCATATTTTCTCTATCTTTTACAACAAAGAATGAAAGTGGGGGCTAACACGCTAAAATTACATTTTTGTTGAAAGAGAAACAGAAAAAGATAGACAGAATTAGGATTACAGATCATACAGTCTAGTTCAAAGTGAGAAATGCTGCATGCCCTCATTGGAAATCTATACAGTACGTTCTATTTAAAAAAATATATATATTTCACCTTTATTTAACCAGGTAAACCAGTTGAGAACAAGTTCTCATTTACAACTGCGACCTGGCCAAGATAAAGCAAAGCAGTGCGATAAAAACAACAACACAGAGTTACATATGGGATAAAACAAAACAAAGTCAAAAAAATACAACAGAAATACATATATATACAGTGTGTGCAAATTTAGCAAGTTATGGAGGTAAGGCAATAAAATAGGCTATAGTGCAAAATAATTACAATTAGTATTAACACTGGAATGATAGATGTGCAAGAGATGATGTGCAAATAGAGATACTGGGGTACAAATGAGCAAAATAAATAACAATATAGGGATGAGGTAGTTGGGCGGGCTAATTTCAGATGGGCTGTGTACAGGTGCAGTGATCGGTAAGGTGCTCTGACAACTGATGCTTAAAGTTAGTGAGGGAGATAAGTGTCTCCAGCTTCAGAGATTTTTGCAATTTGTTCCAGTCATTGGCAGCAGAGAACTGGAAGGAATTGCGGCCAAAGGAGGTGTTGGCTTTGGGGATGACCAGTGAGATATACCCGCTGGAGCGCAGACTACGGGTGGGTGTTGCTATGGTGACCAATGAGCTAAGATAAGGCGGGGATTTGCCTAGCAGTGATTTATAGATGGCCTGGAGCCAGTGGGTTTGGCGACGAATATGTAGTGAGGACCAGCCAACAAGAGCGTACAGGTCACAGTGGTGGGTATTATATGGGGCTTTGGAGACAAAACGGATGGCACTGTGATAGACTACATCCAATTTGCTGAGTAGAGTGTTGGAGGCTATTTTGTAAATGACATCGCCGAAGTCAAGGATCGGTAGGATAGTCAGTTTTACGAGGGCATGTTTGGCAGCATGAGTGAAGGAGGCTTTGTTGCGAAATAGGAAACCGATTCTAGATTTAACTTTGGATTGGAGATTCTTAATGTGAGTCTGGAAGGAGAGTTTACAGTCTAACCAGACACCTAGATATTTGTAGTTGTCCACATACTCTAGGTCAGACCCGTCGAGTGTAGTGATTCTAGTCGGGTGGGCGGGTGCAAGCAGCGTTCGGTTGAAGAGCATGCATTTAGTTTTACTAGTGTTTAAGAGCAGTTGGAGGCTACTGAAGGAGTGTTGTATGGAATTGAAGCTCGTTTGGAGGTTTGTTAACACAGTGTCCAATGAACCAAGCTGTGATGCAAAACTGAAACCTAGCCACTCTCTCCTCTCCTAGCAACAGTAGCTAGCTACACAGGTTTTTAGCTAGCTAGCTAACGTTATATCCCAACAACAATTCTCAGCGACATCTAAGCCATATTCGAAATTGAATTCAAGCCAGATACAATTTCAATAATGTAGGCTGTTTTGTTAGTTGACAGGATCCCGGATTCACGTCTCGTCTGAGCAGCCCACTTATGGCACAAGTATGCTAACTGGCTAGCTAACTCGTTGTACCTTGACAACATTGACCCTCAACATACTTCTTTTGTTCAATTATCTCAGCCATAGTCACAATTAAATTCAAGACAGATGAACTATCTAACAGGCATGAGCTCTAATCGGCTACAAAGTTTCATTTTGTTGAATCTAAACAAGCTCTCACCTTACTAAGCTAATCAAAACAATGCTCTAAAATGACATATAATAGCATAATGTTGCGACAGTTTCATCAAAAATAAGTAGAACATTATAGCTTTGTCTATTCTTACCATGAACGTCGGTAACTTGGTGCGGTCTCAATTTACTATTGAGAGTAAGAATAGTAGATGTTATGTCTGTCACTGACAGTCACTCAATTAGCCATGTCAGCTAACAACCAAATCTTGCTAAGGGCCCCCAAAAGGCTGTGTGTAATAAACAATTTAGCTATTGAAATGCAAGTAACAGGCGATGAGACCAGTTACAGAAATACCAAAACATAAAAACATAATATTTAACTAAAGTCAACCTTACCAACATGATTGTAATACAGTCATCAGTACTATTCATATTAACCTACTGGAACTCCTTAGCACAGACAAACAAGAATATGAAACAAAGATTATTCACTTTATTTTAAATGATTATGTAATGGTGAAGGAATCACATATTGTTAAATGTGGTAGCTGCAAGCTGTCTGTGTTTAAATCCCTCTCAGTCCAATCACCAAAGATGGCTAGAGGGAGAGAGGTTACAAGAGGAAAGGGTGGGGGGACTAGGTGGATGTTGTCACGATCGTCTGAAGGAGCGGACCAATACGCAGCGCGTGGAGTGAACATGATGACTTTAATAATTAAAGCAACCACGAAGAAAACAACAAATGACGATACGTGAAGTTCAAAATACTGATACAGACTAACAGCAACACAGAAACAATAACCCACAAAACAAAGGAGAAAACACACAGAATATATATGGCTCCCAATCAGAGATAACGAGCCGACAGCTAACACTCGTTACCTCCGATTGGGAGTCATTAACCAATCACCACTACATACAAACAAAATGAAACTCACCCATCCCCAACACCACCAAATGAGATACACCCTGGCTCACATAAACAAGTCCTAGAGCCAGAGTGTCACAGTACCCCCCCCTAAAGGTGCGAACTCCGGGCGCACCAACATCAGGACTAGGGGAGGGTCTGGGTGGGCGTCTGTCCATGGTGGCGGCTCTGGCCCCGGTCGTGATCCCCACCCCACCACAGTCACAACCTGCTTCGGTAGCCTCCTCCCAATGACCACCCTCCAACTAACCCCACCTGGACTAAGGGGCAACACCGGACTAAGGGGCAGCATCGGCCTAAGGGGCAGCACCGGGATAAGGGGCAGCACCGGGACAAGGGGCAGCACCGGGCTAAGGGGCAGCACCGGACTAAGGGGCCGCACCGGGCTAAGGGGCAGCACCGGACTAAGGGGCAGCACCGGACTAAGGGGCAGCACCGGACTAAGGGGCAGCACCGGGCTAAGGGACCGCACCTGACTAGATGGCGGATCCTGGCTGGCTGGCTCTCGCGGATCCTGGCGGGACGGCTCTGGCGGATCCAGGCTGGACGGCTCTGGCGGATCCCGGCGGGACGGCTCTGGCGGATCCCGGCGGGACGGCTCTGTCGGATCCCGGCGGGACGGCTCTGTCGGATCCAGGCTGGACGGCTCTGGCGAATCCTGGCGGGACGGCTCTGGCGGATCCCGGCGGGACGGCTCTGGCGGATCCCGGCGGGACGGCTCTGTCGGATCCCGGCGGGACGGCTCTGTCGGATCCAGGCTGGACGGCTCTGGCGGATCCTGGCTGGACGGCTCTGGCGGATCCTGGCTAGACGGCTCTGGCGGATCCTGGCTGGACGGCTCTGGCGGATCCTGGCTGGCTGACGGATCTGGCTGCTCATGGCTGGCTGACGGATCTGGCTGCTCATGGCTGGCTGACGGATCTGGCTGCTCATGGCTGGCTGACGGATCTGGCTGCTCATGGCTGGCTGACGGATCTGGCTGCTCATGGCTGGCTGACGGATCTGGCTGCCCATGGCTGGCTGACGGATCTGGCTGCTCATGGCTGGCTGACGGGTCTGGCTGCTCATGGCTGGCTGACGGGTCTGGCTGCTCATGGCTGGCTGACGGGTCTGGCTGCTCATGGCTGGCTGACGGATCTGGCTGCTCATGGCTGGCTGACGGATCTGGCTGCTCATGGCTGGCTGACGGATCTGGCTGCTCATGGCTGGCTGACGGATCTGGCTGCTCATGGCTGGCTGACGGATCTGGCTGCTCATGGCTGGCTGACGGATCTGGCTGCTCATGGCTGGCTGACGGATCTGGCTGCTCATGGCTGGCTGACGGATCTGGCTGCTCATGGCTGGCTGACGGATCTGGCTGCTCATGGCTGGCTGACGGATCTGGCTGCTCATGGCTGGCTGACGGGTCTGGCTGCTCATGGCTGGCTGACGGATCTGGCTGCTCATGGCTGGCTGACGGATCTGGCTGCTCATGGCTGGCTGACGGATCTGGCTGCTCATGGCTGGTTGACAGATCTGGCTGCTCATGGCTGGCTGATGGTGCTGGCTGGGAGGCTGGCGGTGGAGGCGGACCCCAGCCTCGGATTGCAGTCATCACCTCCAGCAGGGCGGCTCCCATCTGCAGGAGCTGCTCTTTCTGGTCCCGAACCTGAGCTTCCAGTCTAGTATGGGCTGCGTCGGCTCCTGCTGATTCCATAGCAGGTGTATGATTCTGTCTGGCGGAAGGCTCTAGCGGCTCCGATCTGGCGGACGGCTCTGAAGGCTCATGGCAGACGGACGGCTTTGCAGGCTCAGTACAGACGGGCGGCTTATGCAGCGCTTGGCAGACGGGCAGTTCAGACGCCCTAGGGCAGACGGCAGACTCTGGCCGGCTGGCGACGCACATCGTGGACCTGGTGCGTGGAGTAGGAACAGGCCGGTCCATACCGGGAACACACACCAATGGCCTTAACTGCGGATCAGGAACGGGCCGGACCGGACTGGTAACACACTTCAGTCTCTCATGCCGTGCCACAACAACTTCCCTCCTTCCACTCGCCAATGGCTCCCGTACTCCGTTAGCCTTCTCTCCTTTTCTCCCTGTGGCAGCCTCCTGCTGCCCAGCTGCCCAAGCCATGTGCCCCCCCCAAAAAATTTCTTGGGGTTGCCTCTCTTCCACGGGCTTCCAGCCTCGCCTTCGCGCTGCCTCCTCGTACCACCTCCTCTCGGCTTTGGCTGCCTCCAGCTCTTCACGAGGGAGGCGATATTCTCCCGGTTGTGCCCAAGGACCCTTTCCATCCAATATCTCCTCCCATGTCCATGAATCCTTGACAGGTGGATACTGTTGCCGCTTGACACGCCGCTTGGTCCTTTGAGGGTGGGTTATTCTGTCACGATCGTCTGAAGGAGCGGACCAATACGCAGCGCGTGGAGTGAACATGATGACTTTAATAATTAAAGCAACCACGAAGAAAACAACAAATGACGATACGTGAAGTTCAAAATACTGATACAGACTAACAGAAACAATAACCCACAAAACAAAGGAGAAAACACACAGAATATATATGGCTCCCAATCAGAGATAACGAGCCGACAGCTAACACTCGTTACCTCCGATTGGGAGTCATTAACCAATCACCACTACATACAAACAAAATGAAACTCACCCATCCCCAACACCACCAAATGAGATACACCCTGGCTCACATAAACAAGTCCTAGAGCCAGAGTGTCACAGATGTTATGATCTCATGGAGAGTTACCCTCCTTTAGTTTATCAACCAGCTAGTTATTAGAATCAGGTGCACTAGATTAGGGTTGGAGAAAATGTTTACTTCAGTAATTTATTGTTTTATAAACTATTTGTCTCTTCTGTCTTGCAGAGTGATGGTATCTTGGGCTGGTGTGAGAGCCACAGGAGGTGTTCACAGGTAAGGAATCACTTGTAGAACAGGTCTCTAACTCAGCTGGTAGAGCACGGCGCTTGTAACGCCAAGGTAGTGGGTTCGATCCCCGGGACCACCCATACACAAAAATGTATGCACGCTTTGGATAAAAGCGTCTGCTAAATGGCATATTATTATTATTATATTATATTGTGTGTGTCATATCAAATCACATTCTATTTGTCTCATGCTTTGTAAACAACAGGTGTAGACTAACAGTGAAATGCTCACTTTTGTGCCCTTCCCAACAATGCAGAGAGAAAGAAAATAGAGAAATAATAGAAAAGTAAAACAGGCAATAATAAAAGTAATAATAAATACACAATGAGTAACGATAACTTACTATATACACAGGGTACCAGTACCGAGTCGATGTGCAGGGGTACGAGGCAATTGAGGAAAATATGTAGGAATAAAGTGACAGAAACAGTAGCAGGAGCGTATGTGAGGAGTCAAAAAGGGTCAATGCAGATAGTTAAATAGTTAACCAAATAGCTAACTATTTAGCAGTCTTATGGCTTGGGGGTAGAAGCTGTTCAGGGTCCTGTTGGTTCCAGACTTGGTGCATCGGTAGCAGAGAGAACAGTCTATGACTTTGGTGGCTAGATTCTTTGACAATCTTTAGTGCCTTCCTCTGACACCGCCTGGTATAGAGGTCCTGGATGGCAGGGAGCTCGGCCCCAGTGATGTACTGGGCCGTACACACTACCCTCTGTAGTGCCTTGCGGTCGGATGCCAAGCAGTTGCCATACCAAGTAGTGATGCAGCCAGTCAGGATGCTCTCAATGGTGCAGCTGTAGACTTTTTGAGGATCTGATGGCCCATGCCAAATCTTTTCAGCCTCCTGAGGGGGAAGAGGCGTTGTCATGCACTCTTCACGGCTGTATTGGTGTGTGTGGACCATGATAGATTCTTACTGATGTGTGTGTGTGTGTGTGTGTGTGTGTGTGACTACCCACACATTTTCCATCTCCAGTATTTCAACACAGCCCTGACTGTCTGTATTATGGCTCCTTCTAAATTAAATCTAATCTCTCCATTCAATGGAAATGGCCAGCGGTCACTGGCTTTATCTGAACTGCTCTATCTGTCCACTAAACACAGCAGGTAGGCTACTGTACTGTGTAATGTAGACACACACACACACACACACACACACACACACACACACACACTCATGCAGCTATTCAGCCCTGATCATAGCGTGTTCAGGGATACATTGTTCCCTCCCTCAGGTCAAGGTTTGGGTCAGGGACCTCTCTTCCCCTCCCTACCCGCCTTGCTGAGTTGATTACATTTTTGGACGCTACCTATTTTCAGCACCTTGATTAAATTCACCACCTTGGGTCCTATCCCAATGAACCAATAACCTTGTGAATAGTTTCTCATCGTGGGTGATTGGATGTCGCTGAAGTATTGAGAGGAGTAAGAGTGGTTGAAAGCGGTCTGTTTTGCCAGAGGTGAATGTAACGAATTAAAAATACTCGTTACTGTAATTTAGCAGTTTTTCTGAGTACTTGTACTTTTTTAGTATTTTTCAAAGTCAGTTATTGTACTTTTACTTAAGTATGTTTTGAATGAAGTATTGTACTTCGCTACCTTTTTAAAACCATCCGTTACAGAGTACAATTTTGTAGGCTTTACATAATAGTAAATCATGATGGCACGGAAAGTTTGTGGAACCATAAAAAAAAAAATGCTCATGTTGTTTAGTCAGTGACCAATCAAATCAAATTTCACGCATTGAGCCAAAACAGGCCAATCAAATAAAGATGTGCACACACAGTTGGAATATTTTCAAAAAGGCAAAAATAACTTAGCTAGTACAAGACATATCGAAAGAGAGGAAAAGGTTTTTATCAAAGTGGTGTGTGTGAAAAACAATGGAGATGAAGGAGAGTCAGGAGACAATCCAGACACAGACAGATCCCTGGCCGATGTTTTGTAAATTTGTAAATTTGGTTTACAAAATGTAATTGCTTATTTGCTACGTGTGGCTTACTTGATCGAATTGAAGTTTCATAATGCTTAGGTTGTTACTAGTGCACTGATATACAGTACCAGTAAAAAGTTTGGACACCTACTCATTCAAGGGTCTTTCTTTATTTTTTACTATTTTCTACATTGTACATCATAACTATGAAATAACACATATGGAATCATGTACTAACCAAAAAAGTGTTAAACAAATCAAAATATATTTTATATTTGAGATTCTTCAAAGTAGCCACCCTTTGCTTTGCTGACAGCTTTGCACACTCTTGGCATTCTCTCAACCAACTTCATGAGGTAGTCACCTGGAATGCATTTCAATTAACGGTTGTGTCTTATTAAAAGTCAATTTGTGGAATTTCTTTCCTTAATGCATTTGAGCCAATCAGTTGTGTTGTTACAAGGTAGGGGTGGTTTACAGAAGATGGCCCTATTTGGTAAAAGACCAAGAAGTCCGTATTATGGCAAGAACAGCTCAAATAAGCAAAGAGAAACGACAGTCCATCATTACTTTAAGACATGAAGGTCAGTCAATGCGGAACATTTCAAGAATTTGAAAGTTTCTTCAAGTGCAGTCGCAAAAACCATCAAGCGCTATGATGAAACTAGCTCTCATGAGGACCGCCAAAGGAAAGGAAGACCCAGAGTTACCTCTGCTGCAGAGGGTAAGTTCATTACTTTACATATTGCTTTTACAGTTTTGTCCAGTATAATTTGAGGAGTTAGCGAGCTAACTTTAGTCAAGGCGGGATAACCGGTACCATGAAAGTGGCTCACCTTTTAGCCAGGTACATTTCTATGGCAAAGAATGGTTCAGAACTAACCTGCTCCGGGGCAGGCTAACTCAGGGCTAAGTCTGACCCAGATGCAGAAGAGTCTGCAGAGCAGGTTGAGTACCAAGGCACATTTTCCATCCAATTAGATGACAGTGGCCTAGAGTATCAACTCCCTGAGCATCAACGGTGTGCGTGTAACCTGCTGAACCTCATTGCAACAACAGATTATTCCCTGGCAGAAAGGAATAGTGACAGCTACAAAAGGTTGTCCCGTTCAGCCATTTGGATTAAACTGGGCGGTCAACCTTGGCTGCTGAAGTTGTAGAGGATGAGTGCAACCTGTAGTTGATCCGGCTGAATCAAACACGTTGGAACTCGACTTCCCTGGTTGGAGAGGAACACATGCTTAATACAAGAGAAAAGGGGGAGGACGCCATAAGGAATGTGTGTGAAGAATTCAAGGTGAAAATGTGAGTAACATTTCAAATAGTATATTCATGTATGTCATTTATTCCTAATACAGTAACAGTTATTGAATTATTACTATTTGAACAGGTGTTAAAATGTGCTTGTGTCTTACAGGCTGAGCCCTGCAGAAATGGCCTTCTTGACTGAGTACTGCTTTGACCCAACTTCACTATTTTGTGATTCTTTTGGCATTTATCTTTATTTTGTTTTCACGAAATGTATCTGCTCTTCTTATAACCAGCAATAACTTTTGAATATCAGATTGGCAGTTACCCCAATTCCGGCTTCAACTTCGACTCATCTGCCCTGGGCTCTTTCTATAATTCCAACCGAATTTTCGGGGCATGCAAGAGGAAACACCTGTGTTACAGAAGCAGGAGAGGGGGAGTTCTGGCGAGATTAAGGCGAAGGCAAAACCGTCCCCCTCTTACCTCCATTCTATCGTGGATTTGCTACCAACGGGGCATTGCTTTCGGAAAAGATACCCCACATGGCTATCCAACTCGATGGATTCTCCATTCATCGAGCGGACAGGACAGTAGAGTCAGGGAGGCTGCCTTTCTTGCCGGCTGCGATTTTAATTCTGTGTCATTAAGACACGTGATGCTCAACTTCCATCAACACGTCTCCTTCGCCACTAGTGGCGATAAAGTCCTAAACTACTGTTACTCTACTCACAAGCAAGCATACAGGGACCTCCCTCGTCGGCCATTCGGCAAATTAGATCATGACTCCAAACAGGAAGTACCCATGACTCACTCCGTTGAGAAATCGTAATCAGTATCAGAGATTATGCTACAGGACTGCTCTGCTAGTGCTGATTGGAATATGTTCAGAGACTCTGCCAATAACATTGACGAGCTAACCACCACCATCAACGGCTTCATTAGTAAATGCTTCGACGATGTTGTCCCCACAGTGAAGGTTTGCTGCTTCCCCAATCAAAAGCACTGGATTAAAACCAAGGTTGGCGCTAAGCTAAAGGACAGGGCTACCGCGCACAGGGCTATTGCAGACAACCCTGAGGCTACGACTGGGGACAGGAAGAAGTACAAGAAGTCCTGCTACAACCTCCGCAGAGTCATCAAACGAGAATAAAATACAATATAGGAATAAGGTGGAATCATACTACACGGCCTTTGACGCACGCCGCATGTGGCAGGGGCTACAGTCCATTACAAAGGAAGACCCAGCCGTGATCTGCCCAACGATGCCTCTCTTCCAAACGAACAATAGATTTTATGCACGCTTTGACAATAACAACACCGTACGCGAGGGCCTCCATCGACCCAGAGGACTGGGTGATCTCGCTCTCCGAAGCCGACGTGATTAAGGTCTTTAAGCAGGTCAACACTCGCGGGGCTGGGCGGTATTCCAGGGCGCATTACCAGAGCATGCGCAGATCAGCTGGCAAGCGTATTCACTGTAATTTTCAACCTCTCCTTGTCCCAGTCTGTAATCCCCACGTCTTAAAATGACTACCAACATTCCTGTTCCCAATAACTCTAAGGCTTCATGCCACAATGACTACAGCCCTGTAGCACTCACATCTGTAATCATTAAGTGCTTTGAAAAACTGGTTATGGCACACATCAACGACATCATCCCACACACCCTAGACAAACTCCAATTTGCATACCACAGATCCATAGACAACGCTAACAGATCCATAGACAACGCAATTTCTATTGCACTCCACACTGCCCTCACACACCTAGATAAGAGGTATACCTATGTGAGAATGCTGTTGATTGACAACAGCTCAGCGTTCAGCACCATTGTCCCCTCCAAGATCGTCACCAAGCTTAGGACCCAGGGACTGAACACCTCCGTCTGCAACTGGATCCTGGACTTCCTGATGGGCCAACCCCAGGTGGTGAGGGTAGGCAACAACACATCTGCCACGCTGACCCTCAACACGAGGGCCCCACAGGGATGTATGCTTGGTCCCCTCCTGTACTGCCTGTTCACCCACGACTGCGTGGCCACGCACGACTCCAACACCATCATCAAGTTTGCTGATGACATGACGGTGGTAGGCCTGATCACCGGTGACGATGAGACAGCCTACAGAGAGGAGGTCAATGACCTGGCAGTGTGGTGCCGGGACAACAACCTCTCCCTCAATGTTAGTAAGACCAAGAAGCTGATCGCGGACAGCCCAGTACATCACTGGGGCTGAGCTCCCTGCCATCCAGGACCACTATATCAGGCGGTGTGAAAGGAAGGCCCGGAAAATAGTTAAAGACTCCAGCCACCCAAGCCATAGACTGTTCTCTCTGCTTCCGCACAGCAAGCGGTGCCAGTGCATCAAGTCTGACACCAACAGGCTACTGAACAGCTTCTATCCCCAAGCCATAAGTCTGCTAAATAGCTAACAGAAAGTCTGTGTAGCCAATCTACATTTGTTATTTGTTTTTGCACTGTCTCTATGCACACTGACAGGACTCTACACACTCACGGACACTGACACTCCAACACACACATAAAATGTACACACATTTACACTGACTCTACACACACTCACTTATAATCATCATTTACGCTGCTGCTACTCTGTTTATCATATATCCTAATGCCTAGTCACCTTACCCCCTATAGATATGTACTGCAGTATCCCTGCACATTGAAACATATGGTATTGGAACTGACCCTGTATATAGCTTTTTATTTTCTCGTGTTCTTCTTATTTCTTATTTTTATTTCTCGTGTGTTTTTGTTCTACCATATGTTATTTCTAGTGCTACATTGATTACTGCATTGTTGGGTTTGGAGCTTGCATTTCACTTTAGTTGTGCACGTGACATTAAAAACTTGAAACTTGATGAAGCCTGTGGTGACGGCTTTGAACATCCTACAGTCAGAAACCAACACGCATATGGGGTGGCTGCTGCCGGGGATATTCTCACTACAAGCAAAACTAAAGAGGCTGGAAGCATCTTGTAAGATGTGCCTACCACTCAGAGCCAGGAGGATCTCCAAAAGCGCTGTGGAGGAATGATGGAAGATCCCTACTTTATCGCCAACTGCTGTAATTCTTCTGTCAAAGTTCAAGACCTCTTGGACTGACAAAGCAGATGTCATCGAAACAGGTAAGATTTCCTCACTCTAATATTTGTCTGATTATTTGTTAACCTAGAATCTCCCATTCACCTTTTACTTGCGTCTTGTATATTACTGTGAGTCTACACAATAGGTACAGCTAGACATGGAATCATCTCAACATTAGACAACTTTTAGGTCTGAGAACATCCTACAAACTCAGTCTCAGTATCTAAGAATAACAAGTATGGAAAGTCTGTGTTTGGGTTATTGTAATGTCAGTGATATGATGAACTAAGTTGCCACATGAAGCAAAATTGCAGAAATATTCAATATGTGTATGTAAGTAACCTTGTCCCCAGGCTCGAATTGCTGGCGCATAGAGCAAAGTGGAACTTGAAAGGGATGTGGTTAAAATTTTGGAGGGAGAGAGACTGAGGCTGCTACAGCTGTATTAGATGGGACTTTGAAAAATGGCAAAAATTGCCAATTAAAATGAATGCTCTATCACAATTTTCGGGCGTATAAAAGTTTGAAAACTATTTAGAAGATTCATACTTTCAGATTTTCCAAACTCACATCCTTGTTTAAATCATTGCACTGCTCATGCTTTGAAGTCTACAATGTAGGGGGGAGGTTCTAAGGGTTATGCTAGATGGTGATGGACTGCGAGATTAGCCAATTAAAACCAGCAGTTGTTTCTGCCATAGACTTCCAGTCAAGTTCCATTCTGAGGCCCTGTCAAACCAGACGGTTCAACAGAGAGAGAGCCGGCTGGTGGACGAGATTAAGAGAGAAATTAAGTGAATCATTAATGTTCTATATGTTTTTTACACTGAGGACCACATTGTACATATTGTTTTGTATTAGATACAATAAATGAACTTAGTTCCTACTGTACATTTATTTCCTCTTCTTTTTTACATACATTGCGTGGAATAGAGCACGTTTAGCAACGTCAATGTTTTTATTTTAAAAGTAACTAAATTACTTTTACTCTGAATACTTTTAAGATGAGCTACTTTTTACTTGAGTAGTTGTGTTACACCAGTAGTTTTAATTCTTGAGTAAAATTTTATAAAAGTATCAGTACTTCTACATGAGTAGGATATTTTAGTACGCTTTCCATCCCTGTGTTTTGCCAATCAAATCTCATTCTCTCTCTCTCTCTCTCTCTCTCTCTCTCTCTCTCTCTCTCTCTCTCTCTCTCTCTCTCTCTCTCTCTCTCTCTCTCTCTCTCTCTCTCTCTCTCTCTCTCTCTCTCTCTCTCTCTCTCTCTCTCTCTCTCTCTCATCTCTCTCTCTCTCTCTCTCTCTCTCTCTCTCTCTCTCTCTCTCTCTCTCTCTCTCTCACACACACATCCAATCAATGCTGAGTCCTAAATATCCTTTTTGGTGGTCTGACACTTTTATGTGCTATGTGGAGAATGAGCAGGAAGCGACTCATAATTGGTTTCTTTAGTGCAAGAGGGGCAGCTCCAGTCCTCGGGGGCCTGATCGGTGTCACACTTTATCCCACAGCCATATCACTAACAGACCTGATTAAACTAATTGCATTCTAAACTGAAGATCATGATTAGTTGATTATTGGCATCAGGTGTGTTTGCTAGGGCTGGGGCAAAAGTGTGTCACCAATCAGGCCCCCGAGGACTGAGTTGCCCATTCTGTTTTAGAGGGTAATAAAGGAGAAGGTCAGTAATATGTGTGTGCGTGTCACGCCCTGGCTCTGGGACTCTGTTATGTGAGCCAGGGTGTGTGGTTTCTATGTGTTTTGTGTGCTAGGGTGATTATCTAGTCATTTGTCTTCTATGTTGGCCGGTGTGGTTCTCAATCAGAGGCAACGGGTATCAGCTGTTGCTTGTTGTCTCTGATTGGGAACCATACTTAGGCAGCCTGTTTTCCACAGTGTGTTGTGGGATCTTGTTCCGTGTTTGGTTTGTGTACCGTAGGCTTCACGTTTCGTATCGTTTGTTGTTTTGTTCATTGTGTTGTTCTCTAATAAAAAAGTATGTTCACTCATCACGCTGCGCATTGATCCACTTCCTCCAGCGATCGTGACAGAAGATCCCATCATAACTGGACCAAGCAGCGTGTCCAGGAGCCAACGCCAGAGAGGGCTCTAAAGGATATCAACCTCGACTGGGTCAAGCCGCGGGAGGAGGAGAGAGGCTGGACTTGGGAGCAGAGGAGCGAGAGTCTGGCGAGAGCCATGGAGGCCTGGCCCACGGGGAGGAGAGACGGCCAGAAATTTTTTAGGGGGGGGCTCACGCCGTGGACGACGGGGCAGCAGGAGGCCGGGATAGAGTGGTTCAGCGGGTTGGCAAAGGAGGCCGCCAGGTTACGGGAGTCACTGGTCACCAGGGGGAAGGAGAATGTAGAGGCACGGCGAGAGGTACTGGGGTGTGTTGCCAGTCCGGCCCGTTCCTGAACCCCGCGTAGGGCCAGTGGTGTGTGTCCCCAGTACGGTCCGGCTTGTTCCTGTCCCTCGCACCGAGCCTGTGGTGCGCGTCGCCAGCCCGGTCCGGCATGTTCCTGCCCCTCGCACCAAGCCTGTGGTGCGCGTCGTCAGCCCGGTCCGGCCTGTTCCTGCTCCCCGCACCAAGCCAGTGGTGCGCTTCGTCAGCCCGGTTCGGCCCGTCCCTGCTCCCCGCACCAAGCCTGTGGTGCCCGTCGTCAGCCCGGTCCGGCCTGTTCCTGCTCCCCGCACCAAGCCAGTGGTGCGCTTCGTCAGCCCGGTTCGGCCCGTCCCTGCTCCCCGCAGCAAGCCAATGGTGCGCATCGTCAGCCCGGTCCGGCTTGTACCTGCTCCCCGCACCAAGCCAGTGGTTCGCTTCGTCAGCCCGGTTCGGCTTATCCCTGCTCCCCGCACCAAGCCAATGGTGCACGTCGTCAGCCCGGTCCGGCCCGTCCCTGCTCCCCGCACCAAGCCTGTGGTGCACGTCGTCAGTCCGGCACAGCCCGTGCCTGTTCCACCGGTGCCTCCACTCCGGAGCTAGAGCAATCCGCTCCACCAGTGTTCAGTCCAGCTCCGGCCAGCAGGGCCAGACCGGACCAGGGGCGCTTTGGGGGGTTTGTTGGAGGGTGGGGGTCAAGCCCACCCGGCCCTCCCCTGTTCGGTTTATGTTTGGCGCGGTCGCAGTCCGCGCCTTTGGGAGGGGGGGGTACTGTCACGCCCTGGCTCTGGGACTCTGTTATGTTTAGCCAGGGTGTGTGGTTTCTATGTGTTTTGTGTGCTAGGGTGATTATCTAGTTCATTTGTTTCTATGTTGGCCGGTGTGGTTCTCAATCAGAGGCAACGTGTATCAGCTGTTGCTTGTTGTCTCTGATTGGGAACCATACTTAGGCAGCCTGTTTTCCACAGTGTGTTGTGGGATCTTGTTCCGTGTTTGGTTTGTGTAACCGTAGGACTTCACGTTTCGTATCGTTTGTTGTTTTGTTCGTTGTGTTGTTCTCTAATAAAAAAGTATGTTCACCTCATCACGCTGCGCATTGGTCCACTTCCTCCAGCGATCGTGACAGTGCGTGCGTGCCTGTGTGTGTTTGAGTGTGTGCGGCAGTAGGTAAGAAACACTGAATGCACAAAGTCACTGGGAGCAGACGGGTTAAACGAACGGACTAAGGGGCTCAAATCGAGGAATAACAAGCCTTTTCCTCATCTTATTATTTCAGCCGCATTCGCTTTTCTTCCTGAAGCTTGACATCCATCAGGCGGCACACGCCACTCAAGCAAAGCGTATGGATATCCCCCTCAGACACGGACATACACACCTAAACACGCAGGCAAGGCATGCATGCAGGCATACATGCCCACACCCACACCCACACCCACACCCACACACACACACACACACACAAAATAGGTGGGCAGCCGAGAATCTAAATCCTAGTAGACCGTGTCTATGCAGTCTCCAGTCTGGATGCATGCAGCCAGTCAGGCAGTGATCACAACTGGATGATATGCAACACTAATTGGTGGCTAATAAGCCAGTAAATATGGTTAGCTTGTTAAGGGTAATTGTCTGAGCCAGACTGCTGTAGCCAACACACACACACACACACACACACACAGCACCCTCCCCCATGTACTGTAGCCAGCCAGCCCAGCCAGCCAGCCCAGGGGAGAGAAAGGAGAGCGGAGTGGGGTTAAAAGGGCCTGGGTAAAGCTTACCTTATGCTTCCCAGTCTAAACAATTTCACATACTGTATATTATGACAACATTTTGTGACGTTTTGGTCTTCGGCTGGGTTTTTTTTCCCATCTGTTCGTGCACACAAATGTCTTTATTGAGTCAAGTCGAAGTTAGGTAGCCAAAGTTTACGCCAATTCGTCGGTGATTGGTCAACAGTACTACTCCCAGTAAGAGTGGAAAAATGAAGTGTTTGTTGTCATTCAACAAAAGAAGACTAGTTTTCCAGTGGAGACTGCTGAGCGGAGGACTGCTCATAATAATGGCTGGAATGGAGTAAATGGAATGACATCAAACACATGATTAGACCCCACCCACTTGGGTGGGCTCCCAAGTGTGTGGGCCTATGCCCTCCCAGGCTCACCCATGGCTGCGCCCCTGCCAAGTCATATGAAATCCATAGGGGCCTAATTTATTTATTTCAATTGACTGATTTCCTTATATGAACTGTAACTCAGTAAAATCGTTGAAATTGTTGCATGTTAAGTTTATATTTTTTGCTCGGTATTGATGAAAAATTGCGCTACTAAGACTTGCTCGGCAAAAACTTCAAAATTAATTACAGATTTCTTGATTTATCTTAGAATAATTTAGCCTATTTTGAGGAAGTGTTGGACACCTTAAGGTAGTCTCTCTCTCTCTCTCTCTCTCTCTCTCTCTCTCTCTCTCTCTCTCTCTCTCTCTCTCTCTCTCTCTCTCTCTCTCTCTCTCTCTCTCTCTCTCTCTCTCTCTCTCTCTCTCTCTCTCTCTCTCTCTCTCTCTCTCTCTCTCTCTCTCTCTCTCTCTCTCTCTCTCTCTCTCTCTCTCTCTCTCTCTCTCTCTCTCTCTCTCTCTCTCTCTCTCTCTCTCTCTCTCTCTCTCTCTATATATATATATATACACTGCTCAAAAAAATTAAGGGAACACTTAAACAACACATCCTAGTTCTGAATGAATGAAATAATCTGATTAAATACTTTTTTCTTTACATAGTTGAATGTGCTGACAACAAAATCACACAAAAATTATCATTGGAAATCAAATGTATCAACCCATGGAGGTCTGGATTTGGAGTCACCCTCAAAATTAAAGTGGAAAACCACACTACAGGCTGATCCAACTTTGATGTAATGTCCTTAAAACAAGTCAAAATGAGGCTCAGTAGTGTGTGTGGCCTCCACGTGCCTGTATGACCTCCGTACAACGCCTGGGCATGCTCCTGATGAGGTGGCGAATGGTCTCCTGAGGGATCTCCTCCCAGACCTGGACTAAAGCATCCGCCAACTCCTGGACAGTCTGTGGTGCAACGTGGCGTTGGTGGATGGAGCGAGACATGATGTCCCAGATGTGCTCAATTGGATTCAGGTCTGGGGAACGGGCAGGCCAGTCCATAGCATCAATGCCTTCCTCTTGCAGGAACTGCTGACACACTCCAGCCACATGAGGTCTAGCATTGTCTTGCATTAGGAGGAACCCAGGGCCAACCGCACCAGCATATGGTCTTACAAGGGGTCTGAGGATCTCATCTCGGTACCTAATGGCAGTCAGGCTACCTCTGGCGAGCACATGGAGGGCTGTGCGGCCCCCCAAAGAAATGCCACCCCACACCATGACTGACCCACCGCCATACCGGTCATGCTGAAGGATGTTGCAGGCAGCAGAACGTTCTCCACGGCGTCTCCAGACTCTGTCACATCTGTCACATGTGCTCAGTGTGAACCTGCTTTCATCTGTGAAGAGCACAGGGCGCCAGTGGCGAATTTGCCAATCTTGGTGTTCTCTGGCAAATGCCAAACGTCCTGCACGGTGTTGGGCTGTAAGCACATGCCAAACGTCCTGCACGGTGTTGGGCTGTAAGCACAACCCCCACCTGTGGACGTCGGGCCCTCATACCACCCTCATGGAGTCTGTTTCTGACCGTTTGAGCAGACACATGCACATTTGTGGCCTGCTGGAGATCATTTTGCAGGGCTCTGGCAGTGCTCCTCCTGCTCCTCCTTGCACAAAGGCGGAGGTAGCAGTCCTGCTGCTGGGTTGTTGCCCTCCTACGGCCTCCTCCACATCTCCTGATGTACTGGCCTGTCTCCTGGTAGCGCCTCCATGCTCTGGACACTACGCTGACAGACACAGCAAATCTTCTTGCCACAGCTCGCATTGAGGTGCCATCCTGGATGAGCTGCACTACCTGAGCCACTTGTGTGGGTTGTAGACTCCGTCTCATGCTACCACTAGAGTGAAAGCACCACCAGCATTCAAAAGTGACCAAAACATCAGCCAGGAAGCATAGGAACTGAGAAGTGGTCTGTGGTCACCACCTGCAAAACCAGTCCTTTATTGGGGGTGTCTTGCTAATTGCCTATAATTTCCACCTGTTGTCTATTCAATTTGCACAACAGCATGTGACATTTATTGTCAATCAGTGTTGCTTCCTAAGTGGACAGTTTGATTTCACAGAAGTGTGATTGACTTGGAGTTACAGTGGGGAAAAAAAGTATTTAGTCAGCCACCAATTGTGCAAGTTCTCCCAATTAAAAAGATGAGAGAGGCCTTTAATTTTCATCATAGGTACACGTCAACTATGACAGACAAATTGAGAAAAAAAAATCCAGAAAATCACACTGTAGGATTTTTTATGAATTTATTTGCAAATTATGGTGGAAAATAAGTATTTGGTCACCTACAAACAAGCAAGAATTCTGGCTCTCACAGACCTGTAACTTCTTCTTTAAGAGGCTCCTCTGTCCTCCACTCGTTACCTGTATTAATGGCACCTGTTTGAACTTGTTATCAGTATAAAAGACACCTGTCCACAACCTCAAACAGTCACACTCCAAACTCCACTATGGCAAAGACCAAAGAGCTGTCAAAGGACACCAGAAACTAAATTGTAGACCTGCACCAGGCTGGGAAGACTGAATATGCAATAGGTAAGCAGCTTGGTTTGAAGAAATCAACTGTGGGAGCAATTATTAGGAAATGGAAGACATACAAGACCACTGATAATCTCCCTCGATCTGGGGCTCCACGCAAGATCTCACCCCGTGGAGTCAAAATGATCACAAGAACGGTGAGCAAAAATCCCAGAACCACACGGGCGACCTAGTGAATGACCTGCAGAGAGCTGGGACCAAAGTAACAAAGCCTACCATCAGTAACACACTACGCCGCCAGGGACTCAAATCATGCAGTGCCAGACGTGTCCCCCTGCTTAAGCCAGTACATGTCCAGGCCCGTCTGAAGTTTGCTAGAGTGCATTTGGATGATCCAGAAGAGGATTGGGAGAATGTCGTATGGTCAGATGAAACCAAAATAGAACTTTTTGGTAAAAACTCAACTCGTAGTGTTTGGAGGACAAAGAATGGTGAGTTGCATCCAAAGAACACCATACCTACTGTGAAGCATGGGGGTGGAAACATCATGCTTTGGGGCTGTTTTTCTGCAAAGGGACCAGGACGACTGATCCGTGTAAAGGAAAGAATGAATGGGGCCATGTATCGTGAGATTTTGAGTGAAAACCTCCTTCCATCAGCAAGGGCATTGAAGATGAAACGTGGCTGGGTCTTTCAGCATGACAATGATCCCAAACACACCGCCCGGGCAACGAAGGAGTGGCTTCGTAAGAAGCATTTCAAGGTCCTGGAGTGGCCTAGTCAGTCTCCAGATCTCAACCCCATAGAAAATCTTTGGAGGGAGTTGAAAGTCTGTGTTGCCCAGCGACAGCCCCAAAACATCACTGCTCTAGAGGAGATCTGCATGGAGGAATGGGCCAAAATACCAGCAACAGTGTGTGAAAACCTTGTGAAGACTTACAGAAAACATTTGACCTGTGTCATTGCCAACAAAGGGTATATTACAAAGTATTGAGAAACTTTTGTTATTGACCAAATACTTATTTTCCACCATCATTTGCAAATAAATTCATTAAAAATCCTACAATGTGATTTTCTGGGAAAAAAATTCTCATTTTGTCTGTCATAGTTGACGTGTACCTATGATGAAAATTACAGGCCTCTCTCATCTTTTTAAGTGGGAGAACTTGCACAATTGGTGGCTGACTAAATACTTTTTTCCCCCACTGTACATTGTGTTGTTTAAGTGTTCCCTTTATTTTTTTGAGCAGTGTATATATATATATATATATATATATATGGCCATATTACCAATAATAGGTAAAGTAAATGTTCTGCTTCTTGACAGACATTTCACATCCTCCCCGGACCAGCTCAGAACGAACGGCTTCTCTTTAAGAGAGCCAAGAAATTAGCTGCTGTTTATTCACTTAAAACACTGCATGTGCCAGGAAGCCTGTGTTTTTTTAAAGTGCATTTTCCTTCCGCCTCTTCTGCCTCCTCCCCTTCGGGTTAATTTATTGTTTGCTTTTTTAAAAACCCTAAGGTCGATGTACGCGCCCCCGCAGAAATTAAATTAACAAAATACCCATACAAAACTGTCAGTTTAAGCTAGAGATAATTTTTTCTTTGCATTAGATGCGTCTCAATCCACTGCATCTGCATATGTTGCAATTCCGTATCTGCGGTGAAAGGTGACAGAGCTAGAGGGGTGTTTGTCACACCATGAGACATCCCGAAGATCGGTATTATCACAAAATTGTCTGTAGCGTCCGAATGGTTTGGCTTACAAACTATTATTACAAACTCTATGGAAAGATGAGACTCTCACGAACATGATCCATTTTGCTCTACGACCTCCACAACGGTCAGGAGACTCGTCTGAAGTTGGTACAGCCGATCTGCCAACTTCTGTCTGTAGCGTCCAAACCGTACACACTAATATGACCTCTCTGTGCAAAGGTGAGACTCTCACGAACATGTATATGTTGGTTGTTTTGCTCTAGGATACCCACAGGCCTCACAAGACTCGTCTGAAAAAAATTGAAAAAGTTGAAAAAATGAATGGAAATATACAGTATATGGAGACTGTTTATACCAAAAATATGGGTTTAAATACATGTAAAATAATTTCTATTTTTCCTGATCTTTCTTATATCTCTCAGATAAAGGAGAGACACTTCAGAACAAACTTCCTTTTGATATTTGTTGGGGACTGTTGTTCCATGTAGTGAATATGTTAGTCAATACGTTTGTTTTGGATAATAGCAGTAAGGCCCAACATTATTTTTCAGCAAATAGTTTTTTTATATATTTTTTTTATACATAAAAGGGGTCTTAAAATTCAAAATCAAGTAGCTAAATGATCCTTGGTATGACAATTCCATATAGCTTAGTACACATAGGTACACGTATGTTGCCTGTCAGCTCATTGCATTGCTTAAAGTAAATCATGGCCAGTTACCTTTACCTGCTTGGGAAATTGTTTATGGTGATGGATTCATTTAAACTATATGAAAGAGCACAAACTAGGATGGCCATAATACAAAGATTAGTCTCTCTGCTCCCTGTCACGATCGTCTTGAAAAGAAGTAGACCAATGCGCAGCGTGATGAATGAACATGTTACTTTATATTATTAAAGCACGAACAAAAACAATAAACGACTCGTGAAGTCCACGGTGACAATGACCGAACACGGAACAAGAACCCACAAACACAAAAGGAAAACAGACAGTTTAAATATGGCTCCCAATCAGAGACAACCAGCCAACAGCTGACACTCGTTGCCTCTGATTGGGAGTCACTCAGGCCAACATAGAAATAGACAAACATGAACCCCCAACATAGAAATATAACACATAGAATAAACACACCCTGGCTCAACAAATAGAGTCCCAGAGCCAGGGTGTGACACTCCCTCTCTAGTCCCTCTCTCCTTTCCCCGCTCAAGCCCTTTTGTGTTGACTAGACCAGAAACAAAGGGGTTGTTGACTTGATGGGCAACAAGAAAACGCTAAAAGCTTTAATTTAGTCACACATGACAAACATCTCTAGGAGTGGGAACCAGTGAGTTAGAACAGGTTGGTGTCCTGCATAGACAGACACTGCAAGCACCTAAACTGTATGTACAGCTCTATATGCATATGCTGTTCAACGTAGACGGTTGAAATTGATAATTCACAAGTTTTTTTTTGGAATGAATGAAGAGGATGAACACAACAAAATGGAATCAGCTCCACTTGAGACCACTTTTTAGGGTTTCCACACGTTAAATGGTCCAGAAAACATTTAACAAGCTTTAGGTTGAGAAGTTAACTATTTCTGGAGAAAGGAGAGAGGGCTTGACGTGTATTCTCACTATGGGTTGCGTGTGTGACTCCTGAATGATCTGCATGACTCCTGTGTTAGTCAGAATTGAGTAGAGAGTATAGAGGTTCATGGGGCCTTGGACGGTATGCAGCACTCCCTCAGAACTCAGCTCCACTGGCTACTTACGGAATCCATAAGCCAAAGGATGCTGCAGCCTCACATATGGTTTGTTTCATGATGAAATGCAAGGCCTGGTCCCATGAAAATGTGCCTGACAGTTCACTAAATCAGATCCCTCCATCCTTCCCTTCCTTTGAGTCATCCACTTTAGGTCGGGTGGATGAAATCGTTGGAGGCTCAGATGAGAAAGGGCATCTTGGTGCTCTTGGCCTGTCTCTCGTTTCATATAAGCCCTTCGGATAATTTATGTTTTCGCTTTTTTTTTTTTTTATAGACATGTCAGTATGGGCCATCTTGGCTGAGCCAAGGATGTTATCTATTAGAGCCAGTTAGAATAGTTATTCCTCACACTGCACCCACCAGCCTTCCCCGCCTGCCATCTGCAGAAACAACTCTGCTTCTGTTGTGCAGGTGTTCACGGATGCCACGGCGACGCATGCTTTATCAGGACTGGAGTAGGGGAACAAAGGTGTCTGGCATACCCTTTCCAGTCTACACTCAACTACCAACCACTCAATTTCTCTCTCTACATCCCTCCTCCGTTACCCCTGCTTCTCCTCCCTCCTTTTGGTATCAAGTTATTTTACACGGTTTTCCAAAGGTCTGCAAAAGCGCTGCCCTGATTATCAAAGGGATTTTTCGCATTTGTTCCGCTACAATTCACTAAAGCCTCGCAAAGCCCTCCTTGAGCGGCCGTGCATGCGTGCGTGTATGCGTCCGCGCGCAATGTGCAGTTCAAGGTGCGGAGGCTTTCTTTTTTTAATATATGTTTTTATAAAGACAAACAGAGAATAAACAAAAAGAAGATTACATACACAAAATACATTTCAAAACAAAATCAAAAAGCAGCAGACGTAATTTTCTGTAGCAGATACAATTTTAAAGTACAGTTAGTATTACAACTTAGCAGTAGATAGCAGCAGATATAATTTCATAATACTGTTAATGTTGTTAATGCAGATATATTTTCTGAGCTTTTCAAAACAACTAGTACAATAAATGTAGTTGAAATATGAAATAGGGGTATTCGCTGGGACTCAGGATGCCCAAACCCTTTTTAAGAGCTTTTTTCAATAAAGGACAAGAATGTGGATGCGTGGTTCTGTATGTCCATTGTACATTTTTCTAATGGTAAGAAGTATGGAACTTGTTTTAACCACAGTTGCAAAGCACAGGAGGCTGCTGAGGGGAGAACGGCTCATAATTATGGCCTGAATGGTGCAAATGGAATGGCATTAAACACCTGGAAACCTTGTATTTGATACAATTCCACTGATTCCGCTCCAGCCATTACCACAAGCCCGTTCTTCCCAATTAAAGGTGCCACCAAACTCCTGTGTTGAAAAGTGGGTTGAGCCTCAAGCTTCAATGCTAATAGTTGTTGTGTAAATTGACACACTATGCTGCTTACTTTCTGCATCTACGTTATATCGATGAGTCTACCTTTAATTTTGGGTTCTCTTTTAGTCCACTAGGTTTGACGTCTTACTATGGGACATGCCCCCTCGTGACCTATTCGCTGAAACCTTATTCAAATCATGCCTAACAGGCCAATCAAAGCTTTGTGGGCGTGAGCCTCGCATCTAAATATCACCCGCAATTCTCTGGTTTCCTCATTCAACTCCTCTTCACAGGTCTAGTATTTGCTTACGGGGCGTTGAGTGGCTTCTTTTCTATTTACAGGAATTCAGCTAACTTCTGCTTCACTTTACCAAGTGACGTTACCTCAGTTAGCTTGTTAGCATTACTGTTTGTCATCAGCTAGATACAGTTTCTGTAGCCTAGCCTGCATGCAAGTAGTCCTGTTCGCTCGCTAGCTCCACTGCTTTAGCATACCTCTTTTGTGTCCAATAGTTTTAACTACTTCTGCTCGTGGTCTCTAGCTCTTCGTTGGTCCCCACCGTTTGGCGTTAGCTAGATGAACTGCAGAGTGTCTTAGCTAGCTAGTTGGCTAACAGTGTTTAGCTAGAAACCGCACTCAGTTTTTAGCTAGAATCCTTTGGGCTAACCTCCATTCGGTCTGTTTGGCTAAACTCGAAAGGTACCGTTCTTCAAGTGTGTTACCTCACCTTTGAAGCACAATCCTTTAGGCTACATTCCCCTGTAAAAGATCAATCTAGCTATGCGTTTTTACCTCGAGGCTTGGTTTACACACAGAGTCGGCACTTGGTATTAAAAAATAAAAATAAAAACACGCGCTTGGCTAGCTAGCTATTGTCGCTCAGGTGATAAGCCAGCTAATTATCTAGCATCCCTGTTAGCTCTACTTTTACTACCCTGAAAGTATTTAGACTGTCTTTTTTCCCCAAGCCCATGGTAAATAAGGCTTTCTGTTTCTGCTTACCTGGCTTCCAGCTATCATTACCCCGATAGTCTCCCGTTACTCCTGTGTCTCGTCCAACTTCCCCGTCGAATAGCAGCCTATGGTGTAGCTAGCCAGCGTCTTATGCTCATTTTAAGTGGTCGATAACATCAAACGGTCTTCTGACGTTGTCCAATGAATAGCAGTTTTTATCAATCCCGTTTGGTCAGGTTTAATAAGCGAGGGTAATACGGCCTCTAGTTGTCTGGCTATCAAACGGGTAATCACTTTATAATCGAAATTAAACAAACTTATCAGTCTAAAAGAAGAGCATTTTATTGGGTCCTGCGGAGGCTTTCTGAAGTGGTAGTACTATGAATACATTTTCGGAACTAGCTTTTATTCAAGGAGACATGCAAGGGCACTGGCTTTACAGGGGGGTGTTCATAGACAAAACAAAGGTCTTAAAATGTCAAAAAATCTTCTCGGCCAAATGTAAATAGTCCCACACAAAATCAATACAGTTCAAATAACAATAAACAATAACTCTCACGCGAACTCCCTTTAACTAAAATGTCACACCAAATACAACTGGCAGGGGACTAATAGTCCAACGACACTGAACATCAAAAGGAGCGCATAGGAAAAAAAGAGTCTGCTGCAGTGAAAAGCACTGGGATAGAGGGAAAATGAGAGCGAGAGAGCAGGGCTTCAGGTCAACAACATGCACCGTCCTGACATCTTCCCCAGTGTCCTCCAAACAGACCAAGTAGTTCACCGGCCCCAACTGCTGCACCACACAGTATGGATCTTTCCATCTAGCTTGGCAGTGAACTGTTTGGACGTCTTTGACAGATGATGAGAACGGACCCGGACACAAGACTGGGGTGGGAAACACACTCATCTATGTTTGTCATAGTTTTTGAGCTGACGTTGTTTGGCTTTGATTCTGCTGGCCTCCACTCTGGCTAGCAAGGTGTGGTGGTGTTGGACTGCATCAAACGCTTGGCAGTCAGGTGAAAAGTTGGAACTTTGCAAGACTCTGTCCATCGGATCTTTTAGTGGTCTTCCCAGGTGGGGTTCGATGGGAGTGACCCCAGAAGTCTCCTGGACCGCAGAGTTCAGTGCAAAGTGAAACCCAGGAAGATGCTGATCCCCCGTGAATGAAGCAATCATCCCCTTCAGGGTGCGGTTAACCCTCTCGGTCAGGTTGATCTGAGGATGATAGGCCGTGGTAAGCTTGGCAACTACACCCCAGTAGGTACAGAGCTCTTTGTAGATTCCTGATATGAACTGAGGACAAACATTGGCAGTCTCTGTAATCCGAGAAAGGGCATCTGGTATAACGTTCAGTTTTCCTTTGCGATACTCAATGATAAAGTCAAACATCTGAAGTCTGATAGACCAGCGAATAAGACGGCTGTTGGTCTTGCCTGATGCCAGAATACTCCAATCTCCGCTGTGGAGTTTTGCAGCTCCTTCAGGGTTATCTTTGGTCTCTTTGTTGCCTCTCTGATTAATGCCTTCTTTGCCTGGTCCGTGAGTTTTGGTGGGCGGCCCTCTCTTGGCAGGTTTGTTGTGGTGCCATATTCTTTTGATTTTTTAATAATGGATTTAATGGTGGTCTGTGGGATGTTCAAAGTTTCTGATATTTTTTTATAACCCAACCCCTGCACACAGATGGACTTTATTTAACTAATTATGTGACTTCTGAAAGTAATTGGTTGCACCAGATCTTATTTAGAGGCTTCATAGCAAAGGGAGTGAATACATATGCACGCACCACTTTTCCATTATTTATTTCTTAGAATTTCTTTAGTTATTTTTTTCATTCCACAATTTTGACTATTTTGTGTATGTCCATTACATGAAATCCAAATAAAAATACATTTAAGTTACAGGTTGTAATGCAACAAAATAGGAAGAACGCCAAGGGGGGTGAATACTTTTGCAAGGCACTGTATGTCAAATAAGAACAGCTTTTTTAGTCATTTAGCAGACGCTCTTATCCAGAGCGACTTACAGTTTTTAGCGAGTGCATACATTTTCATACTGGCCCCCCGTGGGAATCAAACCCACAACCCTGGCGTTGCAAACGCCATGCTCTACCAAATGAGCTACACGGGACTATGGAATCGAAACCATAACAGACCAGACCTGCCCTCTCGTTCTCTCGCTTCCTCTCTCCATTTCTTTATATATATTTTTCTCTCTCTCTGTTAATCTCTGACTCGCTCTCTCTCTCTTTCTCTCTTTTTCTCTGTTCTTGCTCTTTCCCCCTCTCTCTCTCCCTTCCCTCCCATCCCGCCCGCTCCCTCTCTCTGAGAGTCATGTCTTTCAGTATGACAGAACTGGCTGTGGAGAGTTCAGCCAAGTAAGAGCTGTCTGTTATGGAGAAGAGAAGAGAAGGAGGAAGAAGGGAATGGATGGTGGCAGATGCCTGAGCGATCCATCAGATAATACACAACATATGGCTCAATATTCTTCCGTCTGTTTTGAAGAACCACTCCGACCGACTACGACGGGGGCAGGCCAGGGGGGCAAGGCAGGTCCACAGAGAGAGAGGATATGTTTGATGGATTAGGACTCGCACACACACAAACACACACAGGCACATGCAGGCACACACACACACAACACTCTTGATACGATGAGGAAAGCCCAGGATTCCTTACATCCTTGTTCAGAGAAGGTTACTGTGCCAGCGGGACCGTGTCTTTGTAGATATTACACGGATAAAAGACTCCAGCCACCCAAGCCATAGACTGTTCTCTCTGCTACCGCAGAGCAAGCGGTACCAGTGCAACAAGTCTGGAACCAATAGGACCCTGAACAGCTTCTACCCCCAAGCCATAAGACTGCTAAACAAGACGGCTAAATAGCTAAATCAAAAGGCTACTGGGACTACCTGCATTGACCCTTATTTGCACTAACTCTCTTGCACTGACTCTATACACACACACTGGACTCTACCCACACACTCACACATACAGTACACTCCTACTGTCTGTTATCTATCCTGTTGCCTAGTCACTTTACCCCTACCTACATGTACATAGCTACCTCAGTTACCACATACCCCTGCACATCAACTCGGTACTGGTACTCCCTGTATATAGCCATGTTATTTAATACTCGTTATTGTTATTCACTGTGTACTTATTCCTCGTGTCACAATTTCAATTTATATTCAACTCTGCATTGTTGGAAAAGGACCCGTAAGTAAGCATTTCACTATTACAGTCTACACCTGTTGTTTACGAAGCATGTGACAAATACAATGTTTCTATACTAGCTCTACCACCTCATACATCTCTGTACCTTATCTTATACAGTCCATATGCCCTGAGTGTTCTGGGCTGACTGACCAAGCACTGTGGTTGTAGCTCAGTAGCTCAGTGAATGTGAATGGATTCACAGCCAAGGCCTCTGTAGGCATGTTACAGGATTATATTAGATAAGATAAGAACCTGTAACCTATAACCCTGTGATGTCATCTGCACACAGACAGGAGACTGCCCAACCATAACTGTCAGCAGCTGACATTTCTATAGGGTGCATCCACATTTGCGAGCTTGCAGGGCAGAGGCTTGTCTGTGCTGTTGGCTGGGTGATAGGGCTGGGAATTGCCAGGGACTTCACAATACGATATTATCACGATACTTAGGTGCCGATACGATATGCATTACTGTGATTTTATTATGATTCGAAGCAACATATTGCTCACCATCTCTTCAGCAGAAGGACAAGAGGGAGCCATGAGAAAACAAGTGTTGATCAGTCATGGGAATAAGTTCTAAAAACATGTTGGCTCACCAAAAGAAGATGGAGAACAAGCTATAGAAGGAAAAATACCGGCGTTTTGGGCAGGTACAGCCAACCAGCGGAAAAATTATATTGCAATATGGTCCAAAATAATATTGCGATTTATTGTCAAAAAGAATATCCCGATATGTAACTGTAACGATTTTTTGCCTCCATCACGTGTGTTGTCCCCCTTTAGCGTGAGGAAGAGTGTGAATTAACCAGAGCACTGGGCTTTAACGCACCGTCACATTCATGGCTCAACCATTAACCATTACACAGAATGGCTTTAGGAAATGTTCCCCAGACAAACACACACATGCACTTGGAAACACACGCACACAGACAAACACACACACACACACACACACACACACACACACACACATGGAAAGACACACATGCACACATGCACAATAAATGTCATGGACAGTGTGCAATCTAGTTTTAGAGAGACAAAATAAGGACATAAACAATCTGATGCACAGTTATATTTCAAGGCCTTTTACTTCTCAACATTCAAAAGCAGAAGGAATGAATAAAGCCTGACTGGCCCAAAACTATTTTAACATGGAATTTAAAATTGGCAATCCAACACTTCAACTCGTGAGTGCTTATAATCTGAAAATAATCATAACACCATATTATTGGAGTATTACTTTCTTAGTTCGAAAACAAGAAACATTTAAAACCTGGATCCATTGAAATACATCTTGAAATATGACTGTGGTGAAATATACAGTATATTTGGCAGCATTGAGGAAATACCTATTCTCTCAGATTCAGAGCTTGTTTTGTTTCTCCACACACACTACACACACGCACGGGCACGCATGCACACACACGCGCACACAAACACACACACAGTTGATGTCCATGTCTATGTCACACATCATCCACTATATCGGCACAATCCCTTTTCTTAAACACAGTGGTTTCACCAAAGCCAGTTTCCCAACCATTTAGCCATGTGTTGTTTACTAGTGAGAAACCAGTCCAAAACCCAACCACACACACACACACACACACACACACACACACACACACACACATACAAACACACACTGTTCCTCCTGCTAGCTGGTGGGTGGGAATGTTTACGTGTGCTGCTGTGTTCAGATCGCTCTGTGCTTTCCTACATGTCTGCTGTCTTGATGCACTGTGGATGTAGCAGTGTGTGGTGTGTGTGTGGCGTGTCCCCAGCCATGGCATGTCCTTTATGCCATGCACACGTCTGTTTACTGACTGACTGGCTGGCTGTCCTGTTCCCATGTCCTGTCTGTGTTGTTGTTGTGTTTCTGTGCTCCCTTCCATACTATAAGTCTGTTTATTTATGTGCTTGTTTGCAGTGCCTACAGCCTTGCAAGGAACTGTGGGAGACCAGAAGAGCCCTGTCTCAGAAAGCGTGCGAGGTAAGCAACCTCCTTTCCTCCCCTCCCCCTGTACTGTGGCAAATCTGTTCAGGACCTCTGGTACCTTAGGGTCACCAAGTACCCCCAACATGATGTTGCCCCAAAAGTGGTGTAAAATGTAACTGAGTGATTCAATCTTTGTTTTTTCCCCAAGTATTTACTGATATCCACACTGAAATAGAGTGGCTTGCGAAAGTATTCACCCCCCTTGGCATTTTTCTTATTTTGTTGCCTTACAACCTGGAATTAAAATGGATTTTGGGGGGGATTGTATCATTTGATTTACACAACATGTCTACCACTTTGAAGATGCAAAATATTTTTTATTGCAAAACAAACAAAAAATAAGACCAAAAAAAATGACTTGAGTGTGCATAACTATTCACCCCCCCAAAGTCAATACTTTGTAGTGCCACCTTTTGCAGCAATTACAGCTGCAAGTCTCTTGGGGTATGTCTCTATAAGCTTGGCACATTTAGCCACTGGGATTTTTGCCCATTCTTCAAGGCAAAACTGCTCCAGCTCCTTCAAGATGGATGGGTTCCGCTGGTGTACAGCAATCTTTAAGTCATACCACAGATTCTCAATTGGATTGAGGTCTGGGCTTTGACTAGGCCATTCCAAGACATTTAAATATTTCCCCTTAAACCACTCAAGTGTTGCTTTAGCAGTATGCTTAGGGTCATTGTCCTGCTGGAAGGTGAACTTCCGTCCCAGTCTCAAATCTCTGGAAGACTGAAACAGGTTTCCCTCAAGAATTTCCCTGTATTTAGCCCCATCCATCATTCCTTCAATTCTGACCAGTTTCCCAGTTCCTGCCGATGAAAAATATCCCCACAGCATGATGCTGCCACCACCATGCTTCACTGTGGGGATGGTGTTCTCGGGGTGATGATAGGTGTTTGCTTATTTTTTTCTTTAAGCAATGGCGTTTTTCTGGCCACTCTTCCGTAAAGCCCAGCTCTGTGGAGTGTACGGCTTAAAGTGGTCCTATGGAGAGATACTCTAATCTCCGCTGTGCAGCTCCATCAGGGTTATCTTTGGTCTCTTTGTTGCCTCTCTGATTAATGCCCTCCTTGCCTGGTCAGTGAGTTTTGGTGGGTGGCCTTCTCTTGGCAGGTGCCATATTCTTTC
Organism: Coregonus lavaretus; assembly: GCF_964263955.1. Taxonomy (NCBI): domain Eukaryota; kingdom Metazoa; phylum Chordata; class Actinopteri; order Salmoniformes; family Salmonidae; genus Coregonus; species Coregonus lavaretus. The sequence goes on along the minus strand of NC_140008.1, from coordinate 46,106,029 downwards.
AATTTTTTAATAATGGATTTAATGGTGCTCCGTGGGATGTTCATGAACATCTCAAAGTGTTTTTTATAACCCAACCCTGATCTGTACTTCTCCACAACTTTGTCCCTGACCTGTTTGGAGAGCTCCTTGGTCTTCATGGTGCCGCTTGCTTGGTGGTGCCCCTTGCTTAGTGGTGTTGCAGACTCTGGGTCCTTTCAGAACAGGTGTATATATACTGTGATCATGTGACACATAGATTGCACACATGTGGACTTTATTTAACTAATTATGTGACTTCTGGAGGTAATTGGTTGCACCAGATCTTATTTAGGAACTTCATAGCAAAGGGGGTGAAAATTAATACAGTGGGGAAAAAAAGTATTTAGTCAGCCACCAATTGTGCAAGTTCTCCCACTTAAAAAGATGAGAGAGGCCTGTAATTTTCATCATAGGTACACGTCAACTATGACAGACAAATTGAGAAAAAAAATCTAGAAAATCACATTGTAGGATTTTTTATGAATTTATTTGCAAATTATGGTGGAAAATAAGTATTTGGTCACCTACAAACAAGCAAGATTTCTGGCTCTCACAGACCTGTAACTTCTTCTTTAAGAGGCTCCTCTGTCCTCCACTCGTTACCTGTATTAATGGCACCTGTTTGAACTTGTTATCAGTATAAAAGACACCTGTCCACAACCTCAAACAGTCACACTCCAAACTCCACTATGGCCAAGACCAAAGAGCTGTCAAAGGACACCAGAAACAAAATTGTAGACCTGCACCAGGCTGGGAAGACTGAATCTGCAATAGGTAAGCAGCTTGGTTTGAAGAAATCATCTGTGGGAGCAATTATTAGGAAATGAAAGACATACAAGACCACTGATAATCTCCCTCGATCTGGGGCTCCACGCAAGATCTCACCCCGTGGGGTCAAAATGATCACAAGAACGGTGAGCAAAAATCCCAGAACCACACGGGGGGACCTAGTGAATGACCTGCAGAGAGCTGGGACCAAAGTAACAAAGCCTACCATCAGTAACACACTACGCCGCCAGGGACTCAAATCCTGCAGTGCCAGACGTGTCCCCCTGCTCAAGCCAGGCCCGTCTGAAGTTTGCTAGAGTGCATTTGGATGATCCAGAAGAGGATTGGGAGAATGTCATATGGTCAGATGAATCCAAAATATAACTTTTTGGTAAAAACTCAACTCGTCGTGTTTGGAGGACAAAGAATGCTGAGTTGCATCCAAAGAACACCATACCTACTGTGAAGCATAGGGGTGGAAACATCATGCCTTGGGGCTGTTTTTCTGCAAAGGGACCAGAACGACTGATCCGTGTAAAGGAAAGAATGAATGGGGCCTTGTATCGTGAGATTTTGAGTGAAAACCTCCTTCCATCAGCAAGGGCATTGAAGATGAAACGTGGCTGGGTCTTTCAGCATGACAATGATCCCAAACACACCGCCCGGGCAACGAAGGAGTGGCTTCGTAAGAAGCATTTCAAGGTCCTGGAGTGGCCTAGCCAGTCTCCAGATCTCAACCCCATAGAAAATCTTTGGAGGGAGTTGAAAGTCCGTGTTGCCCCGCGACAGCCCCAAAACATCACTGCTCTAGAGGAGATCTGCATGGAGGAATGGGCCAAAATACCAGCAACAGTGTGTGAAAACCTTGTGAAGACTTACAGAAAAAGTTTGACCTGTGTCATTGCCATCAAAGGGTATATAACAAAGTATTGAGAAACTTTTGTTATTGACCAAATACTTATTTTCCACCATAATTTGCAAATAAATTCATTAAGAATCCTACAATGTGATTTTCTGGAAATTGTTTTCTCATTTTGTCTGTCATAGTTGACGTGTACCTATGATGAAAATTAGTGGGAGAACTTGCACAATTGGTGGCTGACTAGATACCTTTTTTCCCCACTGTAACCTGAAAGGCCGCTCAGCAAGGAAGAAGCCACTGCTCCAAAACCGCCATAAAAAAGCCAGACTACAGTTTGCAACTGCACATAGGGACAAAGATCGTACTTTTGGAGAAATGTCCTCTGGTCTGATGAAACTTAAATAGAACTGTTTGGCCATAATGACCATCGTTATGTTTGGAAGAAAAAGGGGGTCGCTTGCAAGCCGAAGAACACTATCCCAACCGTGAAGCACGGGGGTGGCAGCATCATGCTGTGTGGGTGCTTTGCTGCAGGAGGGACTGGTGCACTTCACAAAATAGATGGCATCTTGAGGAAGGAAAATGATGTGGATATATTAAAGCAACATCTCAAGACATCAGTCAGGAAGTTAAAGCTTCGTCACAAATGGGTCTTCCAAATGGACAATGACCCCTAGCATACTTCCAAAGTTGTGGCAAAATGGCTTAAGTACAACAAAGTCAAGGTATTGGAGTGGCCATCACAAAGCCCTAACCTCAATCCTATAAAACATCGGTGGGCAGAACTGAAAAAGCGTGTGCGAGCAAGGAGGCCTACAAACCTGACTCAGTTACACCAGCTCTGTCAGGAGGAATGGGCCAAAATTCACCCAACATATTGGCTTCTAATGAGCTTCTAATCTAGTAACAATTAAACATAGTAGGTAATTATTCAATAAATAACAGTCATCACATTAATTAAAGTCACGTCACGATAGGGGGCTTGAGTTAAGGAGCTGTGGCAAGCTGGTGGAGTATACTTTAGGCAGGGTCGAACATAACCTTTGTAGTTGGCTACCAGGTCCATTTGTGGCACATGAAATATTGTGTGGACGTAGGAGGAACAACTTTCTGTTTCCCTTGCGTAGCATTGATTTGATTTGCAGATTTTTTGCTATATGACTCCAAGGACTTTCACACATTCTGTCACGACTTCGGCCGAGGCTTCCTCCCCTCCTTGTTTGAGCAGGCTTCGTCGTTCGTCATCACCTTGTCCTTGTGGGTGATTGTTATTTGTGAGAGTAATGTAGCTCGTGGAGCTACTCGTAACATTGTTTTGCCAGGGTAGATTTTCCCCCTGTGCCTATGTATTATTGGATTCCATTACAGTGTATTTGCCAGGGATGATGGTTTCCCCTGTGCCTGTTTCGTTGCTCGCTATTGGAGCGCATTTGTGTTTCAAAAAAGGAATTAAGTACTTTTTTTTCCTCGTCAATCAATCTACACACAATACCTTATAATGACAAAGCAAAAACAGGTTTTTAGACATTTCTGCAAATGTATACAAAAAAAAATACTGACATAATTATTCAGACCCTTTACTCAGTACTTTGTTGAAGCAACTTTGTCAGCGATAACAGCTTCGAGTCTTCTTGGGTATGACGCTACAAGCTTGGCACACCTGTATTTGGAGAGTTTCTCCCATTCTTCTCTGCAGATTCTCTCAAGCTCTGTCAGGTTGGATGGGGAGCGTTGCTGCACAGCTATTTTTAGGTCTCTCCAGAGATGTTCGATTGAGTTCCGGGCTCTGGTTGGGCCACTCAAGGACATTCAGAGACTTGTCCTGAAGCCACTCCTGCATTGTCTTGGCTGTGTACTTAGAGTCATTGTCCTGTTCGAAGGTGAACCTTCGCCCCAGTCTGAGGTCCTAAATGCTCTGGTGCAGGTTTTCATCAAGGATCTCTCTGTACTTTGCTCCGTTCATCTTTGTCTCGATCCTGACTTGACAAAATCAAATCAAATGAAATTGTATTAACATTTACATTTACGTCATTTAGCAGACGCTCTTATCCAGAGCGACTTACAAATTGGTGCATTCACCTTATAGCCAGTGGGATAACCACTTTACAATGTTTTTTTTAAATTATTATTATTATTTATTTGTTTGGGGGGGTGGGTGGGTTGGCGTAAGGGGGGGGGGGGGGGGGGGGGGTAGAAGGATTACTTTATCCTATCCCAGGTATTCCTTAAAGAGGTGGGGTCTCAAATGTCTCCGGAAGGTGGTGAGTGACTCCGCTGTCCTGGCGTCGTGAGGGAGCTTGTTCCACCATTGGGGTGCCAGAGCAGCGAACAGTTTTGACTGGGCTGAGCGGGAACCATGCTTCCGCAGAGGTAGGGGAGCCAGCAGGCCAGGGGTGGATGAACGCAATGCCCTCGTTTGGGTGTAGGGACTGATCAGAGCCTGAAGGTACGGCGGTGCCGTTCCCCTCACAGCTCTGTAGGCAAGCACCATGGTCTTGTAGCAGATGCGAGCTTCAACTGGAAGCCAGTGGAGTGTGCGGAGGAGCGGGGTGACGTGAGAGAACTTGGGAAGGTTGAACACCAGACGGGCTGCAGCATTCTGGATGAGTTGTAGGGGTTTAATGGCACAGGCAGGGAGCCCAGCCAACAGCGAGTTGCAGTATTCCAGACGGGAGATGACAAGTGCCTGGATTAGGACCTGTGCCGCTTCCTGTGTAAGGCAGGGTCGTACTCTCCGAATGTTGTAGAGCATGAACCTACAGGATCGGGTCACCGCCTTGATGTTAGCGGAGAACGACAGGGTGTTGTCCAGGGTCACGCCAAGGCTCTTCGCACTCTGGGAGGAGTGTTAACTGTGATGGCGAGATCATGGAACAGGCAGTCCTTCCCCGGGAGGAAGAGCAGCTCCGTCTTGCCAAGGTTCAGCTTGAGGTGGTGATCCGTCATCCATACTGATATGTCTGCCAGACATGCAGAGATGCGATTTGCCACCTGGTTATCAGAAGGGGGAAAGGAGAAGATTAGTTGTGTGTCGTCTGCGTAGCAATGATAGGAGAGGCCATGTGAGGATATGACAGAGCCAAGTGACTTATAGCGAGAATAGGAGAGGGCCTAGAACTGAGCCCTGGGGGACACCAGTGGTGAGAGCACGTGGTGCGGAGACAGCTTCTCGCCACGCCACTTGGTAGGAGCGACCGGTCAGGTAGGACGCAATCCAAGAGTGAGCCGCGCCGGAGATGCCCAGCTCGGAGAGGGTGGAGAGGAGGATCTGATGGTTCACAGTATCAAAGGCAGCAGACAGGTCTAGAAGGACAAGAGCAGAGGAGAGAGAGTTAGCTTTAGCAGTGCGGAGAGCCTCCGTGACACAGAGAAGAGCAGTCTCAGTTGAATGACCAGTCTTGAAACCTGACTGGTTTGGATCAAGAAGGTCATTCTGAGAGAGATAGCAAGAGAGTTGGCTAAAGACGGCACGCTCAATAGTTTTGGAGAGAAAAGAAAGAAGGGATACTGGTCTGTAGTTGTTGACATCAGAGGGATCGAGTGTTGGTTTTTTGAGAAGGGGTGCAACTCTCGCTCTCTTGAAGACGGAAGGGACATAGCCAGCGGTCAAGGATGAGTTGATCAGCGAGGTGAGGTAAGGGAGAAGGTCACCGGAGATGGTCTGGAGAAGAGAGGAGGGGATAGGGTCAAGCGGGCAGGTTGTTGGGCGGCCTGCCGTCACAAGTCGCAAGATTTTATCTGGAGAGAGAGGGGAGAAAGAAGTCAAAGCATAGGGTAGGGCAGTGTGAGCAGGACCAGCAGTGTCATTTGACTTAACAAACGAGGATCGAATGTCGTCAACCTTCTTTTCAAAATGGTTGACGAAGTCATCCACAGAGAGGGAGGGGGGGGGGGGGGGGATTCAGCAGGGAGGAGAATGTGGCAAAGAGCTTCCTAGGGTTAGAGGCAGATGCTTGGAATTTAGAGTGGTAGAAAGTGGCCTTAGCAGCAGAAACAGATGAAGAAAATGTAGAGAGGAGGGAGTGAAAAGATGCCAGGTCCGCAGGGAGTCTAGTTTTCTTCCATTTCCGCTCAGCTGCCCGGAGCTCTGTTCTGTGAGCTCGCAATGAGTCATCAAGCCACGGAGCTGGAGGGGAGGATCGAGCCGGCCGGGAGGATAGGGGACATAGAGAGTCAAAGGATGCAGAAAGGGAGGAGAGGAGGGTTGAGGAGGCAGAATTAGGAGATTCTGGAGGGAGAAGGATTGAGCAGAGGGAAGAGATGATAGGATGGAAGAGGAGAGAGTAGCGGGAGAGAGAGAGCGAAGGTTGCGACGGCGCATTACCATCTGTGTAGGGGCAGAGTGAGTAGTGTTGGAGGAGAGCGAGAGAGAAAAGGATACAAAGTAGTGGTCGGAGACATGGAGGGGAGTTGCAGTGAGATTAGTAGAACAACAGCATCTAGTAAAGATGAGGTCAAGCGTATTGCCTGCCTTGTGAGTAGGGGGGGACGGTGAGAGGGTGAGGTCAAAAGAGGAGAGGAGTCGAAAGAAGGAGGCAGAGAGAAATGAGTCAAATATAGACGTAGGGAGGTTGAAATCCCCCAGAACTGTGAGGGGTGAGCCATCCTCAGGAAAGGAACTTATCAAGGCGTCAAGCTCATTGATGAACTCTCCAAGGGAACCTGGAGGGCGATAGATGACAAGGATATTAAGCTTAAATGGGCTAGTGACTGTGACAGCATGGAATTCAAATGAGGAGATAGACAGTTGGGTCAGGGAAAAAATTGAGAATGTCCACTTGGGAGAGATGAGGATTCCTGTGCCACCACCCCGCTGACCAGATGCTCTCTGGGTATGCGAGAACACATGGTCAGACGAGGAGAGAGCAGTAGGAGTAGGAGTGTTTTCAGTGGTAATCCATGTTTCCGTCAGCGCCAAGAAGTCGAGGGACTGGAGGGTAGCATAGGCTGAGATGAACTCTGCCTTGTTGGCAGCAGAACGGCAGTTCCAGAGGCTGCCTGAGACCTGGAACTCCACGTGGGTGGTGCGTGCAGGGACCACCAGGTTAGAGAGAGAGTATTGGTCACATACACATGTTTAGCAGATTTTATTGCGGGTGTAGAGAAATGCTTGTGTTTCTAGCTCCAACAGTGCAGTAATATCAAACGATTCAACAATACACATAATACATACAATCTAAAAGTAATGGAATTAAGAAATTTATAAATATTAGGACGAGTAATGTCGGAGTGGCATAGACTAAAATACAGTAGAATAGAATACAGTATATACAGTGCTGCTTGTGCAGTTACAGATTTTTTCCGTTTTTACCATGACATCTTCATTTAATCAGAACCAGTCATTTTGATCTGACATAGCAGGTTTATATTTACCCATACCATATGTTGGTGTAGAGGAAATCATGCGTGTAGTAGAAAAATTAAAAAGGAATTAGTGCAGGTGCAAAAATAAGTGAACCCCAAATTGTATTGGTTAAATCAAGTAGGATCAGGTGGGTAAATAATTAGCTACCAAATGAACCAATCAATGGAGAGATTTGGGCGGGACTCTGATAAATAGAGATAAGAAACCTGGTCAGTTTTGTGTTAACCATCCAGGTGAATGCAAATTACACCATACCGAGAGGAAAGGAGATCTCAGAGGACATCAGGATAAGAGTAGTGAGAGCACATCAGTCTGGGGAAGGCTATAAAATCATCTAAAAAAGATTTGAGCTCCATCCCTCCACTGTGAGGCAAATCATTTACAAATGGAGAGCATTTAACATGACAGCAACTCGGTCCAGAAGTGGACGCCCTTACAAAATATCCCCAAGAGCCACAAGAACAATAATAAATCAGGTAAAAGCCAACCCAAAAATAACAGCTAGAGATTTGCAGACCTCCCTTGCTGCATCTCAGGTAACTGTGCATGCTTAAACAATAAGAAGAACATTGAATCGAAATGTCATTCACGGGAGGGTTGTTAGGAAGAAGCCTCTGCTGTCAAAAAAGAACCAAACTGCCCGTCTTAACTTTGCCAGAGACCACCTGGACAAACCTGAAGGTTTCTGGAAGTCCATTCTCTGGACCAATTTGTCCAATAGCCTAGTGATGGCAATTTAACAGTCTGATGGCCTTGAGATAGAAGCTGTTTTTCAGTCTCTCTGTCCCAGCTTTGATGCACCTGTACTGACCTCACCTTCTGCTGCCACCAACATGCTTCACTGTAGGGATGGTGCCAGGTTTCCTCCAGACGTGATGCTTGGCATTCAGGCCAAAGAGTTCAATCTTGGTTTCATCAGATCAGAGAATCTTGTTTCTCATGGTCTGAGAGTCTTTAGGTGCCTTTTGGCAAATTCCAAGCAGGCTGTCATGTGCCTTTTACTGAGGAGTGGCTTCCGTCTGGCCACTCTACCATAAAGGCCTGATTGGTGGAGTGCTGCAGAGATGGTTGTCCTTCTGGAAGGTTCTCCCATTTCCACAGAGGAACTCTGGAGCTCTGTCAGAGTGACCATCAGGTTCTTGGTCACCTCCCTGACCAAGGCCCTTCTCCCCCGATTGTTGAATTTGGCCGGGCGGCCAGCTCTAGGAAGAGTCTAGGTGGTTCCAAACTTTGTTCTTGGGGACCTTCAAATGCTTTTTGGTACCCTTCCCCAGATCTGTGCCTCGACACAATCCTGTCTCGAAGCTCTATGGACAATTCCTTCGACCTCATGGCTTGGTTTTTGCTCTGACATGCACTGTCAACTGTGGGACTTTATATGGACAGGCGTGTGCCTTTCCAAACCATGTCCAATCAATTGAATTTACCACAGGTGAACTCCAATCAAGTTGTAGAAACAGGATGATCAATGGAAACAGAATGCACCTGAGCTCAATTTTGAGTCTCATAGCAAAGGGTCTGAATACTTATTTAAATAAGGTATTTCTGTTTTTTATTTCTAAAAACCTGCTTTCGCTTTGTCTTTATGGAGTATTGTGTGTAGATTGCTGAGGATTGTTTGTTATTTCATCAATTTTAGAATAAGGCTGTACTTTCGTAAGGCACTGTGTGTGAGTGTATATATATAGATATATATATAAACTCAGCAAAAAAAGAAACGTCCTCTCACTGTCAACTGCGTTTATTTTCCGCAAACTTAACGTTTGTAAATATTTGTATGAACATAACAAGATTCAACAACTGATACATAAACTGAACAAGTTCCACAGACATGTGACTAACAGAAATTGAATAATGTGTCCCTGAACAAAGGGGGGGTCAAAATCAAAAGTAACAGTCAGTATCTGGTGTGGCCACCAGCTGCATTAAGTACTGCAGTGCATCTTCTCCTCATGGACTGCACCAGATTTGCCAGTTCTTGCTGTGAGATGTTACCCCACTCTTCCACCAAGGCACCTGCAAGTACCCGGACATTTCTGGGGGGAATGGCCCTAGCCCTCACCCTCCGATCCAACAGGTCCCAGACGTGCTCAATGGGATTGAGATCCAGGCTCTTCGCTGGCCATGGCAGAACACTGACATTCGTGCTTGTAGGAAATCATGCACAGAACGAGCAGTATGGCTGGTGGCATTGTCATGCTGGAGGGTCATGTCAGGATGAGCCTGCAGGAAGGCTACCACATGAGGAAGGAGATGTCTTCCCTGTAACGCACAGCGTTGAGATTGCCTGCAATGACAACAAGCTCAGTTTGATGATGCTGTGACACACCGCCCCAGACCATGACGGATCCTCCACCTCCAAATCGATCCCGCTCCAGAGTACAGGCCTCGGTGTAACGCTCATTCCTTCGACGATGAACGCCAATCCAACCATCACCCCTGGTGAGACAAAATCGCGACTCGTCAGTGAAGAGCACTTTTTGCCAGTCCTGTCTGGTCCAGCGACGATGGGTTTGTGCCCATAGGCGACGTTGTTGCCAGTGATGTCTGGTGAGGACCTGCCTTACAACAGGCCTACAAGCCCTCAGTCCAGCCTCTCTCAGCCTATTGCGGACAGTCTGAGCACTGATGGAGGGATTGTGTGTTCCTGGTGTAACTCGGGCAGTTGTTGTTGCCATCCTGTACCTGTTCCGCAGGTGTGATGTTCGGATGTACCGATCCTGTGCAGGTGTTGTTACACGTGGTCTGCCACTGCGAGGACGATCAGCTGTCCATCCTGTCTACCTGTAGCGCTGTCTTAGGCGTCTCACAGTACGGACATTGCAATTTATTACCCTGGCCACATATGCAGTCCTCATGCCTCCTTGCAGCATGCCTAAGGCACGTTCACGCGGTTGAGCAGGGACCCTTGGCATCTTTCTTTTGGTGTTTTTCAGAGTGAGTAGAAAGGCCTCTTTAGTGTCCTAAGTTGTCATAAATGTGACCTTAATTGCCTACCGTCTGTAAGCTGTTAGTGTCTTAACGACCGTTCCACAGGTGCATGTTCGTAATTGTTTATGGTTAATTGAACAAGCATGGGAAACAGTGTTTAAACCCTTTACAATGAAGATCTGTTGAGTTATTTGGATTTTTACGAATAATCTTTGAAAGACAGGGTCCTGAAAAAGGGACGTTTATATATATATATATATATATACACACACACACACACACACACACACACACACACACACACACACACACACACACATTAGAATACAAAAACACAGTCATGGTAAGCACAAATAAATCATCACAAATCACCACAAAAAACATTTACATTCATCCACAAATGTATCCCCAATCAATCCTTTAAATTGCCTGAACGGCACCAGAACATCAAGATGAAATTTATTTAGAATTTTGTTCCAGCAATATGGTGCATTAAAATTAAAAGCAGATTTACCTAGCTCGGTGGAGACCCTAGGAACCTCAAGAGTTAATCCTGTGAACGGGTTAGATAACTCAGGTGTCTATACTTTAACAGCAAAGTTAGATAAGACAGAAGTTTATGAAGTAGGGCCTTCTAAACAAAAAGGGAGTAATGTAGAGATCTACGGGTCTTTAGCGAAGTCCAGCCAACGTTTTCATACAGGATACAGGGATGAGTATCAAAACTGTCACCTGTAACAAAACTAAGGGCACTATGGTAGATGTCATCCAAAGGTTTAAGAGTAGAAGCAGCTGCACTTTGATAAATAATATCGCCATAATCAAGAACAGATGAAAAGGTTACACTTAAAAATCTGCTTCCTACTGCTTAGAGAAAGGCACGATCTGTTTCTGTAACTTTTAATCTTAGCTTCTTAACCAGCTCATCTATATGTTTTTAAACGTCAAATCCATATAAATCCAAATGTAGTTTTGACACAGCCAGATCAACAGTCGGGGCAATAGCATAAATAATAGTATAATCCGTATATAAATAAAGTTAACCATTTTTAACAGATTGACCAATGGTTTTTATTTAAATAGTGAAGAGAACAGGTCCCAAAATCGACCCCTGTGGTACACCTTTATATACTTCAAGAAATTCTGACTTCACGATGGCCTGAGTTCTGACACTAAGATAATCATGAAACCAAGAGCAGGCGTCAGAGCTCAGGCCTATCGAAGACAACTCATTCAAAAAAATAGCATGATCAACAGTATCAAAAGCTTTTGATAGTGTCACGTCTCCTCCCGTTGCTCCCATCCGGCTCTCTGATTCGCCGGTCTACTGAGCCACCGGTCTGAGCGCACCACCTCGGCAACACCGGAATGGAAACCCAACGCACCCTAATCACCTCCAGCGCACTTGCACCTCATCATCTCATCACCACCCCTATTTAGCCCTGGACTGTTCTGTATTGTGTTGTGTGGGATTGTTAAGCGTTGTGTCGTTTACTCTCTCTTTGTTATTCTCTTTCTCATTATTAAGTAAACATTGACCTTGTTAATTCCTGCGTCTGCGTCCTGCCTCTTCGTATATCAGTACTCATCACAGACAGGTCCACAAACAAATCATCACATATCATTTTAGATCATTAACAACTAAAATGGTTGTAATAGTGCTATGCCTAGGCCTAAACCCTGATTGATTCAAAATATATTTCTCAGATAAAAAAGAGCAGTTGTACATTACCAAGGATTCGAGAATCTTAGCTAGACAAGGAAGCCTTGAAATGGGGCGATAATTATTAAGATCACTACTAACCCAATCCTTATGGAGTGGCAGTACAAGAGCTGATTTCCATATTTTGGAATATTTCCTGATAACAATGTTAAATAAAAAATGTGGGTTATTGAGCCAACAATGATGGGTGCTGCACACTTAAGCAGACCAGGATCCAATTTGTCGGCACCTGTGGATTTCTTGCTGTCTATTGCTAGCAAAGAATCCAGGACTTATTTGTCTGTAAATAGCCTAAAAGAAAAGCTTTGACTATCATTTCTCTGATCATTCAGCAAGTTTCCCCTTTCAGTTTCCAGCCCAATATCATTGTGAATAGGCTTAGAAGTTCTTTGAAACAGATAGCCCGCTGAAATAAAATGGTGATTAAATGCATCAATGATGGAATGTTTGTCTGAATTAATTTGTTGTGGCAGAGAGGAGGAAGTAGAACCCTTCAGGGATTCAAATTTTGCCGGACTCCCATTACAATCTGTACTGAACAAAAATATAAACACAACATGTAAGGTTTTGGTCCCATGTTTCATGAGCTGAAATAAAAGATCCCAGAAATGTTCCATATGCACAAAAAGCATATTTCTCAAAAATATTGTGCACAAATTTGTTTACATCCCTGTTAGTGAGCATTTCTCCATTGCCAAGGTAATCCATCCACCTGACAGGTGTGGCATATCAAGAAGTTGATTAAACAGCGTGATCATTACACCGGTGCACCTTGTGCAGGGGACAATAAAAGGACACTCTAAAATGTGTAGTTTTGTCACACAACACAATGCCACAAATGTCTCAAGTTTTGAAGGAGCGTGCAATTGGCATGCTGACTGCAGGATTGTCCACCAGAGCTGTTGCCAGAGAATTAAATGTTCATTTCTCTACCATAAGCCGCCTCCAATGTCATTTTAGAGAATTTGGCAGTGCGTCCAACCGGCCTCACAACTACATACCACATGTAACCACGCCAGCCCAGGACCTCCACATCCGGTAATAAAGCCCTTTTGTGGGGAAAAACTCATTCTGATTGACTGGGCTTGGCTCCCCAGTCATGTGAAATCCATAGATTTGGGCCTAATGAATTTATTCCAATTGTCCGATTTCCTTATATGAACTGTAACTCAGTAAAATCGTTGAAATTGTTGCATGTTGCCTTTATATTTTTGTTCAGTTTAAAAGAGCAGTTACATAATAAGCAGATTTAGCCTTTCTGATTTGTTTTACACAAGGATTCCTCACTTGCTTAAAAGCTTGCCAGTCCGGTGTCCCTGGCCTTGACCCAAGCATCATCTCTTTTATGAATTACTTCTGATAATTCCAGAGTGTACCAGGAGTCTACCTTTAACCCTTCATTTTGTGAAGGGAGCATGAATATCCCAAATACTATTGAAGATATCTGCAAAGAGGCTGAAACCTAAATCAGGTTCAGGGATAGCTGAAATACAATCAAGGTCACTAAAATAAAGATCATGTAAAATAAGCCTGTTCAATTAAGTTTTTTAAAGTCCCTCTTTGTAATGACATGAGGCTTAGATTTTTGTATTCTCATATCTCTAGCACAAAAAAACTGGGCGAGGACACCTGTAGACACATATTTCTCTGGTGGATGCTAGTGGATGTTGATTTCTTGTCACGTTCAAGACCAAGGCCTAACAACTGATTTGTATAGACAGCTCATCCTGTCCATTAGATAACTTGAAACTCAGAAAGTCAAAAGTCATACCAGACATAAAGGTTGCACCTTTCAGCCCCTCCACCCTCCCAGACTGCTGGGCATGTCTGCTCCTTTCAGCCCCTCCACCCTCCCAGACTACTGGGCATGTCTGCTCCTTTCAGCCCCTCCACCCTCCCAGACTACTGGGCATGTCTGCACCTTTCAGCCCCTCCACCCTCCCAGACTACTGGGCATGTCTGCTCCTTTCAGCCCCTCCACCCTCCCAGACTACTGGGCATGTCTTCTCCTTTTAGCCCCTCCACCCTCCCAGACTACTGGGCATGTCTGCTCCTTTCAGCTCCTCCACCCTCCCAGACTACTGGGCATGTCTGTACCTTTCAGCCCCTCCACCCTCCCAGACTGCTGGGCATGTCTGCTACTTTCAGCCCCTCCACCCTCCCAGAATACTGGGCATGTCTGCTCCTTTCAGCCCCTCCACCCTCCCAGACTACTGCCCATGTCTGCTCTGTGTGCCCCTCTGTGCCTCTAGGAGGGTAGTGGTAGCCCCAAATGATTATTTTCAAAGCGTATTCCTCCTCTAGTGTAGTTATGATAGACTTTTATCCCTGGACATGAAGGGTGGTTTCTGGATTGTCGGAGGAGAGATACTGACAGAGAAACAAAATAATAGAGGATAATTGAGGTCTATTAGCTAAACCTAGTGTTTACAGTCAAATGGTGTGTTACACACACGCACGCACACTGGATGGATGCCTTCAACTACTCTGACTTTTACGTTCCCTCTCTCAATTCAGTCTTTCTACCTCTCGCAATAAGGTATGCATAGAGCGTACCGTACTATACGTTGTCTGAAATTGACATGAAAGTCAATGTAATTAAAGACATACTCCGGAACTTTGGCGACTAGTAAGTATTTTTTCAACCTCCCACTTTAGGCTGGATGTGTCCATGTGTAGTTCGTACATGCATAATCTATGAGCAGAATTACTGTCTTACCTCGATTAGCCACGAAATCCATAGTTTGAAAGTGACTGTTTACTGGAAGCTTTGCAGCGCCATTTTCCCTACATTTTCCCCCACTTGGGCCAGCCCCCTAGCAATTAGAGTTCCAGCCAATGAGGTTCAGCCCCTCGGCATTTGAGTGACTGCTAGCAAGATGCACACACAGCAGAGCAAGAGAGAGCAATGACAGGGTGTACATCCACTATATCTGCACATATGTAACGTGGTATGCAATTCTCGGGGACCACTTTTGGCTCGTGAGCACTACTTTCAGAACTATTGGCGAAAAAGTATACAAAAGTACCAGAGAATCTCTTTGATAACAAACCAAGCACTCACTGTCTCTCCTTTCTTCTTTCTCTGTCCCCTTATTGTCCCTCGCTTACTACCCCTCTCCATTCCTCCTTCCCCTGTCCCTCCATCAGAAGCATCATGAGTGTGTGACCAGTTCGGAGTTCCTGATGTCTCTGAGGTCAGGGAAGCAGGGGGACTGCCCCCCTCCCCAACGAGCCACAGGATTCACTGCCGCCTGCGTGGAGAGCTGCTCCAATGACAAACACTGCTCCGCCTCCACGAAGTGCTGCTCCAATGGCTGCGGACACACCTGCCAGGCTCCAGCCAATCTCTATAAAGGTGCGTCTTACTATAGGTCTGTGTTAAGACAAAAATACATGCATCTGACTGAACCATGTGCTGTGTGTCAGTAGCAGTAACTAGCCTTTGTTCTTCATCACCTCTATGACAAGTAAAAGCAAAAAGGTGTATACCTACCTGTGCTTTTACTCAGTGTTCTCCTCACCTGTCCCAGGTGTACCTCTGAAGCCCAGGAAGGACATGTCGTTCCTGGAGGACCAGCCGGGTCAGCTGGAGGTCAGATGGATGTCAAGGTTCAACGTGACCATTGAGCCGGTCCTCTACATCCTGCAACGCAGGTGGAACCACGGGATACACCCCAATGAGGATGACGCTTCGCCCTGGCACACCGTCTTCATGGTAACCAGCCCGACCTCCCACTCCGACCTTTAATTAGCTTTTTAACTCAAAGTGCATGAAGTGAGGCCC
This sequence comes from Coregonus lavaretus, assembly GCF_964263955.1. NCBI lineage: Eukaryota > Metazoa > Chordata > Actinopteri > Salmoniformes > Salmonidae > Coregonus > Coregonus lavaretus. The sequence goes on along the minus strand of NC_140008.1, from coordinate 46,090,575 downwards.
AAACTGGATCCTCCAAAGATATTCAGACACTTGTGGAACTGTTTATGTCTCTTTATTACTGAAAACCAACAAATTTTAGCACTAAAGCCTTCATCAAGGTGCTAGTCAACAACACAGTCCACTCCAAGCTCATCACCAAGCTCAGGACCCTTAAACTGAACACCTCCCTCTACAACTGGATCCTGGACTTCCTGACAGCGATGAGGTAGCCTATAGGGACAAAGTCATAGACCTGGCAATGTGGTACCAGGACAACAACATCTCCCTCAATGTCAGCAAGACAAAAGAGCTGATCGTGGACTACAGGAAACGGAGGGGCGAGCACACCCCCATCCACATTGATGGCGCTATGGTGGAGCGGGTCGAGAGCTTCAAGTTCCTCTGTGTCCACATCACTAAATAATTAACATGATCCACACACACCCACACAGTTGTGAAGAGGGCACGTCAGCGCTTCTTCCCCCTCATTAGGCTGAAAAGATTTGGATTGGTCCCTCAGATTCTCAAAAAGTTATGCAGCTGCAAAATTGAGAGCATATTGATCGGCTGCATCTCCGCTTGGTATGGCAACTACAAGGAACCCAACCACAAGGCGCTACAGAGTGTGGTCAGTACAGCTTAGTACATCACTGGGGCAGAGTTCCCTGCCATCAGAACCTATAAAGGAGGCGGTGTCAGAGGAAGGCCCCCCAAAAAATCAGACTCAAACCACCCAAGCCCTTGACTGTTCTCTCTGCTACCGCACGGCAAGCGGTACCAGTGCACCAAATCTGGAACCAACAGGACCCTAAACAGCTTCTACCCCCAAGACATTAGACTGATAAACAAGACTGCTAAATAGCTAATCAAATGTCTACCCGGACTACCTGCATTGACCCTTTTTTGCACTAACTCTCTTGCACTGACTCTATGTACACACACTGGACCTTCCTAGTCAAGGTGCAATGATTGGGCTAGTGAGGAAAGGTTCTGTGAGGGACTACTGGACCACTGACCCCATGCTGCAGACCCCTTTTCTCTCAACCCTTTTCTCCCAGGACCGCTTCCTTGTCTTGCTGAGAGCGCTCCACTTTGTGAACAACGGTACTGCCAACCTCGCTGACCCCCTTCACAAAATTAGGAATGTCCTGGGCAGCTTTGACCAGGGCATTTAGAAGAGTGTTTGTGCCTCACAAGGACTTGTGCATTGGTGAGTCTCTCATGGTTTGGAAAAGGAGGCTTGCATTCCGCCAATTCATCCCATCAAAGCGCCACAGATTTGGAGTCAAGTTTTTACTTTTGTGTGACTGTCTGACAGGATATGTACAGGACTTGATCATCTACACCAGTGCCACCACAGATACAGTATAAGGCATGTTGAGGGTCTTGGCATATCTGGATCAGTGGTGATCACCATGCTGCAGCCTTACCACGGAAAGGGGCACAATGTATTTGTGGACAACTGGTACAGTAGCCCTAACCTTTTCCAGTACGGTTTGAGGGAGAACACAGGAGCCTGTGGCACAGTAAGATCCCACAGTAAGGGGTGCCAATATTCAAAAAGAAAATGAGCAATGGGGAGGTGGAATTCCAAACCAACAGGGCAGTGAATTGGCACGACAAACACAATGCCCATGTTCTGTCCACTTTGCACACATCCAAAATGTCGGACACAGGAAAACTGGACTATGTCACCGAAGAGAGGAAAATGAAGCCAGACTGTGTCTTGTAGTACAACAAGAAGATGGGAGCAGTTGACAAAGTGGACAGCAGGACAGTTTTGTTGAGTGTGCCAAATAGTCCCTCAAATGGTACAAGAAGCAATTTTTCCCACCTAATAGACATAGCTCTCCTCAACGGCCACATTGTCCACCGGCAGGTCACAAGACAGGTGATCTCGTACCAGCAGTACAGGATAAACCTGATGTGGCGGCTCCTTGAGGACCACCGCACTCCTCATTGTCCATCCACTGGGGGCCGACCTGCATCTGACAATCCTCTACGCCTCATTAGACACCACTTCAGACCACCCTGCAAGGGAAAAGCACAATGAGGTATTGCAAGGTTTGTCTATCATCAACCAGCGACCAAAACAAAGGAAGATGACCAAGTGCATGTGCGAGCCTTGTAACACAGCCTTGTGTGCAGTCCCTTGCTGTGGCGAGTACCATACCCTCATGCACTACTGAGTGGAAAATAGGCCTATAGTGGCTGACAGGAATAGCTTATTGACCTATGACCTGTCTATTGACCTATGACCAATGACTGATAAGAGTAGAATCTGAGGGGGATAGTTGTTGCTTTATGCTGATATTCTTTTACATGTAATATTGTAAAATGTATTGAAATATATGACTTGAGGTGTTTGATGCATGGTGGGTGAGGGGGGATTGGGGAAATATGTTTTTAAAAAGATAGAATTCTAAGATGTGTTTGTTTACCTGAAATGAAATACTTTGTTTGACTCCTGGGCTCCATTCCAGAAATAAAACAGAAGAAAAGTATGTAATCAACATTTGTTATTCCTTGATTTGTAATCAATTTCAATCAAACTTTTCAAAAACATATTTTCCCTAGCCAACAACCTTTAGCCAAACCTGTTTCATAAACTGGCTGCTACTGCAGATATATTTTTCCTAGGAATATGTAGTTAGTAATACTTGAAGTTCATACAAATGTAACCATGTTTTGGAAGGAGAGCAATAACTGGTCCATGTAACATTCAGCCCTAGATGACGCCAAAGCATAAACCTAGATAATCCTGTCTAGCTCCATAGTTTATGATAACCCATTATCTCTACAACCTCGCCTCACTCATGCCACGGTCTCTGCATACAATATAGCTGATTACATGCACACACCATTCAATCTGATCACCCGCAAAACTACCTCACTTTGTTGCTTACATTTTTGACCAAATACAATGCTATTTTTCAGAGAACAAGTTAACTACTGACTTTCAGCATGAATATAGACAAGGGCACTCACAAGGGCACTCACTTGCTATGGCTTTACATCACATGCCATCACATGGTTGGAGGGTTATTAAGCCAATAGAACCCAGAGACTGTTCTTCAATGGAAGCTTCTCTAACATCAGATTTGTACAGTGCGGTGTCCCTCAGGGCAGTTGTTACTTTCTCAATTTTTACAAATTATTTGCCACTCATGGCAAATAATGTGCTGCGAGCTGCCCAGTGACACAAGACTTCCAGACGAGCTAAACCACTTCTATGCTCGCTTCGAGGCAAGCAACACTGAAGCATGCATGAGAGCACCAGCTGTTCCGGATGACTATGTGATCACGCTCTCCGTAGCCAATGTGAGTAAGACTTTTCAGCAGGTCAACATTCACAAGGCCGCAGGGCCAGACGGATTACCAGGACGTGTACTATGAGCATGTGCTGACCAACTGGCAAGTGTCTTCACTGACATTTTCAACATGTTCCTGACCGAGTCTGTAAAACCAACATGTTTCAAGCAGACCACCATAGTCCCTTTGCCCAAGGACACTAAGATAACCTGCCTAAATGACTACCGAAACGTAGCACTGACGTCTGTAGCCATGAAGTGCTTTGAAAGGCTGGTCATGGCTCACATCAACACCATTATCCCAGAAACCCTAGACCCACTCCAATTTGCATACCGCCCCAACAGATCCACAGGTGATGCAATCTCTATTGCACTCCACACTGCCCTTTCCCACCTGGACAAGAGGTACACCTACGTGAGAATGATATTAATTGACTACAGCTCAGCATTCAACACCATAGTGCCCTCAAAGATCATCACTAAGCTAAGGATCCTGGGACTAAACACCTCCCTCTGCAACTGGATCCTGGACTTCCTGACGGGCCGCCCCCAGGTGGTAAGTGTACGTAACAACACATCTGCCACGCTGATCCTCAACACGGGGGCCCCTCAGGGGTGCGTGCTCAGTCCCCTCTTGTACTCCCTGTTCACCCATGACTGCATGGCCAGGCACGATTCCAAAACCATCATTGAGTTTGCCGACGACACAACAGTGGTAAGCCTGATCACCGACAACGATGAGACAGCCTATAGGGAGGAGGTCAGAGCCCTGGCCGTGTGGTGCCAGGATAACAACCTCTCCCTCAACGTGACCAAGACAAAGGAGATGATTGTGGACTACAGGAAAAAAAGGAGGACTGAGCACGCCCCCATTCTCATCGATGGGACTGTAGTGGAACAGGTTGAGAGCTTCAAGTTCCTTGGTGTCCACATCACCAACAAACTATCATGGTCCAAACATACCAAGACAGTCGTGAAGAGGGCACGACAAAGCCTACTCCCCCTCAGGAGACTGAAAAGATTTGGCATGGGTCCTCAGATCCTCAAAAAAATTATACAGCTGCACCATCGAGAGCATCCTGACTGGTTGCATCACCGCCTGGTATGGCAACTGCTCGGCCTCCGACCACAAGGCACTACAGAGGGTAGTGCGTACGGCCCAGTACATCACTGGGGCCAAGCTTCCTGCCATCCAGGACCTCTATACCAGGCGGTGTCAGAGGAAGGCCCTCAAAATTGTCAAAGACTCCAGCCACCCTAGTCATAGACTGTTCTCTCTGCTACCGCACGGCAAGGGGTACCGGAGTCCGAAGTCTAGGTCCAAAAGACTTCTCAACAGCTTCTACCCCCAAGCCATAAGACTCCTGAACAGCTAATCATGGCTACCAGGACTATTTGCACTGCCCCCCCACCCCCACCCCCACCTCATATTTTTATGCTGCTGCTACTCTGATAATTATTTATTTACATGTACATATTACCTCAACTACCTCAACTAGCCGGTGCCCCTGCACATTGACTCTGCACCGGCACCCCCCTGTATATATAGCCTCCCTACTGTTATTTTATTTTACTTCTGCTCTTTTTTTCTCAACATTTTTTTGTTGTTGTTTTATTTTACTTTTTTATAAAAAAATGAATGCATTGTTGGATAAGGGCTGTAAGCAAGCATTTCACTGTAATGTCTACACCTGTTGTATTCGGCGCATGTGGCCAATACAATTTGATTTGATTTGATTTAGTCTTACACAAAGCTAGAATGACTTTGTATGCAGTTGATTCCACACTCTACATGTCAGCACCCAAAGCCAGTGAGCTCACTGAAATTCTAATCAGAATGGGTGATTAATAATAAACTGGTCTTAAACACATCGGCTTCGGCTAATGGGGATCCCAATAAAATCAAAAAATCTACATGACTTGATCCACCCTGCTCTGACTCCCCTCCAACCAGGCTAAAACCTATCCAAGCCATAATACTCACCGCATTTGATGATTGCGAAATATCTTCCTCGCTTGGCAACGAGGCAGGTATCTGGCTGTCTGTAGTCTACATGTCCAGTGGTGATAATACAGTTGAAGTCGGAAGTTTACATACACCTTAGCCAAATACATTTAAACTCAGTTTTTCACAATTCCTGACATATAATCCTAGTAAAGATTCCCTGTCTTAGGTCAGTTAGGATCACCACTTTATTTTAAGAATGTGAAATGTCAGAATAATATTAGAGAGAATCATTTATTTATTAATATTCCCAGTGGGTCAGAAGTTTACATACACTCAATTAGTATTTGGTAGCATTGCCTTTAAATTGTTTAACTTGGGTCAAACGTTTCGGGTAGCCTTCCACAAGCTTCCCACAATAAGTTGGGTGCATTTTGGCCCATTCCTCCTGACAGAGCTGGTGTAACTGAGTCAGGTTTGTAGGCCTCCTTGCTCGAACACGCTTTTTCAGTTATGCCCACACATTTTCTATAGGATTGAGGTCAGGGCTTTGTGATGGGCACTCCAATACCGTGACTTTGTTATCCTTAAGCAATTTTGCCACAACTTTGGAAGTGTGCTCATTGTCCATTTGGAAGACCCATTTGCGACCAAGCTTTAACTTCCTGACTGATGTCTTGAGATGTTGCTTCAATATATCCACATAATTTTCCTTCCTCATGATGCAATCTATTTTGTGAAGTGCACCAGTCCCTCCTGCAGCAAAGCACCCCCACAGAAATGCTGCCACCCCCGTGCTTCACGGTTGGGATGCGGTTCTTCGGCTTCCAAGCGACCCCCTTTTTCCTCCAAACATAACGATGGTCATTATGGCCAAGCAGTTCTATTTTTGTTTCATCAGACCAGAGGACATTTCTCCAAAAAGTACGATCTTTGTCCCCATGTGCAGTTGCAAACCGTATTCTGGCTTTTTTATGGAGGTTTTGGAGCAGTGGCTTCTTCCTTGCTGAGCGGCCTTTCAGGTTGTGTCGATATAGGACTCGTTTTTACTGTGGATATACAGTGGGGGAAGAAAGTATTTAGTCAGCCACCAATTGTGCAAGTTTTCCCACTTAAAAAGATGAGAGATGCCTGTAATTTTCATCATAGGTACACGTCAACTATGACAGACAAAATGAGAAGAAAAAATCCAGAAAATCACATTGTAGGATTTTTTATGAATTTATTTGCAAATTATGGTGGAAAATAAGTATTTGGTCAATAACAAAAGTTTCTCAATACTTTGTTATATACCCTTTGTTGGCAATGACACAGGTCAAACGTTTTCTGTAAGTCTTCATAAGGTTTTCACACACTGTTGCTGGTATTTTGGCCCATTCCTCCATGCAGATCTCCTCTAGAGCAGTGATGTTTTGGGGCTGTCGCTGGGCAACACGGACTTTCAACTCCCTCCAAAGATTTTCTATGGGGTTGAGATCTGGAGACTGGCTAGGCCACTCCAGGACCTTGAAATGCTTCTTGCGAAGCCACTCCTTCGTTGCCCGGGCAGTGTGTTTGGGATCATTGTCATGCTGAAAGACCCAGCCACGTTTCATCTTCAATGCCCTTGCTGATGGAAGGAGGTTTTCACTCAAAATCTCACGATACATGGCCCCATTCATTCTTTCCTTTACACAGATCAGTCGTCCTGGTCCCTTTGCAGAAAAACAGCCCCAAAGCATGATGTTTCCACCCCCATGCTTCACAGTAGGTACGGTGTTCTTTGGATGCAACTCAGCATTCTTTGTCCTCCAAACACGACGAGTTGAGTTTTTACTAAAAAGTTATTTTTTGGTTTCATCTGACCGTATGACATTCTCCCAATCCTCTTCTGGATCAACCAAATGCACTCTAGCAAACTTCAGACGGGCCTGGACATGTACTGGCTTAAGCAGGGGGACACGTCTGGCACTGCAGGATTTGAGTCCCTGGCGGCGTAGTGTTTTACTGATGGTAGGCTTTGTTACTTTGGTCCCAGCTCTCTGCAGGTCATTCACTAGGTCCCCCCGTGTGGTTCTGGGATTTTTGCTCACCGTTCTTGTGATCATTCTGACCCCACGGGGTGAGATCTTGTGTGGAGCCCCAGATCGAGGGAGATTATCAGTGGTCTTGTATGTCTTCCATTTCCTAATAATTGCTCCCACAGTTGATTTCTTCAAACCAAGCTGCTTACCTATTGCAGATTCAGTCTTCCCAGCCTGGTGCAGGTCTACAATTTTGTTTCTGGTGTCCTTTGACAGCTCTTTGGTCTTGGCCATAGTGGAGTTTGGAGTGTGACTGTTTGAGGTTGTGGACAGGTGTATTTTATACTGATAACCAGTTCAAACAGGTGCCATTAATACAGCTAACGAGTGGAGGACAGAGGAGCCTCTTAAAGAAGATGTTACAAGTCTGTGAGAGCCAGAAATCTTGCTTGTTTGTAGGTGACCAAATACTTATTTTCCACCATAATTTGCAAATAAATTCATAAAAACTCCTACAATGTGATTTTCTGGAATTTATTTTCTCATTTTGTCTGTCATAGTTGACGTGTACCTATGATGAAAATTACAGGCCTCTCTCATCTTTTTAAGCGGGAGAACTTGCACAATTGGTGGCTGACTAAATACTTTTTTTCCCCACTGTATATACTTTTGTACCTGTTTCCTCCAGCATCTTCACAAGGTCCTTTTCTGTTGTTCTTGGATTAATTTGCAAAGTACGTTCATCTCTAGGAGACAGAACGCGTCTCCTTCCTGAGCGGTATGATGGCTGCGTGGTCCCATGGTGTATATACTTGCATACTATTGTTTGTACAGATGAACGTGGTACCTTCAGGCATTTGGAAATTGCTCCCAAGGATGAACCAGACTTGTGGAGGTCTACAATTATTTTTCAGAGGTCTTGGCTGATTTCTTTAGATTTTCCCATGATGTCAAGCAAAGAGGCACTGAGTTTGAAGGTAGACCTTGAAATACATCCTAAGGTACACCTCCAATTGACTCAAATGATGTCAATTAGCCGATCAGAAGCTTCTAAAGCCAATACATAATTGTCAGGATTTTTCCAAGCTGTTTAAAGGCACAGTCAACTTAGTGTATGTAAACTTCTGACCCACTGGAATTGTGAGACAGTGAATTATAAGTGAAATAATCTGTCTGTAAACAATTGTTGGAAAAATTACTTTTGTCATGCACAAAGTAGAAGTCCTAACTGACTTGCCAAAACTATAGTTTGTTAACAATACATTTGTGGAGTGGCTGAAAAACAAGTTTTAATGACTCCAACTTAAGTTTATGTAAATTCCGACTTCAACTGTTGCTTCCGCTGTAGCCTATTTTTTCCAGGGGAGAATAAATTAAATGAATTCAAAAAATGAACAAAGAGTATTTACGATGCCAGCGTTTTCTTTAGCCATGGTCGGCATAAGTAATATGCTCATACCCCGCTCTCACTTTGTTCGTCACTATCAAATACACCGGACCTACACCTCAGGTTTCCCGCCCTGTCTCACATGCGCAGCCCCTCAGACAAGCTAATACCAAAGCCTCTTTCAGATAATAACACATGTAATATAGATGATAATAATAATTATATAATGATCAATAATACTATAGATACTTGCTGCGACTACTATAGGAAAAGAGGATAAGAGATTGAGTGGTAAAAATGACTTCATATGAAGCAGACAATGCAGTCTTAACCTTTTTACACGTGCCAATAAACTGGTGTGATCATTCTACAGTGGACGCTGCAGCGTACGCTCAAACCGGTGTGATTAGAATGCTTATTTAGAACGTCCAGATTCGATTGACGCAACAGTCAGCATTTGAGCTAGCCACACTGTTTTTTCACAAAAACATGTTGCACAAACACAGTCCTTACGAAGTTATTTTTGGATGCAATGTTCAGACATTCACAGAAGTAGTGACAGCATACAAAATCATCCAAACCGGAAAATGTAGGCCTGTAGTTCTACTGTATCCTACAGTAGAAACAACAACATGATATACAGAAAATAAGGCAGTTACTTTGATACACACATGTCCAAAGTTATTATTTGTAAGGAAAACAACAATGAAGGCAATGCGAGAGCCAGCCAGAAAATGTGCCAGTTCGTGCAAGACTGCGCAAATGTCTGCATACTTGATCTGCGTTTGAGCAAGGAGGATTGCATTTGAAAGGTTTGAACAGGGCCTTTATGAATCATAGTATCTGAGAAAGGAAACAAGAAAGGATGCATTTGAAATGTTTGAACTTGAACAGGGTCTATAAGGAGTGATAGTATCTGACCTCTGCCCCCTGTAGACGATGGCGGACCGAGTGGTGCTAAAGGACATCCTTCCCCACAGGTGGTACCAGTTTAGGGTGAGCGCCATCAACAGCCAGGGCACCCGCGGCTTCACCACCCCCAGCAAACACTTCTTCTCAAACAGAGGTAAGGGGACGGAGTATCTCTATCACTCATAGTACCTTTCAACAGACTCTTCCTGTCTACAATGTATCTCTTCACTAAGTTTTGTCAAGCCTAACCTCTACCTCCTTCTCATAAAGTATGAATGTTGCATCTCCACTATGACTGATTTCCGTGATTTATTGAAAGTGCTTATCCCAGTGAATTCTGTTACAACGTTCACACACGCACACACAAGCACGCACAAACACTGCAAACACACACAGTACTCAGTCTTTGTGTGATCTGGGCTGCGCTGCCTGTCAGATGTTCTACGTGTTTTGAAGCGTTGAGAGGGATGTTCTGTTCTGTCAGAAATTAACCTTTTCCACAGCTGCAGTAAACAAAGGTTTCAGAGCACAGGAGGAGGTCGGGCAGCTCAGTCTTGTCTTGGCTGTCCTCTATACAGAATATGAGATGTTAGCCCAGGTCAGCAGACAGGAGGAACTTTATTTATTCAGAGATTAATCCCTCTCGTCTCTGATGTTTTGGAGGACAGGGCGTTCCTAATGCCAGACTGCAGGGAGGCGTTTGCCTGTTTGTGTATGTGCGTGTGTGCGTGTGAGTGTGTATGCTTGCGCGTGTATGCCTGCATTGTGTGTGTGTGTGTGTGCCTGTATTTGCTGATTGACATGTTTTACATCCACACCCACTCTCCCTCTGAAGGAGCCCAAAAATGGAATGGTTAGCAGACTGAGGTAATAGGAATCCAATGCCAGGAATGGCTCCAGTCAAACTCCTTTATTTGAGTAATTACCCATGTTTGGAGTGAGTTCATGAGGGGAAAAGACAAATACGCTATCTGGGCTGTCCTTGGCTCGTGGGCTTAGTGCTAGTCAGACGTGTCCACCACTCAGCAGCACGCTGTCACACACTCTGAGATAAGTGTAGTAGAGCCGGATAATGTTAGGCTGCAGGCCAATAAGTCCTAACTTAACTGCTGTTGTTGGAGTGTTTCTCCTTTCTTTACCTCATACAGTCAGGAATGGAGGGACCTATATTGTCACTAGTATTGAGTATCCAAACTACAAACACAAAGACACATTATTTTTATAGTAGGCCCCTCTAGTATTGTAAAACAATTGTGTTTTGAGATTTTTTTGATACTCAGAGTTCAACACCTAATAAAGGTACAAAACAAACAGTGGAACAAAAACGGGGGATACAAAAGACTGCCGCTCGCCTCTGAGATTACAACCACAGTCATACCCACACTGTTTCCCCATAGATCCCTACTCCCCTGTCAGTCAGAGAGACAGGTCCTGACTGATGTACACAGGGGGTCTTTCTGAAAACAAACACACACACGAAGACACAGACTCTCTCAGTAGGGACAGAACCCTCCTTATTTCTCCTCTCTGTATTGCGTGTCACCGCATATTCTCCCAGTTCATAAAATGTTGATTAGGCAGGGCCAGAATCAAAGCTACTCCATATCAAAGCTATATGGCCCTAACATTGTACCCCAGACCTGTGGATTAGAATAACATCTCTGTATGTGGGAATTGCATTCTTAATGAGAGACAGAGCTAGACTTGTAGTTTAATGAGAGACAGAGGTATGTTTCAAGGTAATATACCCTAATGTAGCCAGAGGCTTTTGTTGAAGTTACTCTACAATTCAATTATGACTTGTAAACAGCCAGATCCAATGTCATTTTCATGCTTTGATTATCTGAACAAAGAGCTGAGAAATTGAATGAAAGTGACGGCAACTATAGCAGTTGACCCATTATTAAAGGTGTACCTGCAGCATTAGAGTTCAACCCCATGTTAATTACTGTCATTACACACACACACACACACACACACACACACACACACACACATGCACACACACCTCAAAATCACACTCTTCTCCTTTACAAAACCCTCTCTCAGGTATAGTATATTGCCTCCTTACAACCCCCCCTTAAACTTTGCAAATGTATTTCCCAAAAGTATGTTTGGTAAATTCACAGCTAAGCATTCTTCTTTCATTTCAAAGTGTCTGGAGGTTTATTTATCTGGGTTCACCTTCCCTCTCCGTGGAACATTAGCTGGGAGGAATCTCCTGCCTCAGCACGACACACAGGCAGCGTCTTACACCTCACTGTTTCTGTCATTCAGATTCATTTAAGTGCACACACACACACACAAACACACACACATACACACAAATTTCAGCTCATTTATTATACATTCTCACACCTAACCGTCACACTGGGAATGGACTGTACGTGTGTATTGTGTAACCTTGCTGAGTTTTGCTGAGCTATTCACACACGGTTGCTTTCAGAGGCACATTAGGGGAGTGTAATAAGTGAGTGTTAGACTTGACAGAGGGTGATAAAGTGTGGTAGAATATGTTCAAGCGAATCAAGACCATGTCGGTCGAAGCGTTGGTACTGCATCACTAGCTTCAATAAAAAATCACATTTGGGGGCAGCAAATTATTCCTTTTCATTGCTCTCTTTTCTTTGTACAAGTACAGTAATTGCTATATTTTCACAATATGCTAACCTCACCTTCACCTCTTCTGTCGTGATACTCCACAAGCTCGTGAACGTTAAAGGATAATGATGAAGAATACTAACCCCATCCTTCATCTCTCTTCCCCAAGACCCCTTCCCCCCGGAGACCCCCCAGAGTGTGCGTGTTGGGAACGAGACCCAGGGGACGGACGGCAGCAATGTGGGGGTACAGGTCCTCTGGGACGCTCCCAGAGAGAGAGACCTGCCTGTTCACCACTACAAAGTCACCTGGAGCCCCCGTCACGCCCCTCGCCCCTCCGCACAGGACAGGAAGGACAATGCCCGGGTCACTCATGGGGTAAGAGACTAACTACAAATTATTTTAAATCAACAAACTTTACATAAGGTAGCACTACTAAACTATCCAAGCTCACTCAACTCAGTAACCCTTGCCTGCAAAACAGTTCACTCAAATCTACTGTAACTCCATATCCCGATGTGTGGCTGTACAGTAGTCACACTGCTCGGACGATGTGAGAGTGTATGTTGTCTCTTGTTTGCGCAGACGTCTTGCAGGTGCCTTCTATACGTACAGTCGTGGCCAAAAATATTGGCACCCTTGCACTTTTTTCAAATAATTTTTTTTCAAATAAATAATTTCTTCCAGAAAACTGTTCAAATCAAAAATTATTTTGTTATCTACATATGAATTTCTTTGGTTTGCAGTTGAACAAAACAAAAAAATCTGAATAATTGACTAAATGTTAGTTTATTACACAAAGAAATTCTAAAATGGCCCAGACAATATTATTGGCACTTCTAGAAGTAGTTAGAAATAATCGGATTTCAAGCAGGTGATTCTCCTTTACATTGAAATTGAACTTTATTTTGCAGGTGCCTGCAATATAAAAATCCCAAATTCAACCAGTTTGAATAGAAAAAAGGACTCATTCTCCTGTTTTTGTGTCACTGTGTGTACCGCAATGAGCATGGAGAAAATAAAGAAAACCAGATAATTATCTGAGGTCAGACGCAAGATCTCAAGGCTACAAGTCTATCTCCAGAGACGTTGATGTTCCTGTTTCCACCGTACGTAATGTTATCAAGAAGTTTAAGGCCCATGCCACTGTAGCCAACCTCCCTGGACGTGGCCGCAAAAGAAAACTTGATGGAAGACTGCAGCGAAGAATTGTTCAAATTGTGGAGAAAGCACCTTGATCAAATGCCACACAGATTTAAGCTGACCTTCAGACACAAGGTACGACAGTTTTAACTTGCACCATCCAACACCAACTCAATGAAAGGGGGTTATATGGTAGGAGACCCAGGAGGACCCCACTGCTGAGAGAGAGACGTAAGAAAGCCCGACTGCAATTTTCCAAAACACACCTGAACATGCCAAAATCCTTTTGGGAGAATGTCCTGTGGACACACGAGACCGAATTAGAGCTCACCATCTCTATGTTTACTGAAAATAAAATGAAGCCTTCAAATAAAATAACACCTTCCCTACAGTCAAACATGGAGGAGGTTCAGTGATGTTTTGAAGTTGCTTTGCTGCCTCTGACACTGGGTGCCTTGAACGTGTGCATGACATCATGAAATCAGGAGAATACCAAGGCATTTTGGAGTGCAATGTCGGACCCAGTGTCAGAAAGCTGGGTCTCCATCGAATGTCATGGGTCTTCCAGCAGAACAATGACCCCAAACACACTTCAAAAAGCACCCAGGAATGGTTCAAGATAAAACGCTGGACTGTTCTGAAGTGTCCAGCAATGAGTCCAGATCTAAATCCCATTGAAAACTTGTGGAGAGATCTGAAAACAGCAGTTGGGAGAAGGCACCCTTCAATTCAAGAGGAGTGGGTCAAACTGTCAGTACAGAGGTGCAGGAAGTTCATCGATGGCTATAGGAAGCGCTTGATTGCAGTTAATTTGACCAAAAGCTGTGCTACCAAAAATTAAGTCTATTGTGTCAATTTTGTCGTTGCCATTTCTGTTTATTTTCTGATTTAAATTGATATATTAAGTTCTGAATCAAAACCAAAGGTTCTGTAATATTAACAGTGAAATAAAGAATTGCAGAGACGAAATACTTTGGTCAATTTCAACTTATTTTTAGGGAAAATTGTGAGTAACTTGAAAAAAGTGCAAGGGTGCCAATATTTTTAACCACGACTGTACAAACCTACACACGTAGCAGTAGCAGCACCTGGACTTAATAAAGTGCTCTCCTCTGGAGTTAATTCTCTACAAAAACTTGGAGAACAAAAGCAGCAGCTGCGTGTTTTATTATAACTTAACCGTTCTCCCGTAAATCAACAGCTCTTGCATGGTTTTTATTACCATATTTGTTTTTACTATAACACCGACTTCTGGTATGAGGTAGCGTTCCATTTCACAGAACATTCTCAGGTAAAGAGCTACTTTTTGCACATGGCAGGTGAACCAAAAACATGTCAAATTAATGGAGTTTCATTGCGTTACAAATTGTGTTATAATTCGACTCCGATAACTCTTGTCAAATAACCCGGAGAGATTTTGAAAATACATCATATATACTGTATGTGAAACGTGATACGAATGATGTCTTGACCTCAATTTTGCCCTTTATTGATTAACATAAATATGCTGACTTCGTTTAGATACCAAGCACTATGACCAAGGCTTTGTCAAGGCTATTAGGCTTTAAGTCTGTGTTTCACATAAATCACATGACAGCGCAGCAGTCGTTGAAGAGCTGTAGAAGAAGGAAAAAGATGTCGAGGGTCACTTCATGAACACTAACAGTGCTTAACGGCCATTAACTAATGGCAATGGTAGTCAATGGAAATCACTTGTTTTAGTCCAGTCCAGAGCTCTATAATATGGTGAGTGAGTGGCCTGTTCAGGGTGTATGGAGCCAAGGCCATGGCCTTGGTGGGTTTGCAGGAGTAATAAAGGAACGGGCTGGACCATTTTAAAGAGCCCTAATCCCTCTGATCCCTTCTCCTGATGGAGATGGCAGTCCGGCCCTGCTTTGGGACACGGTCAGGAATTTTTACAAGGGATCCCAACGAATGCGTTCCCATCGAGAGCACAGGCAGCTGCGTCATGCGCCACACACTCATATACACACACACACACACACATACTGTATATACACACATATACATGTACAAATACAAACATATGCATGCACCCATACATTTCTACTCCCACATCACCCACCCATATTGATAGTCACTCATTTCACTCACGTACTTCCTTAACACTATCACTGTCATACTGTAGGCCTACATATACAGTATGAACCAGACTTTGTCTATAAGGCCGTTGATGGCAGTCCCAAGCAGATTACCTGCCTTCGCCTTGCTTTAATCCACTTGTTTTGTCTGTAGTGAATGTCCATGCGTTGCTGTTGCAGAGGTAGAACGCTTCTAGCAATGGCAAATCATAACATGTCCAAGGTTGTGACATTACAGACCAACACAAATCAGAATCCCCCTGTGTCTTTTCACACACACAAGGATGCACATGCACAGGCACATTAACACACACGCATGCACCCACACACATACACACCACACACATATACACACACGACTGTAAAGCATGTGTTTTGGCTATCTGTACGGCTATGGAAATAATGAATCCCACTTTTTCCATACACGTCAGAGAAGGGAATCTAAAAGCAACAGGCTTTTAAATCTCAGTATTGCATTAGTATCCATTATTATCTATCTGTCTATCATGTTAGTCAGGACCACTTGAAACCTTATTTTGATGTAATGGAAAACAGCTCTGTGTGCGTGCACGCGTGCGCACGTACATATGTGTAAAGATGATCAATCAGGATGCGAGAGGAGTCAGAGAGTGCTTCTAGCGTTCACTCAAAACGGTAATATGAGCTGGCCAAAACACTGCCAGACCACAGATAATGGATATATATGTATCTCTCTCATTAAAAGACGTATGTCATCAGAAACAAACAGATTTTAGCTGCTCTCGTGGCCTGTGAAGGTTATTCTCACTTAACAGTCATGCTTCCATACCTGGCTAACCTTCATCAGTCAAACTGGCCACATAAAACACTTACTGGCAACAATTATAACTGTGTTGAGTGGAGAGCTAAAGTATGCTGTGATCCAATCATATAATTAGAATGGATTCTAATGCCATGGTTGTGGTTCCAATACTGTTAAACAGCTTCCTTCCTCTCTTCATATCCTTCATGGCCACTGGTGCAAAAATATTTATTCTCAAATCAAGGTAATTCATATAAATGTACTGTCGTAGTAAGTTTACCAACGCTTCTGAAGATCGATTAAGAAATTCATAGACTTTAGATTGATTTCAGCTATGTATCATCAGTGCTGTGTGACAAGACATATAGAGAGTTTATGGACAGAATTTGTTTGAAAAGATGACAGCAATTGTGTGTTTAATTGAAAACCTTGAATGTCTGTTCGTCTCAGTGGTCATGAAATACAGGAGATACAGTATTTGAGGCTAATCAATTATATATATTTGCCAGGCTATCCCTGTCAACTGACACTGTATTGCCTGTCCATCTCTCAAGCTATTGTTGATTGCTTGTTGATTGCTTGCAGTCACACAAAAAAAAATGTATGCACGCATGACTGTAAGTCGCTTTGGATAAAAGCGTCTGCTAAATGGCATATTATTATTATTATATTACTGTGTATTATCTATGTCTCTGTCAGGCTCTGTGGTGACTGTGTTGACTGTGCTGCCCCTGTCAGTGGCTGTGACTATAATGACTGTGTTTTGTCTGTGTATTATCTGTGTCTCTGTCAGGCTGTGTGTGAGATGGATCTCCAGGGTCTGCTGCCAGGTACCTCCTACCTGATCCAGGTCCAGGCCATCTCCTACTGGGGACAGAAACGCCTGAAGAGTAGCCGTGCCCAGCTCACCTTTACCACTCAAACTACAGGTAAACTACTCTCCCTTACCACTCAAACTACAGGTAAACTACTCACCTATACAAATCACAGGTAAATAAACATTTACTACACAGACTACAGGTACATTACTATACCAGAGAAAGGTAAACTCATGTTGGATATCACAGCATAGGTACAAAAGAGAACTGGATAATCTCTACACTGCAATCTAACCACAGGGTTCATATAGTCTACCTTCCAAACAGTGGCTCTGGGTGTCGACGCCTACCCTGACCTGGCTGCTTCCCTCTGAGGGCTAGGCTGAAAGACATTACCCTCTTCCTCAGAAGCTAGGGCCTGGCTTGTATCAGTCCTGTTGATCAGAGCTTATCAACGTCCCAATGGTTGTGAGGTCATCAATAGGAGGGGCCTGGGGACCCCTCCCAGAGAGCACCATTTAACCTTTAGCCTGACCTTTCAGTTGGGCGTACACACACATACATACGCATGCACCTGTAAAGTACGTCACACTGCTTGCTTAGCGAGTACCACTTCCTCCTGTTTCGGCTCACACCGAGGCTCAAACCCAGGACCTTGCTAGCACACGTTACAGCCCTCCTGAAGCTTCTTACCAGTCGGCGCCACCTGAAAAGCTAGCTATTCGGCGGCGCAAGTGGCGACACTTCAGGCTGAGGAGTAAGTTTCACACATCCCCATGTGCTACACACGCATGCACACACACACACGCACACATGTGCACACACACACACCAGCATCCGCCACATTCTGTGGGTTTCTCTCCTGTTGTTGTTTCTGTTCTTAATTAGGTTGCATAAATCCTCACCCCAAATTCTGGCAGAAGCATTTCGAGATGCACACACACGCACACACACGCATGGAAACGCATGCAGGCACACATGCACACACATATCATGGGGGCATTGGTTGAACCCTCACAGCTTTCTGTTGGTTTTGGTCAGTCCCACATGGACTCTCAATGGCAGGCTTAATTATCCTGCTAGCCCAATCCATTTTTCATAAAGTAGCTAAAACATGTTTGTTATTTTCCTATGGCCCAATTAATATAATTTTTCTTGTAAGTCAGCTCCTTTTTTATAAGTCTTACATTTTTTCATTCATTTTTATCAGCACCTGGTGTTCCCCTCATGTGGCCTTTAAAACGCAACTTGGATTGTAAAAATCCCACTTCATGGATATACCTTGCCTTTACGTGCTATACGCTGGCAATAAGGCTCTTTGAATGGCAGTTCAGGCAGCATAAATATTTATAGAAAAGTGGTTGACCTGTGTAGGAGGAATGGTGCTTTACTTCTGTGCTGAGGAATGGTCCTTTACTTGTACAATAGGGGACAGGAGGAAAATGCATTGAGTTTTCAGCACTAAACGTTTAAGGCTGAGTGTGTTTTCCTAGTTTGGACACTATGGACAGACAGCATTAAGGCCATTTCTGATGGTACTAATTCATGTGTTGTTTGTATAACATACGCTGTCATCAAATGTAATATGATGTCATGTTTTAAGTTATACACAATCTTCATCCTGACTGTATTTCATATAGTGCTAAAGGGGCAAAAATAGTTGGTTTTTTAGTATTAGGGTACATATTGCAATGTTCTAACTGGTGTGAAGCAACATATTCTGCCCTCTTTCAATTCAGAGATCTTGTGCCAAATGAAACTGCATCTCTCTCTTCCCTCTCTCTTCTTCTTCTTCTCTCTCCCCTCTCTCTCTCCTCCCCCTTTCTCTCCCCTCCCCTCTCTCTCCCCCTTCCCTTTCTCTCCGCCTTCCCTTCCATTTCTCTCGTCTCTCTCTCTCTCTCTCTCTCTCTCTCTCTCGTCTCTCTCTCTCTCGTCTCTCTCTCTCTCGTCTCTCTCTCTCTCTCTCTCTCTCTCTCTCTCTCTCTCCCTAAATCAGCTTTGTCATCTCTACCTGCCCCACCAGGTCCTGTGCAGACTAAAGGAGAGTTCTCCAACGAGCTCCCCTCCGCCCCCCACCTCATCAACCCTGCTGCCTCCGAACCTGCCCCCCACCTCGCTACCCCACACAACCTGCACCTGGAAGCCGCTGCCCCCCACTACCACAATGACCAGCTGCAGGTCAAGGTCTTTTGGAAGAGATGGCACCAGGGCAAGTTATACAACAACAACAAAAAAGACAACAAGACGTTACACCCCTCCTAATCTCCTTGTTGATATTACAGCCACAGGAATCCCACAGAATGGGTCATGGGAAGGTTGGGAAACAGGCAGCACCCGTTACTCCTTTATGGTTTGGGTTCTTTCCCACAGTCACTAGGTCAGTTAGTTACTTAGTTAAGTGGGGTTCCAGGATGTCTCTCACATCTGCCCTTTCCCAGTCTGACAATTTTAAAGTGATACAGATGTAGGATCTTAATTTGATCACTGTTTTGTTGCTGAACATTTTCATGCGCAGCTGGAAATGCAAACTTGTAGTGTATTTGAGTTTTAAAAAGGCTTCTAAAGTTTGTAATATCCACTGAAATTTCAGACTTGATTTGCCCTAAAGAAAAATGTATCAACCCCTACAAAAATGCCCATTAATAATAATCCACATAATTCACATTTCCTTTTGCTGCAGGATTATTTTCCTGCTGTAGCAAACTGGCTCAAATTAAAGATACTACATCTGTAGTGCAATCATATGTGTTGTCATAACAGTCATATGTGTTGTTATACCAACTACTTGTGTCTTTAGAATAGAGGCACCACTGTAGCAGCTGAGTGAACTGACTCCCAGTAGAGGTGTGAGAAGCCATCCAGGGAAACCACAAACCCCCCCCCCCACACACTACACAGACATCCAGAGCCAGAGACATTGCTGTGTGCTTGTTCATCTTTGAGTGTTTCCAATAAACACTGTTTTTCACAAAGCCCATTTCAAATATGCTCCATAAGCAACATCTTAGAATAGTGTGTTTGGCAAGGTGATGGCAGGCGTTGTGCTTCATAAATAAGAGGTGGTGATTGGACATTATCTGCCTGCGAGAGAATAAGAGGAACATGAGGACAAATTTAATAACATTAATATGGGAACATAACGGGGAGCAGATGTGTGTGTGAGAGAGAGAGAGATAGAGAGCAAGAGACAAAGGGAGCAAGAGAAAGAAAGATAGAGATAATTTTTGTCTGGGGTTCAACCTGGAGATCATGGGGAGATGGATCTGATGAAAGAAGGAAGCGATGGAGAGAGAGGCTATCCAACAGGCTACTCACGCTCCGTATCTGATTCAGAAACCCTGGTTCGAGACTGTAATAACACTCAAAACTGACATTGGGTCTTTGCTCTACTGGTGTTTGTACTACAACAGCCAATATGTTTCTCTATAGGCCTACATGACCTTATTATATAGCACCACAAAACATAACACTGTATCCACCTTCTGTTGTGCTACAGAAACCCCTAAGGACTTCACTACATACGTACTGAGGTGGTATCCTCATGTGTGTGCCAGCAACATCACCAAGACAGAGAAAAAAGCCACTGTGCAGGTAAGTTTCAGAGCCAGCCACAGATTTTAACAGCATTTCCACAACTCCGTTAGGCCAGATGGCTCTTGGCTGATATTGTGAAAGATTCCAATACTGTTTTATATTGAATTGTTACCGCCGTTTTGAAGGAGGCCAATGGGGTTTACCTTGGAATTGTAACTGCTGGTCTCAGTGATATGCTACGTTATATCCCTCAGCTTCTCCACAGTGTGTGACTATTGGATTAGTCATATAATGAATAAACTCTCCCTCCGCTGGAGTGGACTTTTAGTATCATGGACACAAGCTTTAACATGGTTTGCCACACCTCTAGAACTGTTTAGGCTCTGGTCAATCAGGACAATGTTTTCCCAAAAGGTAGAGACTGAGTTGGGACCCAATGGTGGGTTGTGACTGATTCCATCTGGTAGGTGATGACTAGATTGTATACAGCCAGCGAGAGACATTGGTTTGGTTTATTGGGTGAATAATCAAGAAGCTTTTTATAAGCTTTTGATGGGTCACAGCAGAAAAACAGTTTGGGAACCACTGATTGAGATTGAGAGCATATGAGCCACCTAGAAATGATATGACTCCAATGGATTTGACTGGAGTCCTATTCCCTCTAGTAGTTACCCTGGGTGTGTGTGTTTGGGGTTTGGAGGGTTTGGACTTCAGCAATAGAACCAGCCAGAGACCCAGAGGACCTTGCTGCTGTTGTTTAATAGACAGAGGAATGTGACTGGCTGGCCAGTTCTGTTTGCTCCTGCCCCCATCCATCAGGACAGAACAGTTTAGGGTTTAGATTACAACCTCAACCACATTTTAATCTATATCCAACACTCATAGGTCCCAGTCCTGCACCACAGGGATTACGATGCATAGAGAGTAGTGAGGTGTTGTCTGATATGGATGAGAGAGAGAAAAGGGTCTGGTGTTGGTGTCACAGAGTCAAGTATGTAATTTAATGCCTTATAGGACCAGTCCAACTCTGACTTAGACCCAGCCTAGTCATTTCAGCCAGCCCACCCCAGAACAGAACATGTTTCTCCATGGTTTCAGTTGGGTTGTGACTCAGATAACATTATTAGAGACATTTTAGTCATGCATAATGTTCCAGAAAAGTTATCCTTCTAGGGGAACTCATTCTAGGTGTTGGCAACTACCGCCACTAAATTATTTATGTACTGTGTTCTGTACTGTGCCAATGTACCACTCTAGCAGGGAGGGCATCGGGAACAAATAGCATTAAACCATTGATTCTCTGGGCTCAAGGCCAGAGAGAACTGTAACAATTCCTCTTATCTCACAGCATCTCAGAGAGAGAGAGAGAGAGCGAGAGAGAGAGAGAGAGAGAGAGAGAGAGAGACCATATCTGCTAACTCTGTCTCTGCGCCACATATTGCTTCATACTGAGATCAGACTCTTATTGAGTGTAGCCTATCTTCTTCATCTTCATAAAAACGAGCCAAAGCAGATCTGCGACAGAAAGCAGTGCGGCTGCCAAGACCAGAGAAGCAAGGATCTGTAGCTAGCTATCTCCCACTGCATCTGTCATTTGGCCTGGCTGGGCGCTGTGTGTGTGTAATGGAACTGTGTGAGAAGTATGACCTGTCGCTTTACGAGAGAGGCTAGAGAGATCGCATATCGCAGCGTAGCGCACAGCTTTCATCGTCATAACTATTTTATTTATCATCCTTTTGTTCCTGTCTGTTTGCCTTTTACATTCTTCCCTCATTTGAGACTAGAGTTGGTTGGCTGGCTGGCTGGTGAAGAGTTGTTCAGCTTTTTCTCTCTCTCTGCTACTGTCTTTCTCTCTCTCTCTCTCTCTCTCTCTCTCTCTCTCTCTCTCTCTCTCTCTCTCTCTCTCTCTCTCTCTCTCTCTCTCTCTCTCTCTCTCACACACACACACTTCTCGCCTCTATGCTGTGTTGATTGATGATGTCTCCCTGTTCTTCTTTCCCCCTCTCATCTTCACTTTTCTTCTCTCCTCACCTCTCCCCTGCTCTCTTCTTTCTCCTCTCCTCTCCTCTCCTCTCCTCTCCTCTCCTCTCCTCTCCTCTCCTCTCCTCTCCTCTCCTCTCCTCTCCTCTCCTCTCCTCTCCTCTCCTCTCCTCTCCTCTCCTCTCCTCTCCTCTCCTCTCCTCTCCTCTCCTCTCCTCTCAGGGAACACATTATGTTATCACAGGGCTGCTGTTCGCCTGTAAGTACTGGATCGCTGTGGCGCCCGTAGCATCAGAGGGGGATCAGAGGTCAGAAGCTTTTACCGTGGTAACAACCCCACCTTGGTGTGCGGTCAGGGCGAGAGGGGGCAAGGCCGTGCCCTGTGCCAGAGAAGGTATGGCCAGCTCCACACATGCCCTAACACACACACACACAGCATGGAGCAAGTGAATATCTGACAGACTGATTGAATATCATCAGGAGTGTGAAAGCACTGTTTATGCAAAGGTTCTTCCTCTCAATGAGAATCATATACGTTGTATCGATGATTCTAGGACCTCTGGAATATTTAGGTCCTTTCTTTTGTACTAACTGTATATTGATTATGGGTCCAAATTACTTTTTAGTAAGGATGTCTAAATGTGTGTTTCCCTGTGTCAGAGCGCCCCCTCGTGTCCAGGAAGGTGGTACTGCGTCCTAAGAAGCTGTCAGCAGAGTTCCACACGGTCAACGGCTCCCTGCAGGGCCTGTTCCGCTGGCATCTCTCCCATACTGCACCGGGGCAGACGCCCATTGCAGGGTTCCAGTTCTCCTGGGTCCAGGTGTCCTCCAGCGCCATGGCAACAGAGGAACAGGACACCCTCATCTCTCAGACACGGATAGTGGCCCCGGTGAGACCCTGTGTGTGTGTGTGTGTGTGTGTGTGTGTGTGTGTGTGTGTGGTTGTGTGCTATCTTCTCTGACTGCAAGCTATCCATATACTTCCCTCCCTGTGTACTCATGTTCTGCTGCTCTCCCTCCCCTAGGACCAGCACTCTTTGACAGTGGAGGGGCTGCAGCCAGACAGTGTGTACAAGCTGCAGGTCCAGGTGCTGTCAGCAAGGGTCAATGGCCCCTCAGTGGCCCGGACGCTTCACACACCTTCCCTCAACGCCACTCTGCAATGAGGTACTGCTTCAGGACCTAACATCTCACACACTCACAAGACAAACTACTCACTGACATAATAACCAATTCCTTAACAGCCAATTTCTACTGAGTCAAAAAATAAATTAAACAAACCCCCCTGTCAACTGGCTCCATGACCCCTGAGAGAGAGAGAGAGAGAGAGAGAGAGAGAGAGAGAGAGAGAGAGAGAGAGAGAGAGAGAGAGAGAGAGAGAGAGAGAGAGAGAGAGAGAGAGAGAGAGAGAGAGAGAGAGAGAGAGAGAGAGAGAGAGAGAGAGAGAGAGAGAGAGAGAGAGAGAGAGTGTGTGTGTGCGTGTAGTGTTAGTAACCCATAAGAGTGTGTGAGATAGAAAAGCTCGCTCTTCTAGGGTTGGGTTATTTCGCTCTTCTAGGTTGGGTTATTTATTTATTTTAAACCTGGCGAGAGTTGTGGAACAGGAACACAGAGTTAGTTCCATAGAGAAAAAGAGACTCCCAGAGACACTACCTGGTATGGTGCTGCAGTGTTCCATAATTCCCATTCAGAATGGACACTTGGAGGACAGTGGGAGCACTAGGAGAGGGAGCCAGAGAGGGAGAATCAAAGCTTTGGTACCTCAACAGAAAGAGCCTGCGTTTGTCCAATTTTGAACGACGATGGAGGTCTCCCATCTCTGTGCACAACTTCTAACTAATCACAAATTAAAATGGAATCTACTAAGATTGTCCTTTTATCAGGCCATAAGTCTTTATTTGGTGCACTCCTTTTAGCCACAGCCTTATGTCTTGCAGCTTTGGCCAAGCGTAGGGCTTTACATAGAGAACAGGGAGTAATTTGAGAAATGTACCGTATCGGATTTTTGTGAGAGTTTTTGGTTTGATTTGCATTAATGACACAGGTTGTTTATATCAAATATAACCTCTGCCTGATCCCACCAATCACCATCCTCTCTCTGTTTTTCAGGTTCCTCCCCCCAGCGTGCTTCATGCTCTGCCTGATCCCACCAATCACCATCCTCTCTCTGTTTTTTAGGTTCCTCCCCCGAGCTCTTCATCACCATCGCAGTCGCGCGTATTGAGAACATATCGCCACAGCCTGTCTGTTTACACACACACGCAAGCACGCAATCCCAGTCTCTGTTTTGTCTTTATCACACAGATATATTGCATGATGGACATCACCTTCACCTGAAAGATCAAGTAAATCTATACCAAGTCTGGCCATTAAAGTTACAATACATGTATGTTCAATGTTTAGAGATGATAGTTTTCATGTATAATGTAATCATATTAGTATTTTTTTTTACACAAGTACTGAATTGTGTCATACAAGTAAAATTTCCCTGCATAAAGCAGTTTGTAATCTGTTGTAGTGTAGGATTTTTGTAATCCTATGCCATAAATTATTTCAAGCGTAGATAACCCCAGTGACTGATATATGTAACCCTCTGATATATATTCTTGTTCCAGTGTTATTTATTGTAATGTAATTAAAGAGTATTATAATATGTGGTGTTTTCATGACCTGTGGCTAATTCAAGAGGGTACACTGTTACAGAATGTTTAGATATACTTATGTTATGTAGAACAGACATTGTTGTTCGTCATGGTACATTTACAATCATGTCAGCTCTATGCATTGCATTTCTATCTGCAACGTTCCAAATGTTTCACCCTTCTGAACACAATCACCATCCTGGTAAATATGTTTGTGTCCATGTGTGAAAGGGATGGGGAAGGTTTGCCAAATATAAGATTAAACTTAAGCTTTAGTAGACAGGTACAGAGGCTAGGTGGAAGCAGTTATTCTCTTGTGTTCTGTAAGAGGCCTCTCCATTTACTGACCATCAAGAGGATGGTTGAGGTTAGAATGTGAGTCTAATGGCAGTGAAGTGCCATTGGAAACACTGTTGATTCATTGAGCTGCCAAAATACCAACATCCACTTTTGACATGGCAGCGTTGTGGGGCTTTTGCCTACCTTGTATCATACCATTATTATTTTTTATAAATATTGTACTTGGAGTCATGTAAACTAGTATACATAATTCTTGCCATAAAATAAAGAAGTAAAAAAAGGTCACAACAAATTATCTGGCTTGGTTTGTTCTTGGTCAATAGATAAACATGAGAAAAGGAGAAACTTTGGTAGTTCATCACTGCATGTATCAAAGAGGCTCTTCACCTCCCATCCACAAGAGGTATGAGTAGCTGCAGCCCAATTTGGCAATCAGAGTATGGGTGAGTGGGTGTGTCGAAAGGAGTTGGTGTATGGAGAGCGAATCAACTAATTAGGCAGAATTGTTGCCACTCAAGACCGTTTTGCGTGGCTGATTGGGGGTGTGTTCGTAAATTCACTCTGGCCATCTACTCCGATTTCAGAGGACTCTCGTCTGAGTGTGCCAGAGCGTAGAATAACTCATGAATTTACGAACGCTCAACACCCGTTGAATATGTCGGCAAAAAAGCATAGTTAAATTGTTGCCAGCAGCACAGTTACAGTCACCAACGCTATGGATAACATGAAAACAGCCTAAACACCTCTGCTAGGGTAAGTAAAATGGTCAGAGTGAGATTTTCTCTAATTTGTGTCAAAGTAGCTAGCAAGCTAGCCAACATTAGCCAGTTAGATTGTGTGCTTGACTGCTGTTGTGAGGCCAGAACGCTCGGATCAACCCTACTCTTCCGTCAGAGCGTCCAGTGTGCGTTCTGAACGCTTCAAGAGTGAAACGCTCTGAATTTACTAACTGACAATCTGACAACGCACTGAATTTACGAACACACCCTTGGTTCTCATGACGGATTTGACTCTATGCGATGCAACACTGGAGACTTTCTTCAGCATAGATGGCTGACAGAAATACTAGGATGGAAGCAAATGTAAGTAATATAACGTCAAAACGAATCATGCAAAACAAATTAGTTGAGAGGAATATGTTAGTTCATGTAGAGACAAACGGTTATGCATAATATTTTTGTCATAAAAATTTAGCAAGCAATTATTATTATTATTATCTTTGTTATTTATTATGCTAGCTGACTAGCTAATTTTATGGGCATTGGGCATTGTGACATGAGTATGACATTGTAATTAGTGTTGTTTCATGTTTTAGGGACTCCTGAGAAAACCAGGTAACAACACATCTGCCACACTGATCCTCAACATGGGGGCCCCTCAGGGGTGCGTGCTCAGTCCCCTCCTGTACTCCCTGTTCACCCATGACTGCATGGCCAGGCACGACTCCAACACCATCATTAAGTTTGCAGACGACACAACAGTCGTAGGCCTGATCACCGACAACGATGAGACAGCCTATAGGGAGGAGGTCATTGACCTGGCCGTGTGGTGCCAGGATAACAACCTCTCCCTCAACGTGACCAAGACAAAGGAGATGATTGTGGACTACAGGAAAAAAAAGAGGACTGAGCACGCCCCCATTCTGGTGCAGTCCGTGAGGAGGAAACAGTGTTAAAACCCTTTACAATGAAGATCTGTGAATATTTGGATTTTTACTAATTATCTTTGAAAGACAGGGTCCTGAAAAAGGGACATTTCTTTTTTTGCTGAGTTTATATTATAAATACATGTTCAATCTGTACTTCAATGCACACCTGGTGTACATTATAAAGACAGGAAGAAAGAGGAGGTGGGGAGAGAGGTGTGAGAGAGTGTAAAAGACAGAACGGGAAAGAGATAAGAACAGAGGAGCAGGGAAGACAGCATATGATTAATGAATTACAGTGCTACTAAACTTCATATTTTCTCAGTTCATCACAATTACATAATAGTGTCTCTAGCAGTGTCTCCCAACCAGCCTTGGGCCCCCAGTTGGCCCGAAGGTTATCTTGAGAGCGGGTGAGGTGGCGATGACGGGACTGGGGGTTGGCATCCTCTCTCACATCAAAACATACCTGCAGACGAGAGACAAATGGAGAGAGAGAGAGAGAGCATGATTAAGCCTTGTGTTTTTTTATTCTAACACTATGTCAGTCATCATAGTCATCAGGAGGTGGAATGCAAAACGTACTTTGGATCATTAACTCTGGGACTGCTATATCTCTATCTGTATTTCGATGTAAAGCATCTCTTTAATAATACTTCCTGTTGACCCAACCAAGTGACCTCTCACCTCTGATCATGCTGTGCCCTCTATGTAGGCAGTTCAGATGCGGGAGGGGTTCACCGACACAGCTGATACAAACTAGAGCAGGACTGCCCAACACTGTTCCTGGAGAGCTACCATCCTGTAGGTTTCTGCTCCAACCCTAATCTAGCACACCTGATTCTAATAATTAGCAGGTTGATAAGATTAATCAGTTTAGTAACACCTGGGGTTGGAGCAAAAACCTACAGGAGGGTAGCTCTCCAGGAACAGGGTTGGGCAACCCTGACCTAGAGGATTTAGGGAGAAGTAGAGAGACTGTTATTGAGAAATTAAGGTAGTTAAAGAGACAGTGTTCAGCTGGAATCTCTGTGTGTGGCCTAATATGCGTGTAAATTCATATGTACCTCCGTTAAAACCAACATAACGCTGTGCTGCATCTGCCAACTCAATGTTTGAAGTGGTGCGCTTTTAAAAATGTTTTTCAGTCATTCATATTTAAGCTTGAAATGTGGGAGCACCATGCTTTAATTAGGGTCCCTTAGTAAACCTTAATGTTAAATAACGTTAGGATATGTTAATCTGTTCTTGATTTACAAATCATTAAAGTTGGGAAATATTGCACCTTTGGGGGGCGCTACTGAGCACCCCATGGCCAGCAGGAGTATGGGATTGCACAAATAAATCTGATTCATCACAAATATATTTTGTGGCAAACCACAAGTCTGAGCTACAAAAAATATATACTTTTTTTAGATTCCATGACCAGACATGGCTTGTTAAACTAGAATGTTTTCTAGGGGTGTATAGAGCTTCATGGCAGAAAACAAGTGTATGTAAATACTTATAAAAACGGTGTTATATCAATATTGCAGCCTTGAGAACCTCAAAAATATACTATTTAAACATTCTACACCCTTTATATGCCCGTTCAACCCCTATATCTATTTTTACATTTACATTTTTACATTTTTTATTATTATCTGCATAATGGCCATAACCGCCCCTCTATTGTCATGGTCTTCGGCACAGCATATTTCTGATAAGCAAGACAATTATGTACTGAATTCTCACTGCCTATCCAAATAGAGCAGCTGTGCCATGATTTGGCTTTCACCTTCAGAAAATACATCCATCCATCTGTTAGTTGCCAATAGAACCCAAGCAAATAAACGCACCTGTCGCGAAACATGCCGCATGTCAATATGATGCAGTGGTAGCCAACAGAAAGAATGCGCGTAAGGTAATAAACGTAATTGCATGGTAGGCTATATATACAGTATATAAGCTATGAGGATATACACGTAGGTCTATATGTATTTTAATCTATAGCTACTCCTAGGCTACTATAGGCCTATAATAAACTCTATGAAGATCCGCTTATTATCGCATAAAGCCCTATATTACCTAACCTATTAGAAGGTCAGTCAGCAATATACTAAGCCATAATAAGTGGTTCCCTCTTACAAATTGATTTAAAGAAACATCCTAAAGTAGCCTACAGTTTCTACAAGTAATATAATGGAAAGGGGACTATAGTGGTTTATGCTGCTGTGAAGCCGCATGTTTGGGTGTTAGGCAGATAATTGGTCATCCTTTTTTCACGTTGCTTGTAGGCTATTTACCGTATCTTGACTGTCTGACATAAGAATGCAATTTAATCTGGGGAAAGTAACAGTAGCACTGCGTGGCCTAAAGAGCACAACACTGTGTCAGCCCATTCAAAACGCCCTACCTAATTCTTCACCACACCCCTCACGCAAGTCCACTGATGTCAGAATTTGCCTACATATTTCATCTAAGTATTTGCTTTTCAAAATGCAATATTGCCTTTTGATGATTGTTTTCTCATTAGTCAAAAGAAAATCACTAGGCCTACTAAAGTGGTTCAGACCAATCCACTGCTCATAAGTAAGAGGTTCACTGCTCATAACCTATTGTATACCAGCATTGTTCCAGGTGCCTATCTTAGTAGGCTATAGTTTGTGAACTGTATACTGTAAAATTCTATTTTTTTTATACCATGAATATATACATTTACATTCATTAAGTTTGGTAAAACAACTTTATCAAATCATATGCTGCTGTAAATTGGCATACTACTTTATTTCCCTCATTAGCCAGTAAGCTTCAATAGGACACATGGAAAGATGGTGTAGGGTACAATGCACTGCTGAAATATATGGGTTGGGCTACAGTACATTCTACTCAATATAAGATTATTATTGACACACAGTTAACTGATTTAAAGTCAAACAGAATAACAGCATGCTGCACTAACACTTTTTACTACGTCAAAATACTTCATTCATACTATGTAATCGATTGAAACACACACACACAGAGTTGTTAGTGCTTAGTGCATTTATTTATTTATTTATTAAGAACTTTACTTTATTTATTTTAACAGTCCCATTGAGACCGAGGACTCTTTTACAACTAACATTTCCCTGGATGTGTCACGGTTTCGGCCGAGGCTGCTCCTCCTCCTGGTTCGGGCAGGCTTCGGCGGTCGTCGTCCCCGGAGTACTAGCTGCCACCGATCTATGTTTCATGTTCGTTTGGTTTTGTCTTGATGTTGTACACCTGTGTCTTGTTAGTCCTCGTTAGTGTCCTATTTAGTTCTCGTTGTGTGTGTTTGTCTTTGTGTGTGATTGCTCTTCTGTTTTGTGTTGGAGCTACGTACTTCCCTCCAGTGTTTTGGAGAGGTTTTTCGCACATGTTAGTGCGCCGTTTGTTTGACGCCTGTGTGCGCCGTTATTTCGCCTTCGGTCTTATTGTGCTTATTTTCTACGTGAACATTGCACTAAAGTCTTTTGGACTGAGCTTCTGCGTCCTGCGCTTGATTCATGCACCACACCCACCTTCAGCACCCCTTGACAGGATGGGTCCAGAGGTGAGGGTTCAGGGATCAACGTCGAGACCAGGCTGCTCCTGAGGGAGGTGGTGGCGGCCTTCTCCCTCTCCTGCGGGAGAGAGAGAGACCGAGAGAAAGAGGCAGGGGTGGTGTATGATATCAGAAAGCAAAGTCGTCATCTGACCTCTCAGCAATAGGACTATCTTCATCTGAATTTTCATCTTCATCAGTCATCAAAAATAGTCCCTTCTCCTAGAATCAGCTTGTGGTAGGTGTTCCTGGTGTTGTCTTGTGTCAGTTCATTCAATCTTCTCTTCAGGAGGCAGATAAGGCCATTCCCTACTCCCTCCCTCCCTCCCTCTGACAACTCCACTGCATTGCCTAAAAGTCACATGTAAAGCAGTAAATGATTGACAATTCCACTACACAAAATAGTGTGGAGGATATTTGCAAAGCAAGACAAAAAGTTAAGTCCAAAAATAGTATAAACCTCAACTTCCTCTGATCTTGCAGCTGTAGGGACAGTGCCTCCAGAGTTCCAGCTGCTCTTTGTAGGCTCCCCCAGTGCCTCTTCATCTCCTGCCCCAGGATCCTCCCTTCCTTCTGCAGTCTGTTCACCAACATCAGTCTGTCGAATATCGCCTTTTTGATGGTAAGCTGGCTGTTGCCTGTGGTGATATGAGATGTAAACTCACAGAGGTATATAACAGAACAACAGCAATGATTGAAGCCTACGCTGAAGGTAACAATTCAATCACAATAGATACAGTGAGGGAAAAAAGTATTTGATCCCCTGCTGATTTTGTACGTTTGCCCACTGACAAAGAAATGATCGGTCTATAATTTTAATGGTAGGTTTATTTAAACAGTGAGAGACAGAATAACAACAAAATAATCCAGAAAAACGCATGTCAGAAATGTTATAAATTGATTTGCATTTTAATTAGGGAAATAAGTATTTGACCCCCTCTCAATCAGAAAGATTTCTGGCTCCCAGGTGTCTTTTATACCGGTAACGAGCTGAGATTAGGAGCACACTCTTAAAGGGAGTGCTCCTAATCTCAGTTTGTTACCTGTATAAAAGACACCTGTCCACAGAAGCAATGAATCAATCAGATTCCAAACTCTCCACCATGGCCAAGACCAAAGAGCTCTCCAAGGATGTCAGAGACAAGATTGTAGACCTACACAAGGCTGGTATGGGCTACAAGACCATCGCCAAGCAGCTTGGTGAGAAGGTGACAACAGTTGGTGCGATTATTCGCAAATGGAAGAAACACAAAAGACCTGTCAATCTCCCTCGGCCTGGGGCTCCATGCAAGATCTCACCTCGTGGAGATGCAATGATCATGAGAACGGTGAGGAATCAGCCCAGAACTACACGGGAGGATATTGTCAATGATCTCAAGGCAGCTGGGACCATAGTCACCAACAAAACAATTGGTAACACACTACGCCGTGAAGGACTGAAATCATGCAGCACCCGCAAGGTCCCCCTGCTCAAGAAAGCACATATACAGGCCCGTCTGAAGATTGCCAATGAACATCTGTATGATTCAGAGGAGAACTGGTTGAAAGGGTTGTGGTCAGATGAGACCAAAATTGAGCTCTTTGGCATCAACTCAACTCACCGTGTTTGGAGGAGGAGGAATGCTGCCTATGACCCCAAGAACATCATCCCCACTGTCAAACATGGAGGTGGAAACATTATGCTTTGGGGGTGTTTTTCTGCTAAGGGGACAGGACAACTTCACTGCATCAAAGGGACGATGGACGGGGCCATGTACCGTCAAATCTTGGGTGAGAACCTCCTTCCCTCAGCCAAGGCATTGAAAATGGGTCGTGGATGGGTATTCCAGCATGACAATGACCCAAAACACACGGCCAAGGCAACAAAGGAGTGGCTCAAGAAGAAGCACATTAAGGTCCTGGAGTAGTCTAGCCAGTCTCCAGACCTTAATCCCATAGAAAATCTGTGGAGGGAGCTGAATGTTCGAGTTGCCAAACGTCAGCCTGGAAACCTTAATGACTTGGAGAAGATCTGCAAAGAGGAGTGGGACAAAATCCCTCCTGAGATGTGTGCAAACCTGGTGGCCAACTACAAGAAACGTCTGACCTCTGTGATTGCCAACAAGTGTTTTGCCACCAAGTTCTAAATCATGTTTTGCAGAGGGGTCAAATACTTATTTCCCTTATTAAAATGCAAATCAATTGATAACAGTTTTTACATGCGTTTTTCTGGATTTTTTTTTTTGTTATTCTGTCTCTCACTGTTCAAATAAACCTACCATTAAAATTATAGACTGATCATGTCTTTGTCAGTGGGCAAACGTACAAAATCGGCAGGGAATCAAATACTTTTTTCCCTCACTGTACCTTCTGCAATCATACTTACTGTTGCCAAGTCTCTCCCATGGCCACACAAAGTTGTCAGTATTGAGCAGCTCATCTACTGTGGGGAGCCTACACTCTGCCTGCTGCTCGTGAAGTTGAACAATGGCAGCTGTCAAGGTCGCCTTGTCCTCAAAAATGTATCAGAATCTGATGCCTCCTATTGTTGCCATCTGAATAAAAAGGGGTAATTTGAAAAAAAGTGTTTAGATTTAAGTAATAAGGCCCGAGGGGGTGTGGTATACTGTCTGATATACCACGGCTATGGGCTGTTCTTAAGCACGACGCAATGCCTGGATACAGCCCTTAGCCGTGGTATGTTGGCCATATACCACAAACCCCAGAGGTGCCTTATTGCTATTATAAACTAGTTACCAATGTAATTAGAGCAGTAAAAATAAATGTTTTGTCATACCTGTGGTATACGGTCTCATATACCACGGCTGTCAGCCAATCAACATTCAGTGCTCGAACCACCCAGTTTATAATCAGATATATTACTTGACTATAAGTTTTAGAGCTACTATAGAGGCACAAACAAAGAGAGTATAAAGCATTAAACTCATTTCTAAAGCATTTGTTGTCATGCAGTTATAACATTATACGAGGCATGCACAGTTGTGGCTCACAAGTTACTCTGTTGTTTACTGTCACATAATTTTTCAGTTTAATGAAATGTTTTACATTACATCAATTAATAACATAGGTCATGCCTACATTTGATTATAAACATAGTCTGATGTGTATGAATAATGTATTTTATTTCACAAATCAGTTTTACTGCTTGATGAATAATGTGTATTGTTATATATTGTTGTTGGGCCTTACCTGTCAAACGGTAGAGGTAGTGTTTCCTCTGTTTCACACTGAGGTAAATCCCCTCAATCTTCTTCTGGAGATGCCCTGTCTGACTATCCTGAAGTGTGGCTGTCAAACATAGGGCAAGTTACAAACATGATTCCACTGACATCAATGCAATTCTGAAGTTGAGAGAGAGAAACATTCACTTTTCTACCTTCAGGCTGTCATGTAAAAATCTTCCCAGCGTGAAATAGTTCCCAATCGTTCTGATTGTGTTCTGATTGTGACATCATGCTGTAAAATTTCTCCCAGCGTGGAAAATGTTCCCAGTTCAATAATTGCACGCACATCTCTTTATGTGGATGGCTGAGCTCGTGCGGATGTTTCTCTCACACCCTTCCTCAACCTCGAAAAACTGTTCTGTGGACACACGCAACATGACGTCACAATCACAACACAATCAGAACGATTGGGAACTATTTCACGCTGGGAAGATTTTTACATGACACAGGCCACTGCTGCACCTCAGCAACCCACTCCTGAAGCAGGACTTCCTCTCCGGTTGTGTTGCCGGCACCAGGCTGATTGCGGCCTCCCCATTTGAGCTACGATGCCATAATGAACAATGTTTTACATTTCTATATAATGTATTCATTCTATTATTAAAAATGCATTACAATATCCTTTCTGCATAACACAAAAACAGTCCTGAAAGAAAACAATTATCTCACAAGACCATTCATGCGCCTTCGCATTCATAACGTAGAGGAAAAGGTGCATTTTTAGAAGCTCCTCCAACTCTGGGCATGCCTGCACAACTTTCTACAAATATGGCCAGTATTTGCATGCAACATCGCAGCAAAATAAGCCCACCGTGCCAACAGAACACAACTCCTTCTGCAAGTACATTGCGTAGGCATACATCTTGCCTCTGTACATGTTGAGGGCCTTGAGGAGCATGCTGTGTCGGCAATCTGCTATCTCAAGGCCCTCCTCATCTACTTTGGCAGATGGTTTTCCTGACGTCTCTTTGGCCGCTGTCCACTCTGACGTGCCACACACAACTTTGCCTGGCATCTACAACATAAAAATTACAGTGAAGTGCAGAGACTAACTTAAAAGAAACATGTTCTAAACTGGGTGACTTTAAGAAGGTATAATTATACCCTGAACAAAACATCAACACATAAGAAGGCAGTACAAATCTTGATACTTTCCGGAAGCGGTATTGCTTGCGATTCCCATCCACTGATATGGCATGCATCTCCTGTGAGCAGGCAGGACAATGGAGGAGATCGCTTCCACAAAGCTTGTCTATTTCAAACCGCCTGTACGTACACTCGAGGAATGCCTTCTGGAATGTGTCGCCACATATCTTTCTACTCTAATAACATGCAAAACATACAGAGGTATAAGTAAGGGTCCATTTTTATATTAGGGACAAATATTAACCACTAATAAATGATCATTTGATGAGTATATACACACTTACCCTGCCAAAGTGCTTTGTTCTTCCCACAAAGGCTTGACGGAAGCATCCTGGGGCCAACACCATCATGTCTTCAAAGGACTTGAAGAGGTCCACTGTGAAGATGGTCTGGTGAGTCACGGTGGCTGGCCAGTAGCCACTCTTTACACGTTTGTCCAGCCCCACTCTCCAATGTCTCAGACACCCGGAGCAGTTCAGAGCAGGAAGGGACAGGTTATAGCGCCCTGAGTCAGGAGTAATTATTAGGAAGTAATGAATTACATTCTTTAAAAAACTTCTGAATAGAAGTAAAGCCCTTAAAAATCACAGACAGATTTATTCCAATCAGGATTAACTGCTTACCACTAGGGGTGTAACGATCCATCTACTACATCGATGTATCGATTTATATTCCTATGATCCAACTACATCGATCTGTGCTCGGCGAGTTGGCCTTTAGGACAACATATATCAATCTAACATCGTTTTAAAATGTAATAAATTGATTGTATCGATACTAGGAAATAACCCATTGGATTTAAGCACGTCAGACTTTATATGGATGTTTTTTCTTAGCACTTTTAATGATAAAGGCTTTAAACATCTAGGAAACTTAACCTGCACTGTCCAGTATCCAGGTATTTATTTCAGTCACACTGGTTGAATTTTTGGCTAAAAGGTTACTGAATCGATTTCAAGTCACTGAATCGTTTCGGATCGTATCGTTCTAAATGAACCAATATCGTCCTTGAATCGTATCGACAACCACGAATCGTGATACAAATCGAATCGTTGTTAAAACGAATCGTTACAACCCTACTTACCACTCATCACTGTAAGGGCACTGGGGAGGGGCAAACACAATGCTGTGATTTTTGCGACTGCACTTGAATACATTTTCCGGATTGACTGACCTTCTTGTCATAAAGTAGTGATTGGCTGTCGTTTCTCTTTGCTTATTTGAGCTGTTCTTGCCATAATATGGAATTGGTATTTTACCAAATAGGGCTATCTTCTGTATACCTATCCTACCTTGTCACAACACAACACAACACAACTCTACAACATTCGGAGAGTACGACCCTGCCTTACACAGGAAGCGGCACAGGTCCTAATCCAGGCACTTGTCATCTCCCGTCTGGATTACTGCAACTCGCTGTTGGCTGGCCTCCCTGCCTGTGCCATTAAACCCCTACAACTCATCCAGAATGCCGCAGCCCGTCTGGTGTTCAACCTTCCCAAGTTCTCTCACGTCACCCCCCTCCTCCGCACACTCCACTGGCTTCCAGTTGAAGCTCGCATCCGTTACAAGACCATGGTGCTTGCCTATGGAGCAGTGAGGGGAACGGCACCTCTGTACCTTCGGGCTCTGATCAGTCCCTACACCCAAACGAGGGCATTGCGTTCATCCACCTCTGGCCTGCTGGCTCCCCTTCCTCTGCGGAAGCATAGTTCCCGCTCAGCCCAGTCAAAACTGTTCGCTGCTCTGGCACCCCAATGGTGGAACAAGCTCCCTCACGACGCCAGGACAGCGGAGTCACTGACCACCTTCCGGAGACATTTGAAACCCCACCTCTTTAAGGAATACCTGGGATAGGATAAAGTGGTCCTTCTACCCCCCCCCCCCAAAAAAAAAAAAAGTGGTTATCCCACTGGCTATAGGGTGAATGCACCAATTTGTGAGTCGCTCTGGATAAGAGCGTCTGCTAAATGACGTAAATGTGCCCTTGAGCAAGGCACTTAACCCTAATTGCTCCTGTAAGTCGCTCTGGATAAGAGCGTCTGCTAAATGACTAAAATGTAAATGTAAATGTGATTGGCTCAAACACATTAAGAAGGAAAGAAATTCCACAAATTAAGGCACACCTGTTAATTGAAATGCATTCCAGGTGACTACCTCATGAAGCTGGTTGAGAGAATGCCAAGAGTGTGCAAATCTGTCATCAAGGCAAAGGGTGGCTACTTTGAAGAATCTAAAATCTAAAATATATTTAGATTTGTTTAACACTTCTTTAGTTACTACATGATTCCCTATGTGTTTTTTCATAGTTTTGATGTCTTCACTTATTCTACAATGTAGAAAATAGTACAAATAAAGAAAAACCCTGGAATGAGTAGGTGTGTGTATAAACTTTTGACTGGTACTGTATAATGTAACTTAAATGCATTAGCATAAGTGTGTTTTTTGGGTGAAGACATGAGAATCCACTATGACAGATATGTCATAAAATTATGATATACTGTAGGTCATTATATTATACTGAACAAAAATATAAACACAACATGTAAAGTTGTCACGATCGTCGTATTGAATAGACCAAGGCGCAGCGTGATGAACGAACATGGTTAACTTTATTATCTTTAGTGATAATAGACAACAATCAACAAAACAAGAAACGACTTGTGAAGTCCACGGTAACAATGACCAACACGGAACAAGAACCCACAAACACAAAGGGAAAACAGACAGTTTAAATATGGCTCCCAATCAGAGACAACCAACGACAGCTGACACTCGTTGCCTCTGATTGGGAGTCACTCTAGCCAACATAGAAATAAACACAACTAGAACTACCAACATAGAAATCTAACACATAGAATGAACACACCCTGGCTCAACATATAGAGTCCCAGAGCCAGGGTGTGACAGTACCCCCCCCCTAAAGGCGCGGACTGCGACCGCGCCTCAACTTGAACAAAACAGTGGAGGGCTGGGTGGGCATACCTCCTCGGCGGCGGTTCTGGCTCCGGCCTTGCCCACCACCCTCCAATAAACCCCCCATAGCGCCCCTGGTCCAGTCTGGCCCCGCTGGCTGGAGCTGAACTGGACTTAGCAGGAGCGGTTAGCTTCAGCTCCGTAGTGGAGCAGTTGACCGGTACCTTACCAGGCACCGGTGACCCAGGCACGGGTTGTGCTGGACTGACGACGCGCACCCCTGGCTTGGTGCGTGGAGGAGGAACGGGCCTTACCAGGCTGACGACGCGCACCCCTGGCTTGGTGCGTGGAGGAGGAACGGGCCTTACCAGGCTGACGACTCGCACCCCTGGCTTGGTGCGTGGAGGAGGAACGGGCCTTACCAGGCTGACGACGCACACCGTAGGCTTGGTGCATGGAGCAGGGACAGGCCGGGCTGGGCTGGCGACGCACCCCGTAGGCTTGGTGCGTGGA
This sequence comes from Coregonus lavaretus, assembly GCF_964263955.1. Classification (NCBI taxonomy): domain Eukaryota; kingdom Metazoa; phylum Chordata; class Actinopteri; order Salmoniformes; family Salmonidae; genus Coregonus; species Coregonus lavaretus. The sequence goes on along the minus strand of NC_140008.1, from coordinate 46,052,146 downwards.
GCAGGGACAGGCCAGACTGGGCTGGCGACGCACCCCGTAGGCTTGGTGCGTGGAGCAGGGACAGGCCGGACCAGGCTGGCGACGCACACCGTAGGCTTGGTGCGTGGAGCAGGGACAGGCCGGACCGGGCTGGCGACGCACACCGTAGGCTTGGTGCGTGGAGCAGGGACAGGCCGGACCGGGCTGGCGACGCACACCGTAGGCTTGGTGCGTGGAGCAGGGACAGGCCGGACCGGGCTGGCGACGCACACCGTAGGCTTGGTGCGTAGAGCAGGGACAGGCCGGACCGGGCTGGCGACGCACACCGTAGGCTTGGTGCGTGGAGCAGGGACAGGCCGAACCGGGCTGTGGAGACGGATAGGAGACCTGGAGTGAAGAGCGGCCACAACCCGTCCTGGCTGAATGCCTACCTTCACACACTCTGTGTGAGGCATCCGCACAGGACGTACAGGGCTGTGTACCCGTACTGGCATAACAGCACGTGACACTGGAGCAGGATATCCGGGACCGAGGAGAGGCATTGGAGACCACGAGCGTTGAGCCGGCACACTCCGTCCTGGCTGCATTCCCACCTTCGCACGACACGTGCGGGGTGCTCGCACAGGACGTACAGGACTATGCCGGACCACTCGTGGCACAGTACGCCGCTCCGCATACCGCGGAACCTGCCCCGTCCCATGCTGCCATGCCTGAGTACGGGAAGTTGGTTCCGCTCTCCATCCAGGCTCCGCCAACCTGCCTTCTGGCCCCCCTAACCCGGTGGCCTCCTCTCCAAATCGCCCTGTGGCAGCCTCCTGCTGCCCAGCCGCCCATGCCGTGTGCCCCCCCCTAAAAATTTTCTGGGGTTGCCTCTCGCCTGTCCGACGTTGACACTGCTGACGCCGCTGCTCCTCTCTCGCCAGGGCCTTAATCCTATGCCATGGCCCTTTTCCCCCGAGCATGTCCTCCCAGGACCACACTTTGCCCACCTGGGCCATCGCCAACCTCTCCATCTCCTTTCCTGGCGCTTCCTCCCATGTCCAGTCCAAGATCTGCCCCCGGACACGCTGCTTGGTCCTTGTAAGGTGGGTTCTTCTGTCACGATCGTCGTATTGAATAGACCAAGGCGCAGCGTGATGAACGAACATGGTTAACTTTATTATCTTTAGTGATAATAAACAACAATCAACAAAACAAGAAACGACTCGTGAAGTCCACGGTAACAATGACCAACACGGAACAAGAACCCACAAACACAAAGGGAAAACAGACAGTTTAAATATGGCTCCCAATCAGAGACAACCAACGACAGCTGACACTCGTTGCCTCTGATTGGGAGTCACTCTAGCCAACATAGAAATAAACACAACTAGAACTACCAACATAGAAATCTAACACATAGAATGAACACACCCTGGCTCAACATATAGAGTCCCAGAGCCAGGGTGTGACAAAAGTGTTGGTCCCATGTTTTATGAGGTGAAATAAAAGAACCCAGAAATGTTCAATACGCACAAAAAGCTTATTTCCCTGTTAGTGAGCATTTCTCCTTTGCCAAGATAATCCATCCACCTGACAGGTGTGGCATATCAAGAAGCTGATTAAACAGCATGATCATTACACAGGTGCACCTTGTGGGGACAATAAAAGGCCACTCTAAAATGTGCAGTTTTGTCACACAATAATGCCACAGATGTCTCAGGTTTTGAGGGAGCGTGCAATTGGCATGCTGACTGCAGGAATGTCCACAAGAGCTGTTGCCAGAGAATTGAATGTTAATCTCTCTACCATAAGATGCCTCCAATGTTGTTTTAGAGAATTTGGCAGTACGTCCAACCGGCCTCACAACTGCAGACCACATGTAACCACGCCATCCCAGGACCTCCACATCCAGTTTCTTCACCTGCGGGACCATCTGAGACCAGCCACCCGGACAGCTGATGAAACTGTGGAGTATTTCTGTCTGTAATAAAGCCCTTTTGTGGGGAAAAACTCATTCTGATTGGCTGGGCCTGGCTCCCCAGTGGGTGGGCTTATGCCCTCCCAGGCCCACCCATGGCTGCGCCCCTGCCCAGTCATGTCAAATCCATAGATTAGGGCCTAATTAATTAATTTAAACTGACTGATTTCCTTATATGAACTGTAACTGTATATTTTTGTTCAATATAGATATACAGTGCCTTCGGAAAGTATTCAGACCCCTTGACTTTTTCCACATTTTGTTACATTACAGCCTTATTCTAAAATGGATAAAAAAATATATAAACAACTGTTCAAAAGTTTGGGGTCACTTAGAAATGTCCTTGTTTTCCATGAAAACAAAATGCATAGGAAATGTAGTCATTGACAAGGTTAATGACTACATCATACGGGGGGCCAGTATGAAAAATATAAAAAATAATGTATGCACTCACTAACTGTAAGCCGCTCTGGATAAGAGCGTCTGCTAAATGACTAAAATGTAAATGAAAAATGTTAGAAATAATGATTTTTAATATAAATAATAATTGTGTTTCAAACTTTGCTTTCGTCAAAGAATCCTCCATTTGCAGCAATTACAGCCTTGCAGACCTTTGCCATTCTAGTTGTCAATTTGTTGAGGTAATCTGAAGAGATTTCACCCCATGCTTCCTGAAGCACCTCCCACAAGTTGGATTGGCTTGATGGGCACTTCTTGCGTAACATACAGTCAAGCTGCTCCCACAACAGCTCAATAAGGTTGAGATCCGGTGACTGTGCTGGCCACTCCATTATAGACAGAATACCAGCTGACTGCTTCTTCCCTACATAGTTATTGTGTAGTTTGGAGCTGTGCATTGGGTCATTGTCCTGTTGTAGGAGGAAATTGGCTCCAATCAAGCGCCGTCCACAGGGTATGGCATGGCGTTGCAAAATGGAGTGATAGCCTTCCTTCTTTAAGATCCCTTTTACCCTGTACAAATCTCCCACTTTACCACCACCAAAGCACCCACAGACCATCACATTGCCTCCACCATGCTTGACAGATGGCATCAAGCACTCCTCCAGCATCTTTTCATTTGGTCTGCGTCTCACAAATGTTCTTCCTTGTGATCCGAACACCTCAACTTCGATTCGTCTGTCCATAACACTTTTTTTCCAATCTTCCTCTGTCCAGTGTCTGTGTTCTTTTGCCCATCTTTTATTTTTATTGGCCAGTCTGAGATATGGCTATTTCTTTGCAATTCTGCCTAGAAGGTCAGCATCCCGGAGTCGCCTCTTCACTGTTGACATTGAGACTGGTGTTTTGCGGGTACTATTTAATGAAGCTGCCAGTTGAGGACCTGTGAGGTGCCTGTTTCTCAAACTAGACACTCTAATGTATTTGTCCTCTTGCTCAGTTGTGCACTGGGGCCTCCTACTCCTCTTTCTATTCCGGTTAGAACCAGTTTGCGCTGTTCTGTGAAGGGAGTAGAAAACAGCGTTGTACGAGACCTTCAGTTTCTTGGCAATTTCTCGCATGGAATAGCCTTCATTTCTCAGAACAAGAATAGACTGATGAGTTTCAGAAGAAAGTTATTTGTTTCTGGACATTTTGAGCCTGTAATCGAACCCACAATTGCTGATGCTCCAGATACTCAACTAGTCTCAAGAAGGCCAGTTGTATTGCTTCTTTAATCAGCACAACAGTTTTCAGCTGTGCTAACATAATTGCAAAAGGGTTTTCTAATGATCAATTAGCCTTTTAAAATGATAAACTTGGATTAGCAAACAAAACGTGCCATTGGAACACAGGACTGATGGTTGCTGATAATGGTCCTCTGTACGCCTATGTAGATATTCCATTCGAAATCAGCTGTTTCCAGCTACAATAGCCATTTACAACATTAACAATGTCTACACTGTATTTCTGAACAATTTGATGTTATTTTAATGGACAAAAAAATGGCTTTTCTTTAGAAAACAAGGACATTTCTAAGTGACCCCAAGCTTTTTTACAGTAGTGTATATCCTCAGCAATCTACACACAATACCCCATAATGCCAAAGCGAAAATATGTTTTTAGAATTGTTAGCAAATTTATTACAAACAAAAAACAGAAAACCCTTTTTTACATAAGTATTCAGACCCTTTGCTATGAGACTCGCTAATTGAGCTCAGCTGCATCCTGTTTCCATGTATCATCCTTTAGATCAGGGGTGTCAAACGTCCGGCCCACGGGCCGGATCAGGCCCACAAACGGGTTTAATCCGGCCCGCGAGATGATTTTTAAAAAAAGAAAAAAAAAGAAAAGAAAAAATTATAATAATTTTGTAAAGTATAAAAATGCGCTGCAATTTTTCAATAAAATAAACTGCTGTTCCAATTGCGTCCACTGGATGGCGCAATAGCAATTGTGTTAAGCAAGCAAACTGTTTATACCGGGGCAGAGCAAGTAGGTCAAGCACGTGCAGCCAATGAGCTACTTTGTTTTGCCCGCGATATTTATTACGGCTTCTACTTTTAACATTATGTGCTTTGGCACCCTCATTGCCCCAATATGTCTCTGTCAAAAAAGAGAAAAGTGGACGCAGAGTGCAGAGTGTTCCAAGAAAAATGGTCATCCTATTTATTCACGGAATTGAATGGGAAAGCTGTATGTTTGGTGTGTTCAGAGCATGTTGCAGTGCTGAAAGAATATAACCTTCGTCGCCACTATGTGAGTCTTCATGCCGACAAATATGACAACTTTCAAGGACAGCGGAGATGAGAGAAGGTGAATGAACTGTTGGCGGGTCTGAAGAAACAGCAGTCTGTGTTTACTCACAGCCGAGACATCAGTGACGCTGCAGTGAAAGCTAGCTACCTCATTGCTAATGAAATCGCAGTGGCTTCAAAACCATTTAGTGAGGGTGAATTTGTAAAAACATGCATGATGAAGGCAGCGGAGATTGTGTGCCCTGAAAAGCGGCAGGCTTTTGCAAATATCAGCCTGACAAGAAACACAGTTGCAGACAGGATTTCCGATCTTTCAGTGGATTTGGACAGCCAGTTGAAGCAAAAAGTAAAGTCATTTATTGCGTTTTCGGTTGCAATTGATGAAAGCACGGACATTACAGATGTTGCACAACTGGCCATTTTCATCCGCGGAGTTGATGACACATTGACCGTCACCGAGGAGTTCGTGGAGTTGGTGCCGATGACAGATACAACGACAGCAGCTGATATTTTTACCGCACTCGTCGGCGCGCTGGACAGGGTCGGAGTGGACTGGTCCCGCGCTGTCAGCCTGGCTACAGATGGTGCGCCCTCAATGATCGGGAAAAAAGCAGGCGTTGTGACAAAGTTCAGAGAGAAAGTGCAATCTACAAATGGAGGACGTGATTTTTTGACTTTTCACTGTATTTTGCACCAGGAGGCTTTGTGTTGCAAGTCATTAAAGATGGATAACGTCATGAAGGTGGTCATCCAAACTGTTAATTTCATCCGATCCAGAAGCCTGAATCACCGTCAGTTTGACAGCCTTCTCAGAGAGAAAGACCACATCTATGGCCTGCCATACCACACTGACGTAAGATGGTTAAGCCGAGGTGCTGTGCTGAGGCGTTTCTTTGATTTACGAGAAGAAATTGAACAGTTCATGGAAGAAAAGGGCAAACCAGTGTTAGAATTTCATTCCGCAGAATGGATGCAGGCCCTTGCATTTATGGTGGATGTTACAGAGCACCTGAATAACTTGAACAAACAGCTGCAAGGGCGCAACAAAGTTGTCACGCAGTATTATGACAGCATACGTTCTTTCAAGTTGAAGCTGTCATTGTGGGAGACGCAACTTGCCGGTGGTGATGCAGCTCATTTCCCCTGTCTGAAAAATGTGTGCGCGACCCAACATGTGGCAGACATGAAGCGGTTCAAAGATAAAATAACGGGACTGTTACGGGAGTTTGAGCAACGCTTTCAGATTTATGTTTATATGTTTTTATGTTGATGTGCTATTGTTTTTAATTGATTTTATTTTATTTGTATATTTAACCTATTCTTGACTCTGTGGTTCTTGCACTTGTTTGGGGAACAGGATTTCATTTTTTTTATCTACATTTCTGCCTGAGAAATGACACCCTGATATAGTTCTGTGATCTGTGATATACTTCTGTGAATCACTGAGGCATTGTGTGTTTGTGTGTTCTTTGTCCTCAGAACTTTCAAATAACTTGAGGTGTTTTATGATTAATAGTGATGTTGTGCTTTTGGACACTGTCCTCAGGCTCCAGCTTTATGTTTATATGTTTTTATGTTGATGTGCTATTGTTTTTAATTGTTTTTATTTTATTTGTATATTTAACCTATTCTTGACTCTGTGGTTCTTGCACTTGTTTGGGGAACAGGATTTCATTATTTGTATCTATATTTCTGCCTGAGAAAATACACCCTGATATAGTTCTGTGATCTGTGAAACAGTTCTGTTAATCACTGAGGCATTGTGTGTTTGTGTGTTCTTTTTCTTTAGAATTTTCAAATAAACTTGACGTGTTTTATGATTAATAGTAATGTTGTGCTTGTACTATTTTGGACACACTGTCCTCAGGCTCCAGCTTTATGTTGTATGTTGATCGTATTAAAACAAAGAAAACAATCTGAAGTTGTTGTTTTTAAGTTATATATACCATGATTTTTCCGGTCCGGCCCACTTGGGAATAGATTTTCCTCCATGTGGCCCCTGAGCTAAAATGAGTTTGACACCCCTGCTTTAGATGTTTCTACAACTTGATTGGAGTCCACCTGTGGTAAAATCAATTGATTGAACATGATTTGGAAAGGCACACACCTGTCTATATAAGGTCCCACAGTTGACAGTGCATGTCAGAGCAAACACCAAGCCATGAGGTCGAAGGAATTGTCCGTAGTGCTCCGAGACAGGATTGTGTCGAGGCACAGATCTGGGGAAGGGTACCAAAAATGTTTTGTAGCATTGAAGGTTCCCAAGAACACAGTGGCCTCCATCATTCTTAAATGGAAGAAGTTTGGAACCACCAAGACTCTTCCTAGAGGGATGGTGCCAGGATTCCTAGAGCTGGCCGCCAAACTGAGCAATCGGGGGAGAAGGGCCTTGGTCAGGGAGGTGACCAAGAACCCGATGGTCACTCTGACAGAGCTCTAGAGTTCCTCTGTGGAGATGGGAGAACCTTCCAGAAAAACAACAATCTCTGCAGTACTCCACCAATCAGGCATTTATGGTAGAGTGGCCAGACGGACACCACTCCTTAGTAAAAGGCACAAGACAGCCCGCTTGGAGTTTGCCAAAAGTCACCTAAAGACTCAGACCATGAGAAACCAGATTTTCTAGTCTGATGAAACCTAGATTGAACTGCTTGGCCTGAATGCCAAGCGTCACATCTGGAGGAATCCTGGCACCATCCCTACGGTTTTTCAGCAGCAGGGACTGGGAGACTAGTCAGGATCGAGGCAAAGATGAACTGCGCAAAGTACAGAGAGATCCTTGATGAAAACCTGCTCCAGAGCTCCTACTGGAGTGAAGGTTCACCTTCCAAAAAGACAAATACCCTAAACACACAGCCAAGACAACGCAGGAGTGGCTTCGGAACAAGTCTCTACTTGAGTGGCCCAGCCAGAGCCCGGACTTGAACCCGATCGAACATCTCTGTAGAGACCTGAAAATAGTTGTGCAGCAACGCTCCCCATTCAACCTGACAGAGCTTGAGAGGATCTGCAGAGAAGAATGGGAGAAACTCCCCAAATACAGTGTCACGATCGTCAAGCATAGAGGAGGACCAAGGCGCAGCGTGTGCAAAATACATCTCTTTATTTTGGAAGAGAGAAAAACCACGAAACCAAACACTATCCAAAACTTACAAAACAACAAACGACCGTAAAGCTAAATAACGTAAGTGCACAGACAAGCAACAAACGTTCAACTTAGACAATTACCCACAAACACATGATGCCCATGGCTGCCTTAAATATGGCTCCCAATTAGAGACAATAAACCACAGCTGTCTCCAATTGAGAACCAATCCAGGCAGCCATCAACATACAAACACCTAGACAAGACATACCTCATTAAACCTACAAACCCCTAGACAAACCAAAACACATACTTCACCATGTCACACCCTGACCTAACTAAAATATGAATGAAAACAAAGATAACTAAGGCCAGGGTGTGACATACAGGTGTCACGATCGTCGTAATGAGTGGACCAAGGCGCAGCGTGAAATGCGTACATCTTTTATTGAGTACTATTCACAATAACAAAACGAAATGTGAAGTCCTCGGTCATAAACACAGTCCCCAGAGCCAGGGCGTGACAACAGGTGTGCCAAGCTTGTAGCGTCATACCCAAGAAGACTCAAGGCTGTAATCACTGCCAAAGGTCCTTCAACAAAGTACTAAGTAAAGGGTCTGAATGCTTATGTAAATGTCATATTTCAAGTTTTGATTTTTAATAAGTTAGCAAACATTTCTAAAAATCTGTTTTTGCTTTGTCATTATGGGGTATTGTGTGTAGATTGATGAGGGGGGAAAACAATTTAATCAAATTTAGAATAAGGCTGTAATGTAGCAAAATGTGGAAAAAGTCAAGGGCTCTGAATACTTTCCGAATGTATTGTATATCTCATTAAATTACAAGTGTAAACTATGTGGTTTTAATGTACATTTGCTGTGGTTTCTCTTATTTTGGGAGTAATATAATATTTTGAATATATTTTCAATACATGCAACCTAAGAGTTCATGCCTGCAAAACAGAGGCTTAGGTTACAGTCAATCGGTCTGAGGATTTGACATTTTTATAGCACTACTTTGTATTTAATCATACATTGAAATGAAAGCCATTGAGCCAGCTAAAATTGGTCAGTATATTGCAACTGCATTTAGTACTAGTTAGAAATGTCCTAACAAGGTAGTTATGCTGACAGTTGAACGACGCTAGTCTTGATAAGTCTGTTAAGAAATCCCCCAAGGGAGATCTCTCTTTTGGCATCTCCCTTGGGGTTCCTTTAGGGCAGGGTTTCCCAACCCTCTCCTGAGGCCCCCCCAGACATTTCACATTTATTTTATTTTATTTTGTACTTTTTAACCCTTTTTCTCCCCAATTTCGTGATATCTAATTGGTAGTTACAGTCTTGTCCCATCGCTGCAACTCCCGTACGGACTCAGGAGAGGCGAAGGTCGAGAGCCTTCCTCCGAAACACGACCCTGCCAAGCCGCACTGCTTTGTGACACACTGCTCGTTTAACCCGGAAGCCAGCCACACCAATGTGTCGGAGGAAACATCGTACAACTGCCGATCGTGTCAGCGTGCATGCACCTGGCCCGCCACAGGAGTCACTAGAGCGCGATGGGACAAGGACATCCCGGCTGGCCAAACCCTCCCCTAAACCGGACGATGCTGGGCCAATTGTGCGCCGCCTCATGGGTCTGCCGGTCGCGGCCGGCTGCGACACAGCCAGGATCCAACCCGAATCTGTAGTGACGCCTCAAGCACTGCGATGCAGTGCCTTAGACACCTGCGCCACTCAGGAGGCTCCTACATTTTTGTTTTAACCCTTAACTGGCACACCTGTTTCAATAAGTCAACTAGGAGAAGGAGATGGTTGAGAAACCCTGCTTTAGGGTCAGATGCATGTCAAACTCAGTCCACTGAGGGCCGAGTGTCTGCAGGTTTTCGCTCCACCCTTGTACTTGATGGATGAATTAAGGTCACTAATTAGAAAGGAACTCCCCCTCGCCTGGTTGTCTAGGTCTTCATTGAAAGGAAAAACCAAAAACCCGCAGACACTTGGCCCTCCGTGGAATGAGTTTGACACCCATGCTCCAGGGTCAATCTCTACTTAGGGCGATACTCACCCCCGCCATTAGCTGCAATATGGTCAACTGTTCCTCCGCTGTGACTTTTGATGACAATAACAAAAAGTACACTTTTACCTGCGTAAACAAACACACAAAACTAAATAGGTACATAACACTTACCATGTCTTGAGGTCTTCTTAGACCTTTTTTTGTCCAGGTCTTTGGTGAATTATGATCCCTCTGCTGTCCCTCTTTATGTATTGGACAGGGGCAAGGCTAGTGGCAGGAGCAGGTGCCTGTCGCTTTGGAGCTCACTCCTTCTGAACCTAAAGTATTTATCAAAATCTAACATAGAATGGGAATCTGTCTGTGATTAAAATTAGAACACAACAACATTATGGTATGTACCCACAATTCAACTGCCCTACAAATATACTGGGGAAATGGGAAGAAATATCACTTACAGCTACATATTGAAAGTGTAATGCTGTGTGATCGCTTTCTCAAAGTACCTCCTCAAATCCCACCCGTGCTGTATCCTGCTCTTTGCTCATTGCTCTATTTGGTTGAACATCAACATTATTGTATGTTTAACGTAGAAAAACAAGTATCAAAATGTGTGATTAAATACTGAGAGACAATCAAATATATATAGTAGATTCACACATGACAGAAGTAAATTGGTATATATTGTGGATGGTTGATTTTCATTATTGTGGGGACTGCATTATATTGTGCAAAGGCAAAGCCTCCACAGTTAACACTCAAATGTTTTTGTTATTGATCTGCTTTAATTAATTAAAATCTTAGGTGCGAGCAATGCTGGTATTATTATTTCTGAACTATATTTGTATATTTACATTTACACATTTGGTATACAGGTAGCAAAAAGATCATTACAGTTTACAGTTTTAAATGTGCAGACACCAGCAGTGGCGGCTCCTGAAAAAATTCTCAGGGGGGGCAATTTTTCTGATGATTTAGGTGACCTACACACATTTAAAAAAAGATATGTCCAGCAACAACATGAAGACAGGGGCAGCATATAAGTCAATGCCAGAATTATTTATTGACTGATCTCAAAAGTGTTGGCTTACAAAAGCAAAATAAGTTATCACAGTAAAAATAATCAAGGGTGTTCTTTCACATTCCTCAACACATTTTACATTTACATTTTAGTCATTTAGCAGACGCTCTTAACCAGAGCGACTTACAGGAGCAATTAGGGTTAAGTGCCTTGCTCAAGGGCACATTAACGTCATTTAGCAGACGCTCTTAGCCAGAGCGACTCACAAATTGGTGCGTTCACCCTATAGCCAGTGGGATAACCACTTTACAATTTGGGGGGGGGGGGGGGGGGGGGGGGTTAGAAGGAATACTTTATCCTATCCCAGGTATTCCTTAAAGAGGTGGGGTTTCAAATGTCTCACTGCATAAACAATATGCATTTCCATAAACAAATGAAATATCAGCTGAAAATACAGCATCTTGGTATTTGTTCAGATTGCAGGATCAACAAGAGCGTTTACCACATTGTTTGCCTCATGGTTGAATTGGAAATATGTGCACCTGAGCATAATTCACAACAAGCAAGCAGGAGCTTTTGATAGAGGCTACTGAAAACATTGATGCAAGTTATTGGTAATAAGAAATTTTTATAGACTTCCATATTCTGCCCTCTTGTATAGATTTGTGAAAATGAACAGTGATAGACATTTTGCCTGAAAACAGAATTTGAAAATAATTTCTAGAAAAGGTAAACACAGCTATCTGTATGGCTTTGTAAAAATGAACAACCATATTCTGGCCAATTGTATAGATTTGTAAATATGAACAACCATATTCTGGCCAATTGTATAGATTTGTAAAAATGAACATGAACAGATTTTTTTTTTTTTAAACTTTTTTTAAAATGAAAATAACTATTTTAAACAACATCAACTGTGAACTGAGTTGGGCGTGTGTGTGTTAAAGAGACAGACAGGGAGGGACAAAGAGAGAGAGAGGCTACATTACTTGTACTGAAACTGTTCTCTTCTCTCTTTCAATGCAGCAAAGCGGTCAATGACTTTCTCATTGAAATCAGGCATGCTGAGGACTAGTTCCCTCTCCATGGAAAGCATGGCCAGTGCATTCAGACGTTCCTGGCCCATTGAATTTCGCAGGAATGTCTTAACTCGTTTCAAAGTTGAGAAACATCTCTCAGCTTCAGCTGTTGTCATGGGAGTAGTTATGAGGATGTTCAACAGAGTCACAGTCTCAGAGAACGTCTCCTGGAGGTTGTAGCTCATGAGAACCTGGTACAGTGCCAGTGCACCACAGTTTGACTTTCACGTCGTCGGCAAAAAGACCGTTCAGTCTCTCCAAAAGCACACTGGCGATTGAGACTGAGGTTGATTCCGAGATGGGAAGGAACTCAAAAAAGCGCTCCTGCACTTTGTGGTTGCTATCTATGTACCTCAGCACAAGCACCAGCTGTGTCTGTGTAGAAACGTCCGTGGTCTCGTCAGCTTGGATAGCTACGAAGTTCGCCGACTTCACCTCCTCCACAATATGTTCCCTCATGACCGCTAGCATACACTCCAGTAGCTCGTTTTGAATGGTCTTTGATGTGAACTTCTTTCAAAGAGACAATCGAGTTGCACTGAACGCTAGCCATGTTGATAGTAGTACGTGAATTGATTGACGCTGCTACCCGCTCTTTTCTTAGTTACGTTCATGGTTATGTTACGTATGACGAAAGCGCGTAAGTGCAAGCCCTCAGAAACCCATAGAGATTGTATTGAAAGCTCTGATATTTGAAAAAAAAAGATTTTACATGATAGTCTATGAGAGACCCCTGGGCGATTTTCAACCTGACTGAAATCGCCCCAAAAGGGGCGGGGGCATTTGAAGCACGACTTTAGCCTGATTGGACATTTAGTGGCAGATCAGACGTCTAGATTAGAACACTGATAACTACTGTTGCCGTGATATAATTGATTAGAAAAAAAATCCCTTCCTTTTCCCGTTTGGCAGTGCGTCGCCCATATCGCCCTAATGAACACACCGCCCCTGGACACCAGTATAGCTATGGAATCATATTTCTATGGGACACATACAGGCCATAAATAAACTAACTACACCATCAAAGATCTAATTAAAATGCAAAATAGTTTATTCTGTTTATTATATGTTATGTAATATATGCAGAGTAATTGCTTATTTTAAGTTGGGTGAGGTATTCAACACAACCACTGAGGTATAATAAGAACAAACACAACACGGTCAGTTCTGGTACAAATGATACAATGGACTGTTCCGGTACTACAGAATCATGGGAGATTGAGTTTCACAGTCCGTCATCTTCTTCTTCTTCTTTGGTATAATGGTGTTCGCAACAATTTGATGTGCATTCCGCCACCTACTGTGCAGGTGAATAATAATATCATACAAACTATCAAAAGAGAAATTAACTAAACAAAATCAACCTGCTTTTCTGTAAAAAACAACAACATTCTAATCAGGTCCCTACACAGGCTCAAAAGACTCCTGTGAGTCTTTTCAAACCATGACGTTTTTTCTGCCAACTTTAGCATCCGGCAACTTTTTTTTATACTGTAGCAAGAAAGATGTGTTGGCATCGAGTAATTGTCTCTGGCCTCCTCCCAATTAGGCGGAGTGATGAGCTCTACAAAAGACTTGATCAACTCAATCGCTAGTTGAAAACTGTTTTCTGCCCCTCCCAAAAGATAACTGGCCCTCTTTCTGGGACTCACCCACAAACAGGACCAAGCCTGCTGAGGAGTGATGAACTCCATCCAAGTTGCTCTCAACTTATCTATCAACATAGACAGGGCTTTAACTCCTCTAGCTCCACAATTAGATAGGGCTCAGGCCAGGCAGCAGGCTGTTAGCCAGCTTGCCAGATTAGCGGAGTCTGCCCCTAGCACAGTAAATGTAGTCAACTCAGTTTCCCCATTGAGTGTCTGTGATTATATCTAGGTCTGGCAAAACTAAACATGGTGGTGTTTGCCTTAGGAATCTCACTAGAATAAAAAACTCCTCCATTATTGAAAGAGACTACTTAATGTTAGATTCCTTACTTCCAAGACATTCATAGTCAATGAACTAATCACTGATCATAAACTTGCTGTGATTGGCCTGACTGAAACATGGCTCAAGCCTGATGAATTGACTGAGTTAAATGAGGCATCTCATCCCGGTTACACTAGTGACCATATTCCCCGTGCATCCCGCAAAGGAGGAGGTGTTTCTAACATTTATGACAGCAAATTTCAATTTCCGAAAAAAAGGACTGCGTTTTCGTCTTTTGAGGTCCTAGTCATGAAATCTATGCAGCTTACTCAATCACTTTTTATAGCTACTGTTTACAGGCCTCTTGGGCCGTATACAGTGTTCCTCACTGAGTTCCCTGAATTACTAATCGGACCTCGTAGTCATGGCAGATTAAATTCAAATGTTTGGTGACTTCAATATTCACATAGGCCCACGCCAAAAGGCTTTCGGAGCCATCATCGACTCAGTGGGATTTGTCCAAAATGTCTCGTGACCTACGCATTGCCACAATCATACCCTGGATCTAGTTTGTCCCATGGAATAGATATTGTGGATCTAAATGTTTTTCCTCATAATCTTGGACTATCGGACCACCATTTTATTACGTTTGCAATTGCAACAAATAATTTGTTCAGACCCCAACCAAGGAATATCAAGAGCCACGCTATAAATTCTCGAACAACGCAAAGATTCCTAGATGCCCTTCCAGACTCCTTCCAGCTACCCAAGGATGTCGGTGTACAAAAATCTGTGAACCACCTAACCAAGGATCTAAACTTAAAGAAAATATGATGATCATTACAAAGCAAATTACAGACTCCTCGGTGAATATGCATATTTCTCCAAAACTCAGTTGTCCTGAGTCTGCACAGAACTGCCAGGACCTCGGATCAATGGAGACACTTACTTTTTTAAATCCTGTATCTCTCGACACATTCACAAAAATAGTAATGGCCTCTAAACCTTCCTGCTGCCTACTGGACCCTATTCCAACTACGCTACTGAAAGAGATACTTCCTGTGCTTGGCCCTCCTGTGACACTCTGGCTCCGGGACTTTGGTATTTGAGCCAGGGTGTATTTGTTTTGTTGGGTTTTGTTGTGGGGTTTGTTGTATAGGGTGTATTCGGTTGGTTGTGTTTTGGGTGAGTTAATTGTGGTGTCGTGTGACTCCCAATCGGAGGTAACGAGTGTCAGCTGTCGGCTCGTTATCTCTGATTGGGAGCCATATTTAAACTATTTGTGTTCTCATGAGGGGTGTGGGTTTTTGTTCCTTTTGGTCAGTGTACCGTGGACTTCATTGAGTCGTCTTTTGTTTGTAGTTCGATAACGTTTATTTAATAAAGTCATGTTTCTTGGACACGCTGCGCCTTGGTCATACTTGGACGACATAGACGACCGTGACAGAAAAACCCACCATAAAAGGACCAAGCAGCGTGTCAAGCGGCAACAGGATTTATGGACGCCTATCAAGGATTCATGGACATGGGAGGAGATACTGGATGGAAAGGGTCCTTGGGCACAACCGGGAGAATATCGCCGCCCTCGTGAAGAGCTGGAGGCAGCTAAAGCCGAGAGGAGGTGGTATGAGGAGGCAGCACGGAGTCGAGGCTGGAAGCCCGTGGGTACTACCCAAAAATTTCTTGGGGGGGGGCTAAAAGGGAGTGTGGCGAAGTCAGGTAGGAGACCTGCGCCTACTCCCTGGACTGACCGTGGAGAGCGAGAGTACGGGCAGACACCGTGTTACGCAGTAGAGCGCATGGTGTCTCCTGTACGCAGGCACAGCCCGGTTCGGTACATTTCAGCTCCACGTATCGGCCGGGTTAGAGTGAGCATTGAGCCAGAGGTCATGAAGCCGGCCCAACGCATCCGGCTACCAGTGCGTCTTCTCGGGCCGGCGTACATGGCACCAGCCTTACGCATGGTGTTCCCGGTTCGCCCACATAGGCCGGTGCGGGTTATTCCACCTCCCCGTACTGGTCGGGCGACGGGGAGCATCAACCCGGGTAAGGTTGGGCAGGCTCAGTGCTCAAGGGGGCCAGTAAGCCTGCACGGTCCGGTATTTCCGCCGCCACCTCCCCGCTCCAGCCCAGTACCACCAGTGCCTACACCACGCACTAGGCTTCCTGTAAGTCTGCAGAGCCCTGTGTCTCCTCCACGCACTAGCTGTATGGTGCGTGTCTCGAGCCTTTTCCCACCAGTGCCTACACCACGCACCAAGCCTCCTGTGTGTCCCCCGAGTCCTGTGCGTCCTGTTGCTGCTCTCCGCACTAGGCCTTATGTGCGTCCCCAGGGTCCAGCATGCCCTGTTCCTGCTCTCCGCACTAGGCCTTATGTGCGTCCCCAGGGTCCAGCATGCCCTGTTGCTTCTCCCCGCACTAGCCCTGAGATGCGTGTCCTCAGCCCGGTACCTCCAGTTCCGGCACCACGCACCAGGCCTACGGTGCGCCTCAGACGGCCAGAGTCTGCCGTCTGCCCAACGGGGTCTGAACTGCCCGTCTGCCCTAAGGCGCTTGAACTGGCCATCTGTACTGAGCCTGCTAAGCCGCCCGTCTGCCATGAGCCTTCAGAGCCGTCCGCCAGACCGGAGCCGCTAGAGCCTTCCGCCAGACAGGATCAGCCAGAGCCTTCCGCCAGACAGGATCAGCCAGAGCCTTCCGCCAGACAGGATCAGCCAGAGCCTTCCGCCAGCCATGAGCAGCCAGATCCGTCAGCCAGCCATGAGCAGCCAGATCCGTCAGCCAGCCATGAGCAGCCAGATCCGTCAGCCAGCCATGAGCAGCCAGATCCGTCAGCCAGCCATGAGCAGCCAGATCCGTCAGCCAGCCATGAGCAGCCAGATCCGTCAGCCAGCCATGAGCAGCCAGATCCGTCAGCCAGCCAGGATCCGCCAGAGCCGTCCAGCCAGGATCCGCCAGAGCCAGCCAGCCAGGATCCGCCATTGAGTCCGGGGCTGTCCCTTAGCCCGATGCTGTCCCTTAGCCCGGTGCTGCCCCTGATCCTGGTGCTGCCTCTTAGTCCGGTGCTGCCCCTTAGCCAGGTGCTGTCCCTTAGCCCGGTGCTGCCCCTAAATCCAGGTGGGGTAAGTTGGAGGGTGGTCATGTGGAGGAGGCTAGGGAAGCGGGTGGTGACTAAGGTGGGGTGGGGACCACGACCAGGGCCAGAACCGCCACCGTGGACAGACGCCCACCCAGACCCTCCCCTAGACTGTATGCTGGTGCGCCCGGAGTGCGCACCTTTAGGGGGGGGTACTGTGACACTCTGGCTCCGGGACTTTGGTATTTGAGCCAGGGTGTATTTGTTTTGTTGGGTTTTGTTGTGGGGTTTGTTGTATAGGGTGTATTCGGTTGGTTGTGTTTTGGGTGAGTTAATTGTGGTGTCGTGTGACTCCCAATCGGAGGTAACGAGTGTCAGCTGTCGGCTCGTTATCTCTGATTGGGAGCCATATTTAAACTATTTGTGTTCTCATGAGGGGTGTGGGTTTTTGTTCCTTTTGGTCAGTGTACCGTGGACTTCATTGAGTCGTCTTTTGTTTGTAGTTCGATAACGTTTATTTAATAAAGTCATGTTTCTTGGACACGCTGCGCCTTGGTCATACTTGGACGACATAGACGACCGTGACACCTCCTATGTTGAACATAATAAACGGCTCTCTATCCTCCGGATGTGTACCAAACCTACTAAAAGTGGCAGTAATAAAGCCTCTCGTGAAAAATCCAAACCTTGACCCGGAAAATTAAAAAAACGACTGGCCTATATCCAATCACCCATTCCTCTCAAAGTAAAAAAAAAAAGCTGTTGCTCGGCAACTCACTGCCTTCCTGAAGACAAGTAATGTATACAAAACGCTACAGTCTGGTTTTAGACCCCATAATAATACTGAGACTGCACTCGTTAAGGTGGTAAATTACCTTTTAATGGCGTCAGACCAAGGATCTGCGTCTGTCCTTGTGCTCCTAGACCATAGTGTCGCCTTTTGACACCATCAATCACCACATTATTTTGGAGAGATTGGAAACCCAAATTGGTCTATGTGGACAACTTCTTGCCTGGTTTAGATCTTATCTGTCAGAAAGATATCATTTTGTCTCTGTGGAAGGTTTGTACTCTGACAAATCAATGGTACGTTTTGATGTTCCTCAAGGTTCCGTTATAGGACTACTATTGTTTTCACTATATATGCCACCTCTTGGTGATGTCATTCGAAAACACAATGTCAACTTTCACTTCTATGCAGACAACACACAGCTGTACATTTCGATGAAACATGGTGAAGCCCAAAATTGCCTACCCTGGAAGCCTGTGTTTCAGGCACAAGGAAGTGGACGGCAGCAAATGTTTTACTTTTAAACTCGGACAAAACCGAGATGCTAGTTCTAGGTCCCAAGAAACAAAGAGATCTGCTGTTTGATCTGACAATTAATATCGATTGTTGTTCAGTCGTCTCAAATAAAACTGTGGACCTCGGCATTACTCTGGACCCTGATCTCTCTTTTGACAAACATATGTTGTGGAAATTCACCAACAGGGACTCAAAGTCAAACATAATGAATCATTATTTATTATCAGCAAGTTGGAGTCATATTAGAGTGCTATCTGAAAGTCATCTGAATATTATCATTCACTTTGTTACTTTCATTAGTCTACATATCTGTTTCCTTCAACTAGGACCCTTTCTTCCCAATAGGAATACCCTCTCAATCACTACTGCTAATACACATGGATCACTATCAAACAATGTTCTGCTTGTACCCCTATTGTAAGGTTTAAAACAAACAAAACAAACATGATAACTTTCTCCTTATTGAAAGGCATTGTTTTCATTTTAGTCTACCCTAACAATGTTACTCTATATATTTATTAGCAATTTCTGTTGGATCTTCACTTTCTGCTTCATACTTATTAAATGTCAATTATTTTGAGATGAATATGTAATGCGCCAAAATTATAAAATACATCGGCCAATTCAGAAGGGGAGAGATAAACTTCGGAGGGAGCTTCCTTTTTAAGGTAGCTCTCGATATTAGAGTCTCTTTCTGAGATCAACTTAACTGGGCTGGCACTGTCTATCAGTCCACTGTAGATGGAGTGCTCTGTCCATAATAAGTCTGGCACCTGAGACAGGTTAGACTGGGAAACAGAGCTAGTTTCCGACTCCGTCTCGGGGAGTGATTCAATATTGCCTACTCACAAATCGGTTTAGAACTTCACCATTTGGGATATCAACGAAAACTCCATCGGGAGTACAATAAATTGTAGCCTTAAGTTTAGTTTACAAGTCTCTACGTGTTCAACATTCATTGGTTCTATTTAACAGGGCATGGGTTTGTTATAAAAATGTATTACCGGGGTGGAGGAAATCTCATAAGCATTTATAGTTTTATTGGTTATGGGTAAGTCAAGTCCCGTACCTTTACCAAAAGTGGATACGTGCCAATCTTTGTCTGAGACCTCTGTTTCCCAGACCCTTTAGACAGTCATACTTTCTCAAATCTCTAGTAACCCATTATACCTCCTTTGGACTAGTGTTATATTCATACAGGGGTTTAAATCTTTACACTAGTGTTCTATTTAACAGCATATTTGGGAATAGTACTCTCTGCTTTCATATCTTCACATACAGAACCCCTATATAACATTATAAATCAACTTAGGTATTCTTCATCCACACCACCAGCAACGATCACAGCGCAGCCAGCCCGAAAGGTACACATATCATGTTCTCGAGGAAATCTCAGTGTCCGGGGGCATCAATGAACAGCCCTTACCCATCTCAGCTGTTACCCTCTAAAACTTTTCAATGTCTTCACCTGTCAGTGCTCTCCCTTCTTACTCCATGTGCATCTTCAATGATTCTCTTGTTGTTACATCCTATGCACCATATGTATCTTCAACGGTTCTCTACAGTCACAATAGACTCTACAGTATCTATAGTATTGCGTATCTATAGTCTCTCAGTGTCTATAGTCTCAGTAGTCTAAATAGTCATAAATGCTATAGTCTCTATAGACTCTATAGTCTTGCCGCTTCCTAAACATATAGAATAACACCTTGTGCTCAATAACACCTTGTGCTATTACTTAAGACTAGTGGTACCTTATTATGTTTAGTTTTATTGGTTTTATTATTTGTTTTTATTTTTATACAAATTAATTTAAATTGACTTACTGAAATTCAGTCGCTGTGTCCCTCAATTGATCGCGGATGATGTGTCTCCTCCTGGGCAGCTCACATTAAGGGTCTGGGCGGGTCCTCGTCGTCTTTTGGTCAGACGGGAATTTCCCTCAAGCTTCATAAAATGCGCCACAGGTTTTCCTCACTGGAAAGCTCCGCAGGCAGAATGAATAATATTTTTGTGATGCCAAATTGTTGTGTAAATTCACCACCAGGGACTCGAAGTCAAACTTAATGAATCATTCTTTATTATCAGCAAGCTGGAGAGATTCCACAAACTTAATTCACCATAGAACACATCGGTCTGGAGTTCTGCCGGGGCAGTCCCGTTAGTTCTCTTATATACGGCTAACACAGACAAGTTATATTTGAATTTTACATTATTCATTTTTCATCATTAATTAATCATTAACGTTTGGTTCCTGCATGTGACCGACCAATACCTCATGAGGCTTCTTCTCTCCAAGCTGAGACCTTGAAACTGAGATACGCCTTTCGGTTCTCAAGGCAATGTTCTGGGCATACTGCCAAATTGCTTATACTGATAGTGAGGATTCCTCCCAGGCACGATCAATCAGTCACTTGCATGAACCCAGTCGAATTGGTTATTAGAAAAGCACAAACATAACATTTTCCCTCACACATATAAAAAATATTTCAAGAGCAGCTTTTTTCCATCTTTGTAACATTGCAAAAAACAAACTTTTTGTCAAAAAATGATGAAAGGCTAATCCATGCTTTTGTCAACATTTGATCATATTACTTCAGTGCTAGCCTCTTCCTGTTAAGACTAGGGCTGATTTCAAGGTTTTACTGCAAACCTACAAAGACTTGCTCCTACCTATCTCTCCAATTTGGTCCTGACGTACATAGCTACACGTACGCTACAGTCACAAGATGCAGGCCTGCTTATTGTTCCTAGAATGTCTAAGCAAACAGCTGGAGGCAGGGCTTTATCCTATAGAGCTCCACTTTTATGGAATTGTCTGCCGATCCTTGTGAGAGACACAGATTCGGTCTCAACCTTTGTCTTTACTGAAGACTCATCTCTTCAGTAGGTCCTATGATTGAGTGTAGTCTGGCCCAGGTGTGCGAAGGTGAACGGCAAGGCACTGGAGTGACAAACCACCCTTGCTGTCTTTGCCTGGTCGGCTCCCCTCTCTCCACTGGGATTCTCTGCATCTGACCCTATTACGGGGGCTGAGTCACTGGCTTGCAAGTGCTCTCCCATGCCGTCCCTACGAGGGGTGCATCACATCTTGCCATGCTTTTTTCGATATACTCAACTTGAGTGGGTTGAGTTACTGATGTTATGTTTCTGTCCAGTCTTGCGCCCCCTTGGGCTTCTGTGTTGGGGGAGATCTTTGTGGGCTATACTCCGCCTTGTCTCAGTGTAGTAGTTGGTGGTCTGTTGATATCCCTCTGGTGGTGTGGGGGCTGTGCTTTGGCAAAGTCGGTGGGGTTATATACTGGCTGGTTGGTCCTGTACGGGGGCATCGTCGGACGGGGCCACAGTGTCCCCCGTCTCAGTCCCCAGTATCTATGCTGCAAAAGTCTACGTGCCGGGGGGCTAGGGTCAGTCTGTCCTATCTGGTGTATTTCTCCAGTCTTATCTGGTGTCTTGTGTGATCTTAAGTATGCTCCCTCTAATTCTCCCATCTCAATTCAATTCAATTTCAATTTAAGGGCTTTATTGGCATGGGAAACGTGTGTTAACATTGCCAAAGCAAGTGAAGTAGATAGTAAACAAAAGTGAAATAAACAATAAATATTAACAGTAAACATTACACTCAGAAGTTTCAAAAGAATAAAGACATTTCAAATGTCATATTATGTATATATACAGTGTTGTAACAATGTGCAAATAGTTAAAGTACAAATGGGAAAATAAATAAACATAAATATGGGTTGTATTTACAATGGTGTTTGTTCTTCACTGGTTGCCCTTTTCTTGTGGCAACAGGTCACAAATCTTGCAGCTGTGATGGCACACTGTGGTTTTTCACCCAGTAGATAAGGGAGTTTATCAAAATTGGGTTTGTTTTCGAATTCTTTGTGGATCGCTGTAATCTGAGGGAAATATGTGTCTCTAATATGGTCATACATTTGGCAGGAGGTTAGGAAGTGCAGCTCAGCTCTCTCTCTCTTTCTCTCTCACCCCTCCTGGAGGACCTGAGCCCTAGGACCATGCCTCAGAACTACCTGGCCTGGCGACTCCTGACTGTCCCCGTCCCCAGTCCACCTGGTCGTGCTGCTGATCCAGTTTCTGTTGTTCTGCCTTCAGCTATGGAACCCTGACCTGTTCCCCTGGACCTGCAACCTTATCACGGACCTGCTGTTTCGACCCTTTCTCTCTGTCTGTCTCTCTCTCTCTACCGCACCTGCTGTCACAACCTCAGAATGGTTGACTATGAAAAGCCAACTGACATTTACTCCTGAGGTGCTGACCTGTTGCACTCTCTATAACCACTGTGATTATTATTTGACCCTGCTGAGCATCTATGAACACTTGAACATCTTGAAGAAAGATCTAGCCATAATGGCCATGTACTCTTATAATCTCCACCGGCACAGCCAGAAGAGGACTGGCCACGCCTCAGAGCCTGGTTCCTCTCTAGGGAGTTTTTCCTAGCCACCGTACCTCTACATATGCATTGCTTGCTCTTTGGGGTTTTAGGCTGGGTTTCTGTATAATCACTTTGTGACATCTGTTGATGTAAAAAGGGCTTTATAAATACATTTGATTGATTAATTTGATTGATTGTACATTAATGAAATATGATTAGTGCTTTAAATCCATATGTACATGTACTAGCTAGCGCTGTAGTAGTACCTAAAATCTGATACTTTTATCAGGTGTTATAGATTAACTTCATGACGATGAGTTTCTACCAATGGCCACCACCACTCCTCCAGCCACATCTGGAACTCCAAGACAGACAGACAGGCAGGCAGGCAGGAAGGCAGACAGTCTGAGAGCTGGGCAAAATAGACAAATACAAAACAAATGTTGCTATAGGTTGGACCCCCGTCACAGGGGGTGGAGTTCGTTTTGCATGGCCCGGTGCCCCAGGTGGGTGGAGATTTCACTTAAGGACCAATGGAATGGTCTGAAATTACTAAACTCCGCCCACCCGGGGCACTGGGCCATGCAGGAGGTCCTCTGTAGCTCAGCTGGTAGAGCACGGCGCTTGTAACGCCAAGGTAGTGGGTTTGATCCCCGGGACCACCCATACACAAAAAGAAATGTATGCACGCATGACTGTAAGTCACTTTGGATAAAAGCGTCTGCTAAATGGCATATTATATTATTATATTATGCAAAACAAACTCCACCATTGTTATGCACGCTCTCAAGCTCCCCTCTGCCGGCGGCGCCATAGTGGTGCCCAAAAGTCGTGATAGATGGAGGCTAACAACTGTTTAGTCTAAATAACATCTCATTCCAAAATCATGGGCATTAACATGGAGTTGGTCCCCCCTTTGCTGCTATAACAGCCTCCACTCTTCCGGGAAGGCTTTGATGTTGGGCAATTAGGCCTGGCTCGCAGTCGGCGTTCCAATTCATCACAAAGGTGTTCGATGGGGTTGAAGTCAGGGCTCTGTGCAGGCCAGTCAAGTTCTACCTCACTGATCTCGACAAACCATTTCTGTGTGGACCTAGCTTTCATGCTGAAACAGGAAAGGGCCTTCCCCAAACTGTTGCCACAAAGTTGGGAGCAGAGAATCGTCTGGAATGTCATTGTATGCTGTAGCGTTAAGATTTCCCTTCACTGGAACTAAGGGGCCTAGCCCGAACCATGAAAAACCTGTAGCTCAGTTGGTAGAGCATGGTGCTTTCAATACCAGGGTTGTGGGTTCGATTCCCACAGGGGGCCAGTATGAAAAATGTATGCACTCACTAAAACTGTAAGTCGCTCTGGATAAGAGCGTCTGCTAAATGACTGAAATGTAAAATGTATTCCTCCTCCACCAAACTTTACAGTTGGCACTATGCACTGGGGATAGTAGCGTTCTCCTGGCATCCGCCAAACCCAGATTCGTCTGTCAGACTGCCAGATGGCGAAGCGTGATTCATCACTCCAGAGAACGCGTTTCCAGAGTCCAATGATGGAGAGCTTTACACCACTCCAGCTGAAGCTTGGCATTGCGCATGGTGATTTTAGGCTTTTGTGCGGCTGCTCTGCCATGGAAACCCATTTCATGAAGCTCCCAACGAACAGTTGTGCTGATGTTGCTTCCAGAGGCAGTTTGGAACTTGGCGGTCCCGTTCTGTGAGTTTGTGTGGCGTACCACTTCGCGGCGGCTGAGCCGTTGTTGCTCCTACACGTTTCCACTTCACAATAACAGCACTTACAGTTGACCAGGGCAGCTCTAGCAGGGCAGAATTTTGACAAACTGACTTGTTGGAAAGGTGGCATCCTATGATGGTGCCACGTTGAATGTCACTGAGCTCTTCAGAAAAGGCCATTCTACTGCCAATGTTTGTCTATGGAGATTGCATGGCTGTGTGTTCGATTGTATACCCCTGTCAGCAGCGGGTGCGGCTGAAATAGGCGAATCCGCTAATTTGAAAGGATGTCCACATAGTTTTGTATATATAGTGTATAATCATGCAAGCTAATTGTTTCAATGCACCTTCCAAATGTGAAATTACAAGACAAAAAGGACACTTACCTAAGATGTTCCTCTATGTCCTATTGGTTGTGAAGGTAAGGTAACTAGCTATCTCGTTCCCAGAGACTTCCGCCAAAATGCACAGTCCATGTGGGTCTAGAATATGAAGTAAACTCCTGACGGTTTTGGGTCAACACATACACTGATAGGCTGCATTTAAGATGCATTAGTTTGTATCCATGAAACTTCCCATATCAGCCCAGTTGATCAAGAAGGAATAACGCTATGTCAAGGAGGTCCGATTGTTTTTTCCGTCTGCTGTAGAGCCGTAGAGAACTCTGATTAATTAATTATATTGAACTGGAGTTCTCCCAAAAAATTCAGAGACTTGTCCCGAAGCCACTCCTGCATTGTCTTGGCTGTGTGCTTAGGGTAGTTGTCCTGTTGGAAGGGGAACCGTTGCCCAAGTCTGAGGTCCTGAGCACTCTGGAGCATGTTTTCATCAAGGATCTCTTTGTACTTTGCTCCGTTCATCTTTCCCTCGATCCTGACTAGTCTCCCAGTCCCTGCAGCTGAAAAACATCTCCACAGCATGATGCTGCCACCACCATACTTCACCGTAGGGATGGTGCCAGGTCCAGACGTGACGCTTGGTATTCAGGCCAAAGAGTTCAATCTTGGTTTCATCACACCAGAGAATCTTGTTTCTCATGGTCTGAGAGTCCTTTAGGTGCCTTTTGGCAAACTCCAAACGGGCTGTCATGTGCCTTTTACTGAGGAGTGGCTTCTGTCTGGCCACTCTACCATAAAGGCCTGATTGGTGGAGTGCTGCAGAGATGGTTGTCCTTCTGGAAGGTTCTCCCATCTCCACTGAGGATCTGTGCCTCAACACAATCCTGTCTCGGAGCTCTACGGGCAAGTCCTTTGACCTCATGGCTTGGTTTTTGCTCTGACATGCACTGTCAACTGTGGAACCTTTCCAAATCATGTCCAATCAATTGAATTGACCACAGGTGGACTCCAATCATTTCAAGGATGATAAATGGAAATAGGATGCACCTGAGCTCAATTTCGAGTCTCATTGCAAAGGGTCTGAATAGTTATGTAAATAAGGTATTTCTGTGTTTTTTATTTTATATACATTTGCAAAAATCTCAAAAAACCAGTTTTCGCTTCGTCATTATGGGGTATTGTGTGTAGATTGATGAGGAACATTTTAATTTAATCAATTTTAGAATAAGGCTGTAATGTAACAAAATGTGGAAAAAGTCAAGGGGTCTGAATACTTTCTGAATGCACTGTATATATTAAATCAATAAAAAAACATTTTTCCTATTTTGTTGCCTTACAACCTGGAATTAAAATGGATTTTTTTTGGAGGTTTGTATCATTTGATTTACACAACATGCCTACCACTTTGAAGATGCATTTTTTTTGTGTGTGAAACAAACAAGAAATAAGACAACAACAAAAAACAGAAAACTCGAGCGTGCATAACTATTCACCCCCCCCCCAAAGTCAATACTTTGTAGAGCCACATTTTGCAGCAATTACAGATGCAAGTCTCTTGGGGTATGTCTCTATAAGCTTGGCACATCTAGCCACTGGGATTTTTGCCCATTCTTCAAGGCAAAACTGCTCCAGATCCTTCAAGTTGGATGGGTTCCACTTGTGTACAGCAATCTTCAAGTCATACCACAGATTCTCAATTGGATTGAGGTCTGGGCTTTGACTAGGCCATTCCACTACATTTAAATGTTTCCCCTTAAACCACTCAATTGTTGCTATAGCAGTATGCTTAGGGTCATTGTCCTGCTGGAAGGTGAACTTTTGTCCCAGTCTCAAATCTTTGGAAGACTGAAACAGGTTTCCCTCAAGAATTTCCCTGTATTTAGCGCCATCCATCATTCCTTCAATTCTGACCAGTTTCCCAGTCGCTGCTGATGAAAAACATCCTCACAGCATGATGCTGCCATCACCATGCTTCACTGTGGGGATGGTGTTCTCGGGGTGATGAGAGGTGTTGGGTTTGCGCCAGAAATAGCGTTTTCCTTGATGGCCAAAAAGCTCAATTTTAGTCTCATCTGACCAAAGTACCTTCTTCCATATGTTTGGGGAGTCTCTCACATGCCTTTTGGCGAACACCAAACGTGTTTGCTTATTTTTTTCTTTAAGCAATGGCTTTTTTCTGGCCACTCTTCCGTAAAGCCCAGCTCTGTGGAGTGTACGGCTTAAAGTGGTCCTATGGACAGATACTCCAATCTCCGCTGTGGAGCTTTGCAGCTCCTTCAGGTTGATCTTTGGTCTCTTTGTTGCCTCTCTGATTAATGCCCTCCTTGCCTGGTCTGTGAGTTTTGGTGGGTGGCCCTCTCTTGGCAGGTTTGTTGTGGTGCCATATTATTTCCATTTTTTTATAATGGATTTAATGGTGCTCCGTGGGATGTTCAGTTTCTGATATTTTTTTATAACTCAACCCTGATCTGTACTTCTCCACAACTTTGTCCCTGACCTGTTTGGAGAACTCCTTGGTCTTCATGGTGCTGCTTGCTTGGTGGTGCCCCTTGCTTAGTGGTATTGCAGACTCTGGGGCCTTTCAAAACAGGTGTACAACTGTGGAAGAAATTAAGAGACCACTGCAAATGTTTCTTAAATCAGCATCTCTACATGTATGACAGCCATTCCATTCCAGTGTCTGTTGAATTCCAACACAGGCACACCTCATTCTACTGAATTAGGTACTGATTAGGTGATCACCTGAACCAGATCTTATTTAACGAGGAAAAGTATAAAAACCACTGCTGTGGTCATCACTATCCTCTTGCAATAGGACCAGCTGGATGGCAAAAACAGTGATAATAGTACCTCAAAAGTAATATAAAAAAAATTTTAAACTATTGACCATGCCAAAAGAGTTGAAAAGGAAAGTTTTGAGTGAGGAAAAGAAGGGTTCAATTCTGGCTTTACTGGCAGAGGTATACAGTGAGCGTCAGGTTGCTTCCATCCTTAAAATTTCAAAGATGGCGGTTCATAAGAACAGCAGACATTGGAGACAAAAAAAGCTGCAGAGGGCGAAAACGACTCTTTACTAACCGGGATGACCGCCAACTCATTCGAATGTCACTCAACAACCGTAGGATGACATCAAGTGACCTACAAAAAGAATGGCAAACGGCAGCTGGGGTGAAGTGCACGGCGAGGACGGTTCGAAACAGGCTCCTAGGGGCAGGGCTAAAGTCGTGCAAAGATAGAAAAAAGCCCTTCATCAATGAGAAGCAAAGAAGAGCCAGGCTGAGGTTTGCAAAAGACCATAAGGATTGGACCGTAGAGGACTGGAGTAAGGTCCTCTTCTCTGATGAGTCCAATTTTCAGCTTTGCCCAACACCTGGTCCTCTAATGGTTAGACGGAGACCTGGAGAGGCCTACAAGCCACAGTGTCTCGCACCCACTGTGAAATTTGGTGGAGGATCGGTGATGATCTGGGGGTGCTTCAGCAAGGCTGGAATCAGGCAGATTTGTCTTTGTGAAGGACGCATGAATCAAGCCACGTACAAGGTTGTCCTGGAAGAAAACTTGCATTGTTCTGCAACTCTGAGAATGAGTTTTTCCAGCAGGACAATGTGCCATGCCACACAGCCAGGTCAATCAAGGTGTGGATGGAGGACCACCAGATCAAGACCCTGTCATGGCCAGCCCAATCTCCAGACCTGAACCCCACTGAAAACTTCTGGAATGTGATCAAGAGGAAGATGGATGGTCACAAGCCATCAAACAAAGCCGAGCTGCTTGAATTTTTGCGCCAGTAGTGGCATAATGTCACCCAACATCAATGTGAAAGACTGGTGGAGAGCATGCCAAGACGCATGAAAGCTCTGATTGAAAATCAGGGTTATTCCACCAAATATTGATTTCTGAACTCTTCCTAAGTTAAAACATTACTATTGTGTTGTTTAAAAATGAACATGAACTTATTTTCTTTGCATTATTTGAGGTCTGACAACACTGCATCTTTTTTGTTATTTTGACCAGTTGTCATTTTCTGCAAATAAATGCTCTAAATGACAATATTTTGATTTGGAGTTTGGAAGAAATGTTGTCAGTAGTTTATAGAATAAAACAAAAAAAATATTTTTACCCAAACACATACCTATAAATAGTAAAACCAGAGAAACTGATCATTTTCTCTTATTTTTTCCGCAGCTGTATATATACTGAGATCATGTGCCAGATCATGTGACACTTAGATTGGACACAGGTAATCTTTATTTAACTAATTATGTGACTTCTGAAGGTAATTGGTTGCACCAGATCTTATTTAGGGAATTCATAGAAAAGGGGGTGAATACATATGCACGCACCACTTTTCCATTATTTTTTCATTTCACTTCACCAATTTGGACTGTTTATGTCCATTACATGAAATCCAAATAAAAATCAATTTAAATTACAGGTTGTAATGCAACAAAATAGGAAAAATACCAAGGGGGATGAATACTTTTGCAAGGCACTGTTTTTGTCAAAAGGTCCGCAGTGGGTCTGTGTAAGCTATGCAATTATATTGGAGACAGGTTTATAGCAGTGAATGTCATCTATTAATTTACTGATATAGTATTTCTAAGTAGAAGCCATATAACAACCAGGGAAACTAATTGTCATTTTATGATAGAACGTTCAGATTTTTCTGCCTGACTGTGAACTCTTTACCCGAATTGTTAAGATTTTCATGTGATCACAAAACTACTTATTTTACTCAACTAGAGATGGAAATAAATGGTGTCTTTGAAAAGATGGGCCTGGCTGACATGAAAAATACATTCAGGGGAAAGGATCCACAGACACAGAGGTTGATTATCTTTCTGCACATCTCTTTATTTACCATGCTGGCTGCCATGGTTAACACAAATGCAGAACATTGAATGCTACCTGAATTGACTTAGAAAAGTAACAGAAGTAGGCCTACAGTATCACAGGGAAGTCAAACAGGTGTGTGTGTGTTCGTCAGATTATCCAGTGTCCACAGCAACTCTATTGATTATTCTCTACCCCCATTGCATATGGTGTACTATGGTAGCCATGCTCTCACTAACCCTCATATTTTCTCTTTCTCTGTCTCCCCTTCATGAGGCTCTTGGACCATGACTGATGATACCCTGGCCTGACACCTGGACGTGCCTGGCCCAATCCCATCTGGCCCCCTTCTACCTGCCTGTTGCTGCTTCCACTGGTTCTTTCTCCCCCTCCAGTCACTGACTTTCCACACACCCAGAAACGTGGATTCCATTACGTCTTTATGAAAAGCCGTCTGACCATACGGTCCTTTCTCTCTAGTCATTATCGATATTGTCAGAGCCTGTCTATTAATACTGGTATTGCTCTTTCCTTATTGAAATGGTGAATAAAGGAAAACTATGCTTTTATTTTCAATGAAGACATTGTTAGATTGAGTGTATGCTTTTATATGGTCTGTATCTCTGAATTACAGCAAATCAAATAAAGATTTGTGCAAACTGGAAGTGTGACTTCTTCCCACAATGATTGACTAAGGTGGAGGTATTTTGTAAGTTATCAGTTATTCCATACCAAGGCTAGATGAGGCTGAATGGCAACTAATTAATCTCACTGGTACATGACTGTTCAGTCTGTTGAATACTCATTGGAAAGATGGATTTCTTGTCTGAATTAAGGTTTTATTAGACCTTCAAAAAGGGACACAGATACACAATAAAATGAAGTTTATCACAAAGTAATTGACAGGAAAAGCAATTTACTACATAAATTATAGGCAAAGCCTCTCCCCTTCATTTGATTAACTGGGGGAATGGGATGGAGAAATAGTTTACAATAGGTAGGGTGGGGCTCAACAGGCAGAATGAGTTCAAAAGGGCACCCTTTTCATAAAGACATCATGGTAAGTCATGGAATCCAAGTTTCTGGGTGTGTGGGGAGTCAGTGACTTGAGGGGGAGAAAAAGGCCAGGTGATATTGGGCCAGGCACCTCCATGAGTCAGGCCAGGGTGTCCTCAGTCGTGGTCAAAGAGCCTCTGGCCCCACGGAACGGGAGACAAGAGAAAAGATTAGGGTTAGAGAGAGCATAGTACACCACATGCACTCGGGGTAGAGAATAATCAATAGTGTTGCTGTGGACACTGGATAATCTGACTGTGACACACACGTTTGACCTCACTGTGATACTGTAGACCTACTTATGTTACTTTTCTGAGTCAATGTAGGTAGCATTCAATGTCCTGCATTTGTGTTAACCATGGGAGCCAGCATTGTAAATAAAGAGATGTGCAGAAAGGTAATCAGCCTCTGTGGATAATTTCCCCTTAATGTACTTTTCATGTCAGCCAGGCCAAACTTTTCAAAGAAACACAATTTATTTCAATCTCTAGTTGAGTAAAATAAGTAGTTTTGTTCTGGTCACAAGATAATCCCCCCCCCAAATTGCGGTAAACAGCGCCACACCGAGGCAGAAAACGTAATGTTCTATTCTCTGCCAGGTCCATCTTTTCAAATAAAACAATTTGTGCAAAATAAGTAGTTTTGTTGTGATCACAAGAAAATCCTCACAATTCAGGTAAAGCGTGCAACAGTCAGGCAGAAAAATCTGAATGTTCTATCGTAAAGTGATAACCAGACAATCCCAATAATTTAGGTAGCCTAGTAAAAGATGCTCCCCTCTGGGACTCGTTGTTGTTTCACTGTTTACTACTCAAAGATGTTTTAATTAAGTCAAAGACGAAATTAACTACAATACACTGGTCTCAAATATATTAGTATAACTATGCTACACAAAACCACGGCAAACCAATTGTAAAATTAGAGGCGTTTTACCATATTAAAACGTGTCCCAATGCAACATGCCTAGCTCTACGGATCGAGCTCTCACCACAAGGGCAATAATTCGAGTCAAACTAATTGTAGGCCGTCACTAGTTACCACAGCCACAAAGTAATACAGGCCGCCTATTTCTACAATTTTATCATCTTAAAATGTGATCTTAAACCTAACCTTAACTCTAGCCTTAACCATACTGCTAACCTTATGCCTAACCCTAAATTAAGACCCAACATTGTTTTTGGGGTTTTCATGAATGTTTACGATATAGCCATTTGTGGCTGTGGTATCTAACTGACACCTTAATTATATGGTTTACAGATGTAGTAGACTGACTGTAGCTCCAGATTGGATTAGATTCCGGCTGGTGACACCGTAACGGTTTGTTGCTCCTAGTTCATTCATTGTATTATTCAGACTCAGACATGAGTTAACTACCACCATTATTTAGTGTTGCCCTAGGCAGTACAGAATACACGTGTGTATGACCTACGAACTAATTTGCAAATCCGACTTGTAGGTTAACGTTAGGTAGCTGACGTTAGCGTTTCAATCGGTGACGTCACTCGCTCTGAGACCTTGAAGTAGTTGTTTCCCTTGGATTTTGTGAAGCGATGGGTAACGGTGCTTCGAGGGTGACTGTTGTCGATGTGGTTCAAGCCCAGGTAGGGGCGAGGAGAGGGACGGAAGCAAAACTGTTACATAGACAATACACAAACTTGTATGAGTAGCGACCTAACTAGCTAAATTGTAATGAGGTAGCTAGCCTGCCTCGCTATATAAAAATATAGCTACAAAACCAGTTAGCTAAATTATAGCTGAGGTCATTATATTCCAGTATCTCTGGTTATGTTCACCACCACTTGTTGGACAGCGGAGCGCCATTCAATGGGCGGATTCGATTATGCTGAGCCGCGGGGCACCTGTCAATGGACCGTGACGTTAACGGGGAAAAGCGGTGAGCCCGGGAGGACCACACTTCTCAAATCGATAAGTATGCCGCGTTCTGAACAATTGGGAACTCAGAAATCTCCTACTTTCGATTTCAGTGCGTTCACGACAACTGGGAACTTGAAGAAAAAAAACTGACTCCGACTGGGTAAAATAGTTTTGAACGGTCATCCAACTCGGAATTCCAAGTCGGGAACTCGGGCCTCTTTCTTGAGCTCCGACTTTCCGACCTGAAGATCACTAACGTCAAGATTTGACCTAGTTTTCTTCCGAGTTCCCAGTTGTCTTGAAAGCACCAGTAATCTGAGCCATTCAATCAAGAAGGCAGCACGGTGCATCGTTCAGAAACATACTCTTTTCCATAAAATATATGTTAGAATTTTCAGAAACATACTCTTTTCCATAAAATATATGTTAGAATTTTCAAACTAGTTTTCAGTGGGAAGGCAAATAAAGCGTTTTTATTCAAATAAATAACTTTTGCATGTGAAAACAAAGACTCCTACTCATTACTCCACGTGCTAATTATGTCACTTTTGTTTTGAGGCGATTTCGCCAATGGCTTTGAACAGGGCAATGAAAACACACCAACCCGGGCGCCCGGGTCAGATTAATCGAGTCCCCTCAATGAAGGGAAACGAAGTGGGAGGATGGGCGATTTGCACGTGGAGCTTGGCAAAAGGGGGCATGATTTGTTGACATAATTGTAATCCAAACCCAACCTTCATTTACTCGTTGTGACGCACTGAAGTTCCAAACTCTGTTTTAAACGAGACGGACAAAAATGATCCTATTTACACTATGTAGTTAATTTTGACACTAGAGTAAATGTTTCGGCCTCATATTGATGCCATACAGGCCGTTTTCAAAGGGATTAGTTGTTTTTAGCGGCAGTCGTTCTTTAAATTAAGGGTTAGGTAAGGATTTAAAGGTAGGGTAGTCCCAAGGATTCCAGATAGCAATGACTCTTTCGACACGCCCACTACTTTCCTTTTGACACGTGGGTCGCCAGAAAGGGCTGCAGCATAGAGATAGATAGAGGACTCATCTTTGTTTGCTTGACGACTCTAACTGAATTCTTCCGCTGCTCTATCGTTCACTACATACTGCAGTCTGAGACTGCCATCGTTGAAGTCGTTTGTGGTGATGTCAAAATGAGGGGTGTTGTACAAAACAAAGTCAGCGATTGGATCATCTCTAACCAATCAGAGTATCAAAGCCAATGACGAGTTTTCAAATGCCGTTTTACCCATGTATACATTTACATTTAAGTCATTTAGCAGACGCTCTTATCCAGAGCGACTTACAGTTAGTGAGTGCATACATTCTTTAAATTTTTTCATACTGGACCCCCGTGGGAATCGAACCCACAACCCTGGCGTTGCAAACGCCATGCTCTACCAACTGAGCTACATCCCTGCCGGCCATTCCCTCCCCTACCCTGGGGCAATTGTGCGCCGCCCCATGGGTCTCCCGGTCGCGGCCGGCTACGACAGAGCCTGGATTCGAACCGGGATCTCTAGCGGCACGCCTTAGACCACTGCGCCACTCGGGAACACACGTGTGTTCTGGCCCAACCCATCGGTTTCTGGGATCAGACGGTCTAGAATGGATTTTCATCTAGAAATTGTCGGGGAGGTACTCAGATCCTTTGGTTTCTGGGACCAATCAGACGGTCTAGAATGGATTTCCATTCTAGAAATTGTCGGGAGGTACTCAGATCCAGATTCATTGTGGAGTCTGTGGGCGTGGTGTAGCGTTTGGCCAGAGCAAGGAGTTTGGATAGCCAGGCAACATTTTTCTATCTGAGCCACTATAGCAACTGACAGCATAGGCAGCGCCGTGAGGCTATCTCCATTTTTAAGTAGTCCATTTTCTTCTTTATGATTGGTTGATCCCTGCTGATGACTTGGTTGGACATGACTCCAACCGGGTCACCAGGAGGGATCAGTCAATGAAGTTGGAAGTCCCACCCAGTTGACTACATTAGAATGGTGGACGCTCTCAATTGCGCTGCCCATGCTTATAAGACCTTTTGGCCACTAGAGGCCTCTATCATTCTCTATGGTGTAGTGTTTGCGCTGAAATGTGACGCAATCAGTAAGCGACGGCTAACTAATGAGACCGATTGTTTGACCACAAGTGAGAGTTGTTTGATATCGTTGTAGTATCGGTGAAACTTGTTTTGCTATTGCAGAAATGTGGTAACGTATGTGCTTTTTATTTGTCTTTCAATTAGCGAGTTATCGTTACTGGAAGAACGAGTTAAAGCAGTGTTTCTGTGCAGACCGATCGCATTTTCAGCCATGGAAATAACAGGAATAACCATTTGTGTTGGTAGCTAGTCAGCTTGCTATGCTAGCAAGCTTGTTCGCCACTCCTTCGTTGTCGTGGCTCTTCTGTGTTTTGATACAACATTCATACACATGACAACAAACAGTAGAGAAATAGCCTTGCCTTATCCAACCATCGATTGCAAAACGCAAAAGCAGGTCCAAGTTATATTGTAAACATGGCTGAGCATACTAGCTAGGTAACTGTGGCGGCAGGTAGCCTAGCGGTTAAGAGTGTTGGGCCAGTAACCGAAAAGTCTCTGGTTCGAATTCCCAAGCCAACTAGGTGAAAAATCTGTCGATGTCCTTAAGCAAGGCACTTAACCCAAATTGCCCCTGTTAGTCGCTCTGGAATAGACCGTTTGCTAAAATAAAATACTTATGTGAAACTAGCCACAATAGAGCTTGCCAGCTTGTAGTCCTAAAAACCGGAAATTAGTAACCTCTGGTTGTCGTTTCTATGGGGAAATAATAGGGTTTTTGGGATTAACGCCAAAAATAAGGTCTGAGGTTTACGTTAACACAGGCTTAGGATATCTTATACGTTAGGTTCTATTATATAATATCAGTCAGTTAACATGACCGTTATGAATTATGAAGCCATTTATGTGCTTTATGTACTTTTTTTTATTTATTACATAAATGCTTCAAAATTCACAAAAAGTGACGTTAGCTGATTGATGATCTCATAGAACAAAACGTATACGATCTCCTAAACCTGTGTTTACATCATACCTTATTTTCGGCGTTTATCCAAAAACCCTACAAAAACTATTTGCCCATAATAAGCTTTGCCCAACGAACCATGGCGGAGTTAGTGCCAACAAAAATACGCCATTAATATTGCTCTTAATATACCCCATATATTTACATTTTAGTAATTTAGCAGAAGCTCTTATCCAGAGCGACTTACAGTTAGTGAGTGCATACATTATTTTTATTTTTTTTCATACTGGCCCCCCGTGGGAATCGAACCCGCAACCCTGGCGTTGCAAACGCCATGCTTTACCAACTGAGCTACATCCCTGCCGGCCATTCCCTACCCTGGACGACGCTGGGCCAATTGTGCGCCGCCCCATGGGTCTCCCGGTCGCGGCCGGCTACGACAGAGCCTGGATTCGAACCAGGATCTCTAGTGGCACAGCTAGCACTGCGATGCAGTGCCTTAGACCACTGCGCCCCCAATGCAATTCTGAAGTGTAATACATCCACAGTGCGATTTCAACAGATTTATTTTAGTGTCAAATTAACAATTGTCTTTTATTGAATTTATATAACAACTCTCCAACCTTGTTTAGCATTATCTCGTCCAAATATGAAATGATTCCACTATTTGTAGCCGTTTGCATCACCTTTCAAATGGGTGACCTTTATTTTGAAGGCGAACAGCAAATTCCACTAGTGTGGCTAATCCTTATTGTGGCTAATCCTTATTGTGGCTAACTTCACAGGTGGTAACTAGCTTGCTAGCTAACGACCTCAAAGACAAGTTCAGTTGATGTTAGTGGCTCAGAATGGTTTATTTATTAGACACCATTATTAGCTGTAATACGTGTTACTTTAGGAAAGGATTAGCCCTATAAATAGTATGCCAATGATATTAATAATAAACATTTACATTTGGATATTGTATTTTTTATTTACGTAATGATAAAGACAGTAAATGTCAGAATCGTAAATATAAATGTCACATCAGTGTCCTAGTTGCAGTCGAAGCTAGAAAGTTATGACCTAATAGACCTAACATGACGACCAAACCGCCTCCGCGCGTGCGCGCCATCGTGCGCATGTTGAGTTTGTCTATCCCCACCAGACACGACCAGGACAAGCAGGTTGAAATATCAAAACGAACTCTAAACCAACTATATTCATTTGGGGACAGTTTGAAACATTCATGGACATTTAGATAGCCATCTTGCTGTTGCTAGCAATTTGTCCTGGGATATAAACATTGGGGTGTTCTTTTACTTGAAATGTACAATGTCCTTTTTTTTGTTGGATCTTTGTAGAATATCGACCAATTTTGAGTCACATAAAATCGTGTCTTCTGTACTCCGACAATTAATCCACAGATAAAAGGGGAAACCTAGTTAGCTTCTAGTAATCTCTACTAGTTCAGTTGTCTTCTTCTGTTGATTTTATATGGTGGTTGGCAGTGGAGGCTGGTGGAGGGAGCTATAGGAGGATGGGCTCATTGTAATGGCTGGAATGGAATAAATGGAACGGTATCAAACACATCACACATGGAAACCACGTTTGACTCTGTTCCATTCCAGCCATTACAATGACCACATCCTCCTATAGCTCCTCCCACCAGCCTTCTAGTGTTTGGCAACCAACTTTAAGGTGCATTACTGCAATGAACTGGACTGGAGTATGGACCTCTTTCATCTTTCAATCAATCACTCACAATCACATTTTATTTATAAAGCCCTATACAGAAACCCAGCCTAAAACCCCAAACAGCAAGCAATGCAGATGTAGAAGCATGGTGGCTAGGAAAAACTCCCTAGAAAGGCAGAAACCTAGAGAGGAACCAGGCTCTGAGGGGTGGTCCCCTTCTGGCTGTGCTGGGTAGAGATTACAACAGTACATGGCCATTAAGGCCAGATTTTTCTCCAAGATGTTCAAACGTTCATAGATGACCAGCAGGGTAAAATAATAATCAAATCAAATCACCGGTTAGTCGAGGTAATTGGGGTAATATATACATGTTGGTAGAGTTATTAAAGTGACTATGCATTGATAATAAACAGAGAGTAGCAGCAGTGTAAAAGAGGGGTGGGGGGGGGGGGGGGCAATGCAAATAGTCTGGGTAGTCATTTGATTAGATGTTCAGGAGTTTTATGGCTTGGGGGTAGAAGCTGTTTAGAAGCCTCTTGGACCTAGACTTGGCACTCCGGTACCACTTGCCGTGCAGTAGCAGAGAGAACAGTCTATGACTAGGGTGGCTGGAGTCTTTGACAATTTTTAGGGCCTTCCTCTGACACCGCCTGGTATAGAGGTCCTGGATGGCAGGAAGCTTGGCCCCAGTGATGTACTGGGCCGTAGGCACTACCCTC
This sequence comes from Coregonus lavaretus, assembly GCF_964263955.1. Taxonomy (NCBI): domain Eukaryota; kingdom Metazoa; phylum Chordata; class Actinopteri; order Salmoniformes; family Salmonidae; genus Coregonus; species Coregonus lavaretus. The sequence continues at coordinate 46,014,387 of NC_140008.1, read as the reverse complement.
TGTAGTGCCTTGCGGTCGGAGCCCGAGCAGTTGCCATACCAGGCAGTGATGCAACCAGCCAGGATGCTCTCGTTGGTGCAGCTGTAGAACCTTTTTGAGGATCTGAGGACCCATGGCAAATCTTTTCAGTCTCCTTAGGGGGAATAGGTTTTGTTGTGCCCTCTTCACGACTGTCTTGTTGTGCTTGGACCATGTTAGTTTGTTGGTGATGTGGACACCAAGGAACTTGAAGCTCTAAACCTTTAAAATGGGGGCGTGCTCAGTCCTCTTCTTTCTCCTTTGTCTTGATCACGTTGAGGGAGAGGTTGTTGTCCTGGCACCACACGGCTAGGTGCCTGACCTCCCTATAGGCTGTCTCGTCGTTATCGGTGATCAGGCCTACCACTGTTGTGTCATCGGCAAACTTAATGATGGTGTTGGAGTCGTGCCTGGCCATGCAGTCATGAGTGAACAGGGAGTACAGGAGGGGACTGAGCACGCACCCCTGAGGGGCCCCCGTGTTGAGGATCAGCGTGGCAGATGTGTTGTTACCTACCCTTACCACCTGGGGGCGGCCCGTCAGGAAGTCCAGGATCCAGTTGCAGAGGGAGGTGTTAGTCCTAGCTTAGTGATGAGCTTTGAGGGCACTATGGTGTTGAACGCTGAGCTGTAGTCAATCAATAGCATTCTCACATAGGTGTTCCTTTTGTCCAGGTGTGAAAGGGCAGTGTAGAGCGCAATAGAGATTGCATCATCTGTGGATCTGTTGGGGCGACATGCAAATTGGAGTGGGTCTAGGGTTTCTGGGATAATGGTGTTCATGTGAGCCATGACCAGCCTAATCACAGTGGTTGTAGAGGTTGCGACAGGTCAGTACATTAGGAGTAAATGTCACTTGGCTTTTCATAGCCGGGCATTTAGAGATTGAAATAGCAGGTGTGGTAGAGAGAGTTGAAAACAGCAGGTCTGGGACAAGGTAGCATGTCCGGTGAACAGGTCAGGGTTCCATAGCCGCAGGCAGAAGAGTGGAAACTGGAGCAGCAGCACGACCAGGTGGACTGGGGACAGCAAGGAGTCATCAGGCCAGGTAGTCCTAAGGCATTGTCCTAGGGCTCAGGTCGTCCGGGATGGGAGGGAGAGAGCATCACCCACGTGGGTATATGCTCCTAAAAACCAATGAGGAGATGGGAGAGGCAGGACTTGCAGCGTGTCAAGTGTCTAAAATAGAACAAAATACAACCAAGTTATACTTTAGTGCCTGGCTATGCAGACGCTCGCTTGAAATGATTGAATAACTTGTACGTGTAAATTTATTTTGCAAACCTCGCGCGCACAATGCGTCCGGTGTGGTCAGCATGTAATTAGCACCTATTGATGAAGTATCTTCTTCCTGGGGGACTTTTGTTTAGAAGAGCCCTGATGCTCGGTCTGAACGTGAACACGCATCGCTTGCGGTACGGTTTTGGAAACCTAAGGAACGTATCTTTCGTATTAGCAATAAATAATTGTCAAAACATAAAAGGTTAAAGCTGCAATATGTGACTTTTTGGGCGACCCGACCAAATTCACATAAATGTTTGTTACAGATCTGTCATTCTCATTGAAAGCAAGTCTAAGAAGCAGTAGATCTGTTCTATGTGCGCTATTTCTATGCTTCCCGTTCTTTAGTTTATTTTTTTGCGTCTTACTTTAGGTTTTGAACACCAGCTTCAAACAGCTGAAAATACAATATATTTGGTTATGGAAAATATATTTCACATGGTACAATGATTCTCTACACTATACTTGCTTGTTTTGTCACAAGCTAAAATTATGCTAACGATGAGATTTTTTACAACCAAGAAACGGTGGAGCGATTTCTGCATAGTGCATCTTTAAATTACTACACACCTTTTATAGGGTTAGGGTTACTGTTCCCACACGGCCATATCTCCATGTTGCAGCGCGTGTGCTAATTAGCTATCTAGTATGCTCCAAACACCTTTGTGGAACGGAAGAAGGCCGCCAGAAACTTGTTGTAACTGAAAAGTACTGTTGGCGGCATCTGTGATAAAGCCGGTTTAAACAGTGTACAGAAAGTGTATATTTTGCATTTGTGAAATTATTTTGATGTGATATGAAAGTAAAGGGCTTTATTTTTCAAGAACCGTTTTGCAATTGAGAATCGATTCACGTTTAGATGGAGTATTTGGCTGTTTTGGCTACCAGAGGCAGTCTACCTCTGAAAAGAACATATAAGATCCTTGGACTTAAGGAGTAACTGTAGGCTCTCCTACACTCCTTAAGATAACATTTTTGAGCTAGGAAAGGATTAACAATGTGTGATAACGTGATATGACAACCCAGGTCACACCACTTTCTTCTAATAGGCCTAGCTATCTATCTACACAGTACTGTTGTTGTCATCAAATTGCACTCAGTTATTTTCACACATTAATTAATTATGTGTACACATTTATCCTAACACTGCTCTCTTTACTTGAATGCAGCTTCTTCCTTGGCTACTAAGAAGATTTGTCCGAGCAGGTCGTTAGAAGACCACCCACGGAACTGAATGCTTCTGGTACGGTGTATGTTCACAGTTTCACAAACGCGCCAATCCGGAGTACTGCTTAGGGAAACATAGGAGGAGCAGCAAGCCTAGTCCCTGAGAATCTACATCCTCCACCATCTGAGAGACTGGGGTGAAACTCTCATCTAGAGAGTCCATCCACTGGGAAGCTCCATGGTTCAGGGCCCCTAAAGGGCTGGGACCAGCACTGAGGGCCAGAGGCAGCCGTGGAGGAATGGGGTAGGGGCTGAGGACAGAGCCATGGTTCATAACGGCTCAGTCCCCCACACGCCACCACCCACGCCTCCGCCGCCGACACAGGTGGGCACCAATGGCCGCTCTTCTGAGAGGAAGAGGACACCCAAGGCATGTGACTGCTGTGGGCCCAACTCTAAGCTCCATGATGGGAAGGCCCCACATGGGAAGACTCCGGGTGGCAAGTCCCGACAACGCAGGGCCCAGCCAGGGAAGGGCAAGGGCCAGGCACTGGGGGAGACCCCTAAGAGAAAGGGTGGCCGCCCCTCTTATAAGAAGACCCTGATGACAGAGGAGCAGGTAACAGCCATCCGAGAGGAACTGGAGAAAGAAACTGCTGTGGAGCCGGTAACAAACTCTTTGTCTCCACCTGTAACCAACTCTGTTGGTCAACCTGTAACCAACTCTGTCGGTCAACCTCAAACTGTAACAAACTCTATGGGTCAGAAGTTAACGTACACTGTGGTTAAACTAGTGAATAAGTCTGTGGTTCAACCGGTAATGACATCAGTGGTTGAGCATTTTGCTGATTCAGAAATGGAGCAGGAGAAAGCCTGTGAAGGGGCTGTGTGTGAGGGGGAGCAGGGCCCTGGTTCAGTCAAACAGCCAGTTACAGATCCTAAAATGGAGGTCGTAAAGCAGCACCAGCCCCAGGCCGGTGACCCAGCTGTCTCCCTCTCCAACGGTACATCAGCTGTCCCCAAAGAGGAACCAACAGACTGTAGCGCCCCTATGGAGGTGGAACCATCAGCCATAGCCTGTGTTTCCCCAGGCATTATTATGTGCAGCACCCTCCACCCCTTTGCTCTGTGGGACCACCGAGATTACTGCAAGACAGGAGTGTGGGCTCCAAGCCCTGAGCCGGAGAAGGAAAGTGCCACAGACTCAGCACAGCAGACCCAGCCATCACCAAAACAACCCAAACCTGAAGAGGGCAACCATGAAGGAATCAGAGACCTCATCCATGGTATTAGACTTTTATTGCAACTATGATTTCAAATGTGATACATTTTTAATTTCACTGGTTATGACCTTTTTACTTATTTAAGGTGCCTGTCTCTCCCTCAGAGTTCCTTGAGCTCTTCTATGTGAAGTACGGGAGCTTCATCCCCCTCAGTGAGACTGATGTCTTGGAGCACCTGAAGAACAAGTGTAACACTGACTTCGATGACAAGTATGAATCATTTGCGATACACCCCACAAACCAGTTTTACTTTCAACACTGACTTCCATCGCTATGCTAATAGAATCTCTGTGCTTTTGTCTACTTGTTATTCCATTTGACCCTTGGTTTGACCTGTCTCATCCCTCCTCTGTACCAGGAAGCTAAACATCCACTCAGAAGTGGTGAAGTACAAAGCGGGTCTAGCCTCCACCCCGATGAACTGCTTTAAAGTGGACTACAACAAGCACACTCTGACCCTGGAGGATCTGTCCACGCTGGACGACCAAAACTGGGTCAACGACCAGGTAGCTATGGCCCATAGAAAACGGTGTGCTTGCTGCTTATCAACCTGATTCACTGTTGTTTTATCTAACCTGAAAATCTAAAAAACTTGAGTACAGGCCCTATGTTCCACCACGAATGACGAGGATTAAGTAAACATTTTCATGTTTCTATGTCTTGTGTGTGTCCAGGTGATAAACATGTATGGCGAATTGATCATGGAGGCTACAGAGCACAAGGTGAGAGTGCATTCATTTTGGATCCTTGATCAGAATGTTCAACAAAGGGTTATTGGTAAAAGGGAGTTGTTAGGATGGTGGTGGTCTTCTGTTGGGTTTCCAAGGTTACTGAATTGTCTTCTGTTTTTTTCCTGCAGGTTCATTTCTTCAACAGCTTCTTTCATAGGCAGCTGGTGGCCAAAGGCTATGAAGGGGTTAAGAGATGGACCAAAAAGGTAAGCTGATGGTAGGTCAGATCATTAGCTCTGTAGTGCTGAGCGATTAACTGAAATTGTGGTTATTTTTGTGGTTATTAAACAACTAATTGACCGACGTTGGTTCAATTACTTGAATTCCATTTAGTTTTTAGTTGTGAGCCCAACGCGTCATTTCTCTAGAGAGAAATTAAATCATTGACGAGATAAATCAAGTCAAGAACTACAGTGAGGGGAAAAAAGTATTTGATCCCCTGCTGATTTTGTATGTTTGCCCACTGACAAAGACATGATCAGTCTATAATTTTGATGGTAGGTTTATTTGAACAGTGAGAAACAGAATAACAACAACAAAATCCAGAAAAACGCATGTAAAAAATGTTATGAATTGATTTGCATCTTAATGAGGGAAATAAGTATTTGACCCCTCTGCAAAACATGACTCAGTACTTGGTGGTAAAACCCTTGTTGGCAATCACAGAGGTCAGATGTTTCTTGGGATTAAGGTTTGGAGACTGGCTAGGGCACTCCAGGACGTTAATGTGCTTCTTCTTGAGCCACTCCTTTGTTGCCTTGGCCGTGTGTTTTGTGTCATTGTCATGCTGGAATACCCATCCACGACCCATTTTCAATGCCCTGGCTGAGGAGGTTCTCACCCAAGATTTGATGGTACATGGCCCCGTCCATCGTCCCTTTGATGCGGTGAAGTTGTCCTGTCCCCTTAGCAGAAAAACACCCCCAAAGCATAATGTTTGACAGTGGGGATGGTGTTCTTGGGGTCATAGGCAGCATTCCTCCTCCTCCAAACACAGCGAGTTGAGTTGATGCCAAAGAGCTCCATTTTGGTCTCATCTGACCACAACACTTTCACCCAGTTCTCCTCTGAATCATTCAGATGTTCATTGGCAAACTTCAGACGGCCCTGTATATGTGCTTTCTTGAGCAGGGGGACCTTGCGGGCGCTGCAGGATTTCAGTCCTTCACGGCATAGTGTGTTACCAATTGTTTTCTTGGTGACTATGGTCCCAGCTGCCTTGAGATCATTGACAAGATCCTCCCGTGTAGTTCTGGGCTGATTCCTCACCGTTCTCATGATCATTGCAACTCCACGAGGTGAGATCTTGCATGGAGCCCCAGGCTGAGGGAGATTGACAGTGCTTTTGTGTTTCTTCCATTTGCGTATAATCACACCAACTGTTGTCACCTTCTCACCAAGCTGCTTGGCGATGGTCTTGTAGCCCATTCCAGCCTTGTGTAGGTCTACAATCTTGTCCCTGACATTCTTGGAGAGCTCTTTGGTCTTGGCCATGGTGGAGAGTTTGGAATCTGATTGATTGCTTCTGTGTACAGGTGTCTTTTATACAGGTAACAAACTGAGATTAGGAGCACTCCCTTTAAGAGTGTGCTCCTAATCTCAGCTCGTTACCTGTATAAAAGACACCTGGGAGCCAGAAATCTTTCTGATTGAGAGGGGGTCAAATACTTATTTCCCTCATTAAAATGCAAAATCAAATTATAACATTTTTGACATGCGTTTTTCCGGATGTTTTTGTTGTTATTCATTGTTCAAATAAACCTACCATTAAAATTATAGACTGATCATTTCTTTGTCAGTGGGCAAACGTACAAAATCAGCAGGGGATCAAATACTTTTTTCCCTCACTGTATGTGGGACGGTGGGCTGAAGGAAGTTGTAGTTTTATTAAGCAAATATTCAACCTAGTTCATCTCAGAAACGTGGTAATTAACAAAAATATAAACGCAACAATTTGAAAGATTTTACTGCGTTACAGAAAATCAGTAAATTGAAAAATGTGGCACTGACTTGCCCATGAATTGATGTTTCAGCATTGTCTCAATTAAGAGTTCAGCGTTCGACTAGCCACATGCGACATGCACGCGCAGTTACAAGCCTGCTAGAGTTAGCGGCAGGCGGACGAGCAATATCCACGGTCGTAGTATGGACGAAGCCTGAGCTAGAATGTGACGCTAACTGAAGCTGGCTAGCTTTTGAAAACCAGAGTAGATCTTACTTGCTTCATAGTATACCACTCGGGTCTCTCTCTCCGTTTGGCAGGTGGATCTGTTTTCCAAGAGTCTGCTGCTGATTCCTATCCACCTGGAGATCCACTGGTCCCTGATCACAGTAGACATGGCCAACCACCACATCCACTACTACGACTCACAGGGCATCGTCTTCAAATACACCATAGAGGTATGCTCACCCACACTTTACAGTTCTCTGCTGCTCAATGAAACTCTGTTGCTTCTCTGAATTTAGTCCTAGACTTGAACATTGATTTGATAAGCATGGAAAATATTAACATTGGTCTATGTCAAGCATGGGCAACTGGCGGCCCCCCTTTTGTAGGCCCGCTGACTTCTATTTTTATTAATTTTTAACTCAGTCGGGGTCTCAACTTACGGTTGAGTTATAATATAATTCACAGGGTGCAATTTAGAATTGTGGTTGTGCATCAGCAGTCAATCAATTAGCCCATGTCAGCAATTGTTTTTGGGATTGGTAAGTTAGTCTAGTGGCCAGCTATCTAAACTTGTAGTAAGCATGGTTGAATTACCAACCAGGGTGGGGCCCATTGATCATCAGTTATCATATCAAAAATGGCAAACATTTGCCTCCACCCCATGGCAAAATGTGTAGAATTGTAGGAAATTGGCTGTAAAACATTTTTCTCCCTGCCGCATGGCAAAATTTGTAGAATTGGCAAAATGTGTAAAATTGCAGCAAACATTTTCCATACGCCCCATGGCAAAATGTGCCATATTGCAGGAAATTAACTTTAAAACATATGTTTTATTTTTGCTGTCACGAGGGGGGCCGATTAAAATGTTTTGCTCACAAGGTTGTGGTGGTGGGGAGGGGGGGTTGTATGGATGTGGGTACGCAGACCCACGAGCCACTGCGGCCCCTCATGAGTTCCGTTTTCTTTTGTGGCCCCCACCCCTATCAAAGTTGCCCATCCCTGGTCTACCTAGTCCACATTTTGGGAACCCTGAAGGAGTCAATGTGTAACTTAACCTTTTTTGTTAACTAAACCCTTGTCTTCCTCTGGTTATTTGCCCCACAGAACATCATGAGATACATCCTGGCCGAGGCGAAGGAGAAGAATCAAGCTACCTATCAGAATGGCTGGAAGATGATTATAAACAAGGTATTGTTTCATATGACACCATGTGACCGTGTTCTCTCTCACGATTGGCTCTGTGTTTTGACCTCTAACTGTCTCTGGTTCTCACCCTCAGGGTATTCCTCAACAGAAGAATGACAGTGACTGTGGAGTCTTCGTATTGGAGGTGAGTGAGGAATTTCCCTCTCATACCACAAATTCCCCACACACTGCTGTGGTGAACCTTTTTATTTAATGTTTTTATCTCTGCTTCTCTCACAGTACTGCAAATGCCTGGCTTTAAAAGAACCTCTGCAGTTCACACAGCACGACATGCCCAAAGTCCGCAAGAGGATTTACAAAGAGCTCTGTGACTGTAAACTGAGTGACTGACTGAACAGCTGAGAAAGTACCCCTGCCTTTCCAGTGGACCATGGGTTAACAACTGTTTGACCGTTATTGTATAATATTGTATAAGGGCCATTAACACTTTTTAAAAAACGACAGGAGCCAAGGAGAAACAGAAGGAAATGCCCTGGAAACAGGACACGTAATTTGACTAACGACACATATGGTGACAGTCAGTCTTTTCTCGCCTTCAGAGGAGGGCCAGCGGTGCATATTCGGCCAGTGTTTTGTTTTTTAAAATCTTGATAACGGGAGGGAGGGATCTGAGACTTTCAATTCCTTTGGGAGTCGACGTCCACAAAGTTTCCACTGCTGACTGACTGTCCTGGGTCCGGAACTAACGCTGCTGCTATAAGGTTTCAGATGCCAGTAACGGACCTATATGTACTGATAACGTTTCCTCACTTCAGTTCTTGAAATGTAAGCAGCAGATTATATGGGACATTAGGTGAAACTTGAAGGTTCTTCTTTTATATCATGTAATCTCCACCTGACTGTAGTGTGAGGTACAGAACAAGAAGACTCATCAAAGGCTAGCTTCGAATTGAATGTACTGTTTTGTTGCTTCTTAATCTCAAACAGCTCTCTAGGGCTAGATTCAATCTGTATCGCGGAAGATCCGTATTAAAAGTTAAAGGTAATTTCCAATTGAGCTGACATATGCAGCGTTTGCGTGGATGCAGTCTCCGCGAACGCGGGAACATTGCCTTGAAATTTCAATAGAGCGATAATGCGGATCTTCCGCGATACGGATTGAATCCAGCCCTTAGTTCTTGTGAAACTCCACTTTTCACATCAAAAAGCAGTTGAGACAAGGGCCTAGATTCAATCCGGAATGCGGAAGATCCGAACTATAGGGAGATTGCCTTTTTTAAATTTAAATTTTTCCGCATTCGGTAAATATTGCATATGTCAGGTCAATCAAAAATTACATTTACATTTAAATTGCGCTATTACATGGATCTTCAGGGGGAAAGTAAGAGTTAAAGTGGAGGTATTTAGTTACAATTGGCCATCCTACTCCACTGATAATAGCTTCATGACAACACCGCTCTTTCTGATTCTGTTGAAAATACACTTTTTCTTATTGTTTCAATAGCGTATCTTGACATAGTGTACTGAGGAAGAAGTAATGCTACTGCAGTAGAACAGGTTTTTTTTTGGTGCCTTTTATTGTACGAGGGGCTGGCAAGCTATGGTTCTCATTGGAGGACCACCAAGCACTTGAACTGACTCCATTGGTGTCAGTTACCCATCTTAGGGAGCTGGTGCTGGTCCACAGACTGGATGGAGTTGGGAAACGCTGCTGTAGAACATGCTGAATCCCATCTATTCTGTCTGTCATCCATTTCATTGATGTACACTTGCTACCATTAGAGATCATGTTCACATCATTCTCTGTACTATGGTTAAATCTGTTTGATCTTCGTTGAAGGAAACGCTTTCTGGTTTTGATTTCATTTTGTTCAGTTCTTGATTTGTATTTAAGTTGCGATGGTGTAGCCTGAAATATTGTATTGCAATTTCTTGAAGTAATGCAGGGTTACACTTACAAATAGATACCCAGAGGGGTTAAATTGGGATTCTCTAGATTTGTAAACTGTCCTCAAAATTTGATGGTTATGGAAGTTCCCAATGTATGCGTCTCATCCTAAAATGGTGGAACAGTTTCCTTCCCAAGTTAACCCCTGAATACATTCATACACACACACATGATGTAGCTTGTATGACACAGGCATTCATTTTCTCCACTTTGGTTTTAAATCATGTTTTTTGGTTTTAAATCATGTTTGAGAGATTACTCCGGGTTGTTGCAACAGTGTTGACAGGATACCCAGCCACACAGAACAGAGGGGAATCCTACAACACAAGCTAGATTTACTCAGGGTTTCCTAAAGCTAACCAGCTTCTGTTAGCTTCACATTCCAGGTCTGGCTTCATCTGTACTAGGACGGTGGATATTGTTTGTCCGCCTGCCATTAACTCTAGCAGGCTTCTAACTGCGCGTGCATGTCACACATGGCTAGTCGAACGCCAAGCTCTTCATCGAGACAATGCTGAAACATCAATCCAGGGGAAAGTCCGTGTCACATTTTCATTTGTGCTGAAATCAAAATGAATACTTGCAAATTCAGCAAGCTATAGGCTCAATCCTAATGGTGTGAAATAGGCTTTTAGAAGTGCTGGCTTAATTGTATTATTTATCGTTAATGCCATCTTTGGTGTGCTTATCAATGCATAAGCACCTTTTCCCCCCCCCACTCCTATTGATAAAAATAATTGTATCAATTTTATTTGTCATACAAAAGTTTGTGTGTGAAGTTTCAAATGCATTTTGTCAATACTAAATAATGTGATAGGTATTTTAACATTTTACTATTTTTAACAAAAAAAACATTTGATTAATAAAATATTTAATCAGTCTTTTGCAAATGAAGGGGATGATGATGACGCAATCTTTGCGAGAGGGAGGGAATCTGATTTAAATCGTCCTCAACTCGCAGCTCAGACACTTCATTCAGGATAAATGGAGTTAGCCCTGAGTTAGCCTGCCCCGGAGCAGGTTAGTTCTGAAGGATTTGTTGCCATAGAAATGTACCTGACTAAAAGGTGAGCCACATTCTTATAACTAGTTATCACGAGTTGAAGTCCAAGTTGACAAGTTACCGCCCTAACTCTTCAAACCTGATTTGTAGGGTAGCCATCTGGAGCAATGATGGCCTTATGGTTTTGTATTTTTATTATGTAAAGAGAATACTACTACTGTGACCTTGGCAACAGAGCAGATATGTTTGTCAACTCAGCATGTTGGTGACTGGGTGGATCTGTCAATGTTAACTGCTTCAGCAAACAATGTCCCATGTGAGGATGTTTTTAATGATCAAATTATGGGCGGTGATGTGGTGTTTGTAAAGTTACTTGAAGTGTAACAAAACTGTTTCTCTGACAGAGAGGAGCCAATGTGTGGTGATTCCATGATACTCAGGCTGTTATTCAATCCGATCGCGGGTTAGGCATCACGTCTTTTAAAAAGCAATTACCCTAAAAAAAACAACTTATTTTTGGTCAGTCTTGTCCAAAATTGAGTTTTGTGAGACTTGTGATCTTGACTGCATCACAACCTAAATGAAGGCTGGGTTGGTTTCAATCCTGCCCGCTGCTGGCCACACACAAGTAATCATTAATTCTGAGTGCAGCTGCACGTGACCTGATCGTAATGCCTTTGGTAAATTTGGCTTCACTTTGGATATCCCTATGGAGCTATAGGGACCATTTGGTAAATTACTAAATGAAAATAGAACAACATATAAAAATCGCAATAGCTCTACATTTCTATTACTTAACCTCAAAACAACTATAAATTGTAGAAACTCTTATACAAATATAGCTGCAAGCAGCAATGCCGGGGTTCATCTATGGGTCCGACTGTGCCACCATCAGGAAAAAATGGACACATTGCCCTAGGATGAGTTACTTCTTTACTGTTTACCACGCTTGCCAAATATCAGAACTGAAATCAAACTGATCGTGCCATTTAATATGCTTTTGATGTATTTTGGATCAACTTCACTGATGTTGACTACTTTAAAACGTCTTCCCCAGAACCGCTGGACCGATCGGCACCAAATTTGTTATGTAGCATCTACGTATGCACATCTTCAAATGCAATATTTTCCAAGACTAGCTGAAACAATATGGCCGCTATGAGCTTGCATTGTCATGTCAGTGATTCTCTCGTTAACACAGGTGAGAGTGTTGATGAGGACAAGGCTGGAGATCACTGTCATGCTGATTGAGTTAGAATAACAGACTGGAAGCTTTAAAAGGAGGGTGGTCCTTGAAATCATTGTTATTTCTCTGTTAACCATGGTTACCTGCAAGGAAACGTGTGCCGTCATCATTGCTTTGCACAAAAAGGGCTTCACAGGCAAGGATATTGCTGCTAGTAAGATTGCACCTACAGTTGAAGTCGGAAGTTTACATACACTTGGCATACAGGTTGGAGTCATCAAAACTCGTTTTTCAACAACTCCACAAATGTCTTGTTAACAAACTATAGTTTTGTCAAGTCGGTTAGGACATCTACTTTGTGCATGACACAAGTAATTTTTCCAACAATTGTTTACAGACATTATTTCACTGGATCACAATTCCAGTGGGTCAGAAGTTTACATACACTAAGTTGACTGCCTTTAAACAGCTTGGAAAATTCCAGAAAATTATGTCATGGCTTTAGAAGCATCTGATAGGCTAATTGACATCATTTGAGTCAATTGGAGGTGTACCTGTGGATGTATTTCAAGGCCTACCTTCAAACTCAGTGCCTCTTTGCTTGACATCAAAATCAAAACAAATCAGCCAAGACCTCAGAAAAAGAATTGCAGACCTCAACAAGTCTGGTTCATCCTTGGGAGCAATTTCCAAACGCCTGAAGGTACCACGTTCATCTGTACAAACAATAGTATGCAAGTATAAACACCATGGGACCACGCAGCCGTCATACCGCTCAGGAAGGAGACGCGTTCTGTCTCCTAGAGATTAACGTACTTTGTGCGAAAAGTGCAAATCAATCCCAGAACAACAGCAAAGGACCTTGTGAAGATGCTGGAGGAAACAGGTACAAAAGTATCTATATCGACATAACCTGAAAGGCCGCTCAGCAAGGAAGAAGCCACTGCTCCAAAACAGCCATAAAAAAGCCAGACTATGGTTTGCAACTGCACATTGGGACAAAGATCGTACTTTCTGGAGAAATGTCCTCTGGTCTGATGAAACAAAAATAGAACTGTTTGGCCATAATGACCATCGTTATCTTTGGAGAAAAAAGTGATACGCTTGCAAGCCGAAGACACCATCCCAACCGTGAAGCACGGGGTGGCAGCATCATGCTGTGGGGGTGCTTTGCTGCAGGAGGGACTGGTGCACTTCACAAAACAGATGGCATCATGAGGAAGGAAAATTATGTGGATATATTGAAGCAAGACAGTCAGGAAGTTAAAGCTTGGTCGCAAATGGGTCTTCCAAATGGACAATGACCCCAAGCATACTTCCAAAGTTGTGGCAGGACAACACAGTCAAGGTATTGGAGTGGCCATCACAAAGCCCTGACCTCAATCCTATAGAAAATGTGTGGGAAGAACTGAAAAAACGTGTGCGAGCAAGGACCCCTACAAACCTGACTCAGTTATACCAGCTACCAGGAGGAATGGCCCAAAATTCACCCAACTTATTGTGTGAAGCTTGTGGAAGGCTACCTGAAACGTTTGACCCAAATTAAACAATTTAAAGGCAATGCTACCAAATACTAATTGAGTGTATGTAAACTTCTGACCCACTGGGAATATGATGAAGGAAATAAAAGCTGAAATAAATCATTCTCTCTACCATTATTCTGACATTTCACATTCTTAAAATACAGTGGTGATCCTAACTGACCTAAAACAGGGATTTTCTTACTAGGATTAAATGTCAGGAATTGTGAAAAACTGAGTTTAAATGTATTTGGCTAAGGTGTACGTAAACTTCCGACTTTAACTGTAAATCAACCATTTATTGGATCATCAAATGGTCCTCTGTAGCTCAATTGGTAGAGCATGGCGCTTGTAATGCCAGGGTAGTGGGTTCGATCCCCGGGACCACCCATACGTAAAAATGTATGCGCACATGACTGTTAGTCGCTTTGGATAAAAGTGTCTGCTAAATGGGATATTATTATTATTATCAAGAACTTCAAGGAGAGAGGTTCAATTATTGTGAAGAAGGTGTCAGGGCGCCCAAGAAAGTCCAGCAAGCGCCAGGACCGTCTCCTAAAGTTGATTCAGCTGCGGGATCGGGGCACCACCAGTGCAGAGCTTGCTCAGGAATGGCAGCAGGCAGGTGTGAGTGCATCTGCACGCACAGTGAGGCGAAGACTTTTGGAGGATGGCCTGGTGTCAAGAAGGGCAGCAAAGAAGCCACTTCTCTCCTGGAAAAACATCAGTGACAGACTGATATTCTGCAAAAGGTACATGGATTGGACTGCTGAGGACTGCGGTAAAGTCATTTTCTCTAATGAATCCCCTTTCCGATTGTTTGGGGCATCTGGAAAACACCTTGTCCGGAGAAGACAAAGTGAGCGCTACCATCAGTCCTGTGTCATGCCAACAGTAAAGCATCCTGAGACCATTCATGTGTGGGGTTGTGATAGATTAATTATTAATGACTAATTATTACACCCTGAAACTGTGTGGAATGTGTTAGAATGTGTGAGTGTAGGACCAGTAAAGACTATGACATTGAGCTACTATTCAGCAATGTGAGTAAGAGTTAGGCCAGACAAAGGACAAGGAGAACTGTCTACAGACAACTGAGAAACCAAGATAAAGAGGCCTTCCAATTTAGGGAGGAAAGAAACTGTTATGAAACATGGTGCAGAATATTGTGAGAACGGCGATAACTGAGGAATGCAGGGAGTAGGCTATGATAAGAAAGTGTGTATGTATGTGTGTGTGTATGCATGTGTGTGTGTATGTATGTGTGTATGCATGTGTGTATATGTGTGTGTGTGTGTGTGTGTGAACTGATGGTCAGGAGAGCAGTTTTAGAGTGGAAAACTACAGCCCGCCTACAGAGGGGAGGGATTTTTTGTATGACGTATGAGTATAAAAGATGGACTCTGAAATTGTGATGGCAGACTTCTCAATGAATAAAGATCTCTGACTATGCAGATCGGGACTCTGTCCGTTACTTAAATCCCAAAAGACTTACAACCTTTTGGGAGACGCACAGAGACACAGAATAGTTTGATAAATAATTCACGTAACAGGTTGCTTCTCAGCCAAGGGAGTGGGCTCACTCACAATTTTGCCTAAGAATAAATCCATGAATAAAGAATGGTACCAACTTCTCCCAACCATCCAAAAACAGTTTGGTGACAACCAATGCCTTTTCCAGCATGATGGAGCACCTTGCCATAAGGCAAAAGTGATACCTAAGTGGCTCGGGGAACAAAACATCGACATTTTGGGCCCATGGCCAGGAAACTCCCCAGACCTTAATCCCAGTGAGAACTTGTGGTCGATCCTCAAGAGGCGGGTGGACAAACAAAACCCCACAAATTCTAACAAACTCCAAGCATTGATTATGCAAGAATGGGCTGCCATCAGTCAGGATGTGGCCCAGAAGTTATTTGACAGCATGCCAGGGCGGATTGCAGAGGTCTTGAAAAAGAAGGGTCAACACTGCAAATATTGACTCTTTGCATAAACTTAATGTAATTGTCAATAAAAGCCTTTGACACTTATGGAATGCTTGTAATTATACTTCAGTATACCATAGTAACATCTGACAAAAGTATCTCATAACACTGAAGCAGTGAACTTTGTGAAGACCAATACTTGTGTCATTCTCAAAACATTTGACCACGACTGTTTACTACGCATGAACAAAAATATAAACGCAACATGCAACAATTTCAAAGATTTTACTGAGTTAGTTCATATAACGAAATCAGTCAATATAAATAAATTCATTAGGCCCTAATCTATGGATTTCACATGACGGGTACAGATACCTTTAAAAAAAGGTAGGGGCGTGGATCAGAAAACTATTACCAACTCTATTATTCAGTCATACCTGGTGATTGTAACACAACAAACTAAATGCCTTCTGAAATGATGATGGGAGTATGTGAATATTATTATTGTATATCTTTCCCCCGTTATGTTATTAAAATGTTGTATTTTGTCATAGCGTTCGCACAAGGACTACATGTGTTGACCACAACTGGACCACTATGGTTGGTAGCATTCTGTTCGACCGTGCAGCTACAAAGATTTTCACATTAACATTTTTAGTCATTTAGCAGACGCTCTTATCCAGAGCAACTTACAGTTAGTGAGTGCATACATTTTTCAAGATGACCCCCATTTGCCTTATGCAGCAACTCCTTCGCATAGAGTTGATCAGGCTGTTGATTGTGGGCTGTGGAATGTTGTCCCACTCCTCTTCAATGGCTGTGCGAAGTTGCTGGATATTGGCGGGAACTGGAACACGCTGTCGTACACGTCAATTCAGAGAATCCCAGACATGCACAATTGGTGACCTTTCTGGTGAGTATGCAGGCCATAGAAGAACTGGGACATTTTCAGCTTCCAGGAATTGTGTGCAGATCCTTGCAATATGGGGCGGTGCTGAAATATGCAGTGATGGCGGTGGATGAATTGCATGACGATGGGCCTCAGGATCTTGTCACAGAGCACAGCCATGGGTGGGCATAGGCCTACCCACTGGGGAGCCATGCCCAGCCAATCAGAATTGAGTTTTTCCCCACAAAAGGGCTTTATTAAAGACAGAAATACTCCCCCCCCCCCCCCAGACGATCCCACAGGTGAAGAAGCCTAATGTGAAGGTCCTGGGCTGGCGTGGTTACACGTGGTCTGCGGTTGTAAGGCCGGTTGGACGTACTGCAAAATTCTCTAAAACTACGTTGGAGGCAACTTATGGTAGAGCAATGAACATTCAATTCTCTGGCAACAGCTCTGATGAACATTCCTACAATCAGCATGCCAATTGCAAACTCCCTCAAAACTTGAGACATCTGTGGCACATTTTAGTGGCCTTTTATTGTCCCCACCACAAGGTGCACCTGTGTACTGATCACACTGTTTAATCAGCTTTTTGATATGCCACACCTGTTAGGTGGATGGATTATCTTGGCAACGGAGAAATGCTCACTAACAGGGATGTAAACAAATTTGTGCACAACATTTTAGAGAAATATGCTTTTTGTGCGTATTGAACATTTCTGGGATCTTTTATTTCAGCTCATGGAACCAACACTTTACATGTTGCGTTTCTATTTTTGTTCAGTATAGTGTGAGGAGTTAGCAAGGTAACTTTGGTCAACTTGGGATAACTGGTACCACGATAGTGGCTTACCTTTTAGCCAGGTACATTTCTATGGCAAAGAATGCTTCAGAACTAGCCTGCTCCGGGGCAGGCTAACTCCGGCATAACTACATTTATCCTGAATGAAGTGTCTGAGCTGCAACTTCAAATCAGATTGCCGCCTCCTCACAAAGATTGTGTCATCATCCACTTCATTTGAGGATGACAACTAATTACATCTTGTATTAATCAAATGTGTGTTAAATAATGTTAAAATATCACATTACATATTTAGTAAGAAATGCATTTGAAACTTAACGCACAGTAAAACTTTTGTATGACTTAATACAATTATTTTATCGATAGGAGTGGGAAGAAAAGGTGCTTGTGCATTGATAACCACACCTAAAAGTCTATTTCACACGATAGCCTGCTGAATTAGCAATAATAATAATAATACATGAGAAACTATTCTGAATCACACCAGAAAGGCTGTTCCACATTTCAGGGACAAAGCAGTGCTTAATAAGAACAATTTGTAAATCCATTTATGTTTATTAAAAAAAGTATACACAGTTTGGGAGACAATTACATTTGTAAACGTGTGGACTGCAACCTATCTGCGCAAGCTTATTCTTACACAGGTCAAAATGACTGATGAAACTTTGGCTAACTGAAAATGCTTAAACGGACTACTTTTTCCAACAAAAAAAAAAAAACTGTTTGGAACCCAAATCTAGCCCAGGTCAAATTCACCAAACGTAAAACTGTTCCGTCCCTCGGGAAGTCTCTGCAGCAGAGCTAATTTCCATTATCAACCGAGCAGGATCATAATCTTTTCTATATTAATCTCTGACCTGCAAAAAGGCACAGAAACAGCAGAGAACAGGTTGAGTCAGGCTTGTGACACCCCCCCCCAAAGCAACAGCATAGGACATGTTCTCATGGTCGTGATACAACTTTCCCATAGCCCCCCCTGGCTGGGTCATAATCTTGTCTGTATTCGTCTCTGACCTGAGGAGAAAAAGAGACCCACTTGTTTATTTTGCCACAGACAAGTGTTTTGGTCTACAAGGGGGTGGCATAGTTCACAGACTAAGCTCACATAATAGATCATATATACACGGTCACAGAACGGTGAGACAACATGGTCACAATTATATAACCAATTAACATTCCATTTGTCCAATTGATAATTCAGCATTGTTAGTGTTATGTAACTTTCAACGTTCTCATACACTTAACTTGTTGACCTAGTTGATCACTTTAAAATCAAACAATTTTGTGAAAACTATCAATTCAAAAATCAATATAAACCTAAAACACAGCTAATACACAAATCATTGATGTCATCTCTAAGGTAGTAAGCATGCATTTCCCTTGGGTTTGCCCATTCATCCCGTGTAAATTTACCTGACCACCCGACTTGCCACGGCCATACTGCCTGCCCTCTTTGAAACCAGCATCCCAGTCAGTTCTGATGATGCGGTCATCCAGACGTGTCCCGTTTACAAACCTCATAGCATTTTCTGCATCTGTACGCGTGTAGTACCTGGCACAGGGATTAAGGCGCTCTTGTGGCCAATGTGCCAGTTTCCAGAAACACAGATTAAGCCTACTATTGGACTAAGAAGGACTTTGAAGGACTTTGAATGGGCAATCTCCATTGAGCATGCGTTTAGTCCAGGACTAGGCTTAATCTGCTTCCGGAAACACAGCCTAAAGTGTATGGGTATATAATTACAAGTCTTGAACCAAAAAGCTCAAACAACTCAAAAAGGATACTCGACGAAGCAGAAGCCGCATGCAGTCTTCTTCACCTTATCCAGGCCAATGATGATTCTCTTCACATCCCCACTCTTGGAGAAGAGCTCGTACACTTGTTCTTCTGTGGTGTAAAAGGACAGGTTACCAACGTAGAGTGTGTTAGCCTGTCTCAGCACTTTCTCTTGCTCATATCGATTGCCCTGGAAGGAGGAGAGGAGAAAACATATTTAGAAGAGTCATGTAACTGCACAGCAGCCCGGAGGACATACAGTAACTAGCTAGCTAACATCAGTATCATTCAACACTAATTTCCACGGAAATGAGTATAGAGGTCAGGGGGTGGGTGGATTTGTTAAGAGCCGCGATGCTTGGTCTCAACATTAACACGCATCGCTTGCGGTACGTTTTTGGAAGCATAAGGACCTTATCAATCATATCGGCGAGAAATAATTACCAAAAAAACTAAAAAAGGTTAAATTATTACACACCTTTATAGCGTTAGGGTTAATGTTCCCACAAGGCCGTTTCGCCATGTTACAGCGTGTGTTTCCGGAAGACAGAGGGACCACCTGTGCTAATTAGCTATCTAGCATGCTCCGAACACTTGTGTGTAAAGGAAGAAGGCTGCCAGAAACGTGTTGTCACTGAAAAATACTGTGTACAGTAAATGTATATTTTGCATTTGGGAATTTTTTTGATGTGGCATGAATGTAAAAGGGCTTTATGTTTCTAGAACCATATCGCAATTGAAAATCAATTCACGTTTTGATGGAGTATTTGGCTGTTTTGGCTGCCAGAGTCATTCTACCTCTGAAAATAACAAGATCCTAGCCTCTACGAATATCGTCCAAGGACCTTACATGTTCTGTAAGGGCGAATTGACTCTGGAAGCCAAATATTCCATCTAAACATGAATCGACTCTCAATTGCGGTACGGTTCTAGAAACATAAATCCCTCTTACATATCACATCAAAATAAATTTCACAAATGCAAAATACACACTTACTATACACTGTTTTAACCGGTTTAACCGTTGCAGCAGACAGTATTTTTAAGTGACAAAACGTTTGTGGCGTCTGTCTTCCATTTACACACAGGTGTTCAGAGACGGAGAACAAAAATATAAAAACGCAACATGCAACAATTTCAGTCAATTGAAATACATTTATCAAATCAAATTGTATTGGTCACATACACATATTTAGCAGATGTTATTGCAGGTGTAGCTAAATGCTTGTGTTTCTAGCTCCAACAGTGAAGTAATATCTAACAATTCACAACAATATACACAAATCTAAAAGTAAAAGAATGGAATTAAGAAATATAAATTGTAGGATGAGCAGTGTCGGAGTGGCATAGACTAAAATACAGTAGAATAGAACACAGTATATACACATATGAGATGGGTAAAGCAAAAAATATGTTAACATTATAAAAAAGTGACTAGTGTTCCATTATTTAAAGTGGCCAGTGATTCCAAGTCTATGTATATAGGGCAGCAGCCTCTAAGGTGCAGGGTTACGTAACCGGGTGGAAGCCGCCCAGTGATGGCTATTTAACAGTCTGATGGCCTTGAGATTGAAAAACAGCTTCTGTCTCTCAGTCCCAGCTTTGATGCACCTGTACTGACCTCGCCTTCTGGATGATAGCGGGGTGAACAGGCAGTGGCTCGGGTGGTTGATGTCCTTGATTATCTTTTTGGCCTTCCTGTGACATCGGGTGCTGTAGGTGTCATGGAGGGCTGGTAGTTTGCCCCCGATGATGTGTTGGGCAGACTGCGCCACCCTCTGGAGAGCCCTGCGGTTGCGGGCGGTGCGGTTGCCGTACCAGGCGGTGATACAGCCCGACAGGATGCTCTCAATTGTGCACCTGTAAAAAAGTGTTAGGTTTTAGGTGCCAAGCCAAATGTATTCTGGCTCCTGAGGTTGGAGAGGTGCTGTTGCGCCTTCTTCACCACACGGTCTGTGTGGGTGGACCATTTCAGAGCATCAGCCGAGGAACTTGAAGCTTTCCACCTTCTCCACTGCGGTCCCGTCGATGTGAATAGGGATGTGCTCCCTCTACTGTTTCCTGAAGTCCACGATCAGCTCCTTTGTTTTGTTGATGTTGAGTGAGAGGTTATTTTCCTGGCACCACACTCCCAGGGCCCTCACCTCCTCCCTGTACGCTGTCTCGTCATTGTTGATAATCAGGCTTACTACTGTTGTGTCGTCTGCAAACTTGGATGATTGAGTTGGAGGCGTGCTTGGCCACGCAGTCATGGGTGAACAGGGAGTACAGGAGGGAGCTGAGCACGCACCCTTGTGGGGCCCCTGTGTTGAGGATCGACGAAGTGGAAGTGTTGTTTCCTACCTTCAACTCTTGGGGGCGGCCCGTCAGGAAGTCCTGGACCCAGTTGCACAGGGCGCGGTTTAGACCCAGGGCCCCGAGCTTAATGATGAGCTTTGGTCAATGAACAGCATTCTTACATAGGTATTCCTTTTGTCCAGATGGGATAGGGCAGTGTGCAGTGCAATGGCGATTGCATTGTCTGTGGATCTATTGGGGCGGTAAGCAAATTTAAATGGGTCTAGGGTGTCAGGTAAGGTAGAGTTGATATGATCCTTAACTAGCCTCTCAAAGCACTTCATGATGACAGAAGTGAATGCTACGGGGCGATCATCATTTACCTTTTCTTTCTTGGATACAGGAACAATGGTGGACATCTTGAAGCAAGTGGGGACAGCAGACGGGATAGGGAGAGATTGAATATGTCCATGAACACTCCAGCCAGCTGCTCTGCGCATGCTCTGAGGACACGGCTAGGAATTCCGTCTGGGCTGGCAGCCTTGCGAGGGTTAACACGCTTAAAATGTCTTACTCACGTCGGCCACAGAGAAGGAGAGCCCACAGTACTTGGTAACGTGCCACGTTAGTGGCACTGTTATCCTCAAAGCGGTGTTTAGCTTGTCCGGAAGCAAGACTGTGTCCGCGACGTGGCTGGTTTTCCCTTTGTAGTCCGTGATTGTCTGTAGACCCTGCCACATACGTCTTGTGTCTGAGCCGTTGAATTGCGACTCCACTTTGTCCCTGTACTGACGTTTTGCCTGTTTGATTGCCTTACGGAGGGAATAACAAACACTGTTTGTATTCGGACATATTCCCAGTCACCTTGCCATGGTTAAACGCGGTGGGTTCGCACTTTCAGTTTTGCGCGAATGCTGCCATCTATCCACGGTTTCTGGTTTGGGTAGGTTTTACCTCTCACTCAACGTCAACAAAACAAAGGAGATGATGGTGGACTTCAGGAAACAGCAGAGGGTGCACCCCCCTATCCACGTCGACGGGACCGCAGTGGAGACTAACTAAATCGCTCTGGATTAGAGCGTCTGCTAAATGACTAAAATGTAAATGAGAAGGTGGAAAGCTTCAAGTTCCTTGGTGTACACGTCACTTACAAACTGAAATGGTCCATCCACGCAGACAGTGTGGTGAAGAAGGCGCAACAGAGCCTCTTCAACCTCAGGAGGCTGAAAGAATTTAGCTAGGCACCTAAAACCCTCACAAACTTTTACAGGTGCACAATTGAGAGCATCCTGTCGGGCTGTATCGCCGGCTGGTTACGGCAACTGCACCGCCCACAACTGCAGGGCTCTCCAGAGGCTGGTGCGGTCTGCCGAACGCATTACCGGGGGCAAACCTCCCGCCCTCCAAGACACCTACAGCACCCGATGTCACAGGAAGGCCAAAAAGATCATCAAGGACATCAACCACCCAAGCCACTGCCTGTTCACCCCGCTAT
This sequence comes from Coregonus lavaretus, assembly GCF_964263955.1. Classification (NCBI taxonomy): domain Eukaryota; kingdom Metazoa; phylum Chordata; class Actinopteri; order Salmoniformes; family Salmonidae; genus Coregonus; species Coregonus lavaretus. The sequence continues at coordinate 45,991,769 of NC_140008.1, read as the reverse complement.
CATCCAGAAGGCGAGGTCAGTACAGGTGCATCAAACCTGGGACCGAGAGAATGAAAAACAGCTTCTATCTCAAGGCCATCAGACTGTTAAATAGCCATCACTAGCACATTAGAGGCTGCTGCTGCCTATTGAAATCACTGGCCACTTTAAGAAATGGAACACTAGTCACTTTAATAATGTTTACATATCTTGCAATACTCATCTCATATGTATATACTGTATTCTATAATATTCTACTGTATCTTAGTCCATGCCGCTCTGTCATTGCTTGTCCATATGTATATATTCTTAAATTCCATTCCTTACTAGATGTGTGTGTGTAAGGTATATGTTGTGAAATTGTTAGATATTACTTGTTAGATATTCCTGCACTGTTGGAGCTAGAAGCACAAGCATTTCGCTACACCCGCAATAACATCTGCTAAACACGTGTATGTGACAAAAACTTTGATTTAATAGTCTGATAGATTAATTATTAATGACTAATTATTACACCCTGAAACTGTGTATAATGTGTTAGAAATGTGTGAGTGTAGGACCAGTAAAGGCTATGGCATTGAGCCACTATTTAGCAATGTGAGTAAGAGTTAGGCCAGACAACAAAGACAACTGAGAAACTAAGATAAAGAGGCCTCCCAATTTAGGGAGGGGAGAAACTTATGAAAACATGGTGCAGAATATTGTGAGAACGGCAATAACTGAGTAATGCAGGGAGTAGGATATGTGTGTGTGTGTGTGTATGTATGTGTGTATGCATGTGTGTATATGTGTGTGTGTGAACTGAAGGTCAGTAGAGCAGTTTTAGAGTGGAAAACTACAGCCCGCCTACAGAGGGGAGGGATTTATTTTTGTATGACGTACGAGTATAAAAGATGGACTCTGAAATTGTGATGGCAGAATTCTCAATGAATAAATATCTCTGACTATGCAGACCGGGACTCTGGCCGTTACTTAAATCCCAAAGGACTTACAACCTTTTGGGAGACGCACAGAGACACTAAAATAGTTTGTTAAATAATTCACATAACATAGTCACAGTGGGTACCACATCTCCTATACACTTCCTGATGAACTCAGTCACCGTATCCGTGTAATCGTCGATGTTATTCTCAGAGGTTACCCGGAACATATCCCAGTCCGCGTGATCAAAACAATCTTGAAGCATGGATTCCGATTGGTCAGACCAGCATTGAATAGTCCATAGCACGGGTACTTCCAGTTTGAGTTTCTGCCTATAGGAAGGGAGGAGCAAAATGGAGTCGTGATCAGATTTGCCGAAGGGAGGGCGGGGGAGGGCCTTGTAAGCGTTTCGAAAAGTTGAGTTTAGACCCTAATCTATGGATTTCACGACTGGGAATACCGATATGTATCTGTTGGTCACAGATACACTACATGACCAAAAGTATGTGTACACCTGCTTGTCGGACATCTCATTCCAAAATCATGGGCATTAATATGGAGTTGGTCCCCCCTTTGCTGCTATAACAGCTTCCACTCTTCTGGGAAGGCTTTCCACTAGATGTTGAAACATTGCTGTAGGGACTTGCTTCCATTCAGCCACAAGAGAATTAGTGAGGTCGGGCACTGATGTTGGGCGATTAGGCCTGGCTCGCAGTCGGTGTTCCAAATTCATCCCTCAGGTGTTCGATGGGATTGAGGTCTTGTGCAGGCCAGTCAAATTCTTCCACACCGATCTCCACAAACCATTTCTGTATAGACCTCGCTTTGTGCACGGGGGCATTGTCATGCTGAAAACAGGAAAGGGCCTTCCCCAAACTGTTACTACAAAGTTGGAAGCACAGAATTGTCTAGAATATATCACTGTATGCTGTAGCGTTAAGATTTCCAGTCACTGGAACTAAGGGGCCTAGCCCGAACCATGAAAAACAGCCCCAGACCATTATTCCTCCTCCACCAATCTTTACAGTTGTCACTATGCATTGGGGCAGGTAGCATTCTCCTGGCATCTGCCAAACCCAGATTTGTCCGTCGGACTGCCAGATGGTGAAGACTCATTCATCACGCCAGAGAACACATTTCCACTGCTCCAGATTCCAATGGCGGCGAGCTTTACACCACTGCAGTCGACGTTTGGCATTGCGCATGGACATCTTAGGCTTGTGTGCGACTGCTTGACCATGGAAAACCATTTCATGAAGCTCCCGACAAACAGTTATTGTGCTGATGTTGCTTCCAGAGGCCGTTTGGAACTCGGTAGTGAGTGCTGCAACCAAGGACAGACAATTTTTACGCCCTACGTGCTTTAGCACTCGCCGGTACCATTGTGAGCTTGTGTGGCCTACCACTTTATGGCTGAGCCGTTTTTGCTCCTAGACGTTTCCACTTCACAATAACAGTACTAAAAGTTGACCAGGGCAGCTCTAGCAGGGCAGAAATTTGACGAACTGACTTGTTGGAAAGGTGGCATCCTATGACGGTACCACGTTGAAAGTAACTGATCTCTTCAATGAGGCCATTCTACTGCCAATCTATGGAGATTGCATTGCCGTGTGCTCGATTTCATACACCTGTCAACAACGGGTGTGGCTGAAATAGCCAAATCCACTAATTTGAAGGGGTGTCCACATACTTTTGTATATATAGTGTACCTTAAAAGAAAGTAGGGGCATGGATCAGAAAACCAGTCAGTCATTTGCCTCATGCAGCGTGACATCTACTTCACAGAGTTGATCAAGTTGTTGATTGTGGCCTGTGGAATGTTGCCCCACTCCTCTTCAATGGCTGTGCGAAGTTGCTTGATATTGGCGGGAACTGGAACACGCTGTCACACACATCGATGCAGAGCATCCCAAACATGCTCAATGGGTGACATGTCTTGTGAGTATGAAGGCCATGTGGGACATTCAACATCCAGGAATTGTGTACAGATCCTTGCTACATGGGGCCGTGCATGATCACGCTGAAACATGAGGTGATGACCGTGGATGAATGGCACGACAATGGGCCTCAGGATCTCGCTACGGTATCTCTGTGCATTCAAATTGCCATCAATAAAATGCAATTGTGTTCATGTCCGTAGCTTAGGCTTGCCCATATCATAACCCCACCATGGGGCAGTCCGTTCACAATGTTGACATTAGCAAACCGCTCGCCCACACGACACCATACACGCTGTCCGCCATCTGCCCGGTACAGTTGAAACCGGGATTCATCCGTGAAGAGCACACTTGTGTGCCAGTGACCATCGAAGGTGAGCATTTTCCCACTGAGGTCGGTTACAACACCGAACTGCAGTCAGGTCAAGACCCTGGTGAGGACGACGAGCACGCAGATGAGCTTCCCTGAGACTGTTTCTGACAGTTTGTGCAGAAATTCTTCAGTTTTGCAAACCAAGTTTCATCAGCTGTCCGGGTGGCTGGTCTCAGACGATCCCACAGGTGAAGAAGCAGGATGTGGAGGTCCTGGGCTGGCGTGGTTGTGAGGCCGGTTGGACGTACTGCCAAATTCTCTAAAACGACGTTGGAGGCGGCTTATGGTAGAGAAATTAACATAAAATTATCTGGCAACAACTCTGGTGGACATTCCTGCAGTCAGCATGCCAATTGCATCCTCCCTCAAAACTTGAGACAGCTGTGGCATTGTGTTGTGTGACAAAACAGCACATTTTAGAGTGGCCTTTTAAGCCCTGTTTCCATTGGCACTTTGAAGTCAACCTAGGTTGGGCTGGCCTTGGTGGGCTAGCTAAACAGTTAGCATAACAGGCTAGCTTGCTCACTTAATTCCTACCTTGCTTGCCATGTCATTGGCGATTAGCTTGCTAACCAAGCAAACCAGACGACAGGTTTGATATGATGTTACTAGCTAGCTTTCAATACAACCTGACCAGCTAAAATTCCTGCTAGCTAGCTAACTAGTTTCAACTCTGATTTGCTAGCTAATGTTAGTTAGCTAGCATTCGAGGGCTGACTGTTCTCATAAAAGTTTATTGTGTAGTGCAAAAATTAATGAAGGATCCAGCTATGGTGGTAATTCCTGTCATGTCTGACTACTTCAGTACTGCTTGTCCATATGCTAGCTAATAGCAACAAGCCCAGACGAGCTAGCTAAACGTTGTGTCAACATCCAGAAGTGATCAGCTTGGTGGTTGCATAGTAACGGTGTCACCAGCCCGAATTCTAATCGAGCTGGCACCAGTTGTGAAACTGGGCTGCGCTGTCCCGGGTTTCCCTTGACCCAGCTCAAATTTGAGAATTCCATTCGAGCCAACTTGAACTTTTGAAATTTTAAGTGCCAGTGGAAACAGGGCTTTACAAGGTGCACCTGTGAAATGATCATGCTGTTTAATCAGCTTCTTGATATGCCACACCTGTCAGGTGGATGGATTATCTTGGCAAAGGAGAAATGCTCACTAACAGGGATGTAAACAAATGTGAACAAAATTGGAGAAGTTTTTTGTGCGTATGGAACATTTCTGGGATATTTTATTTCAGTTCATGAAACCAACACTTGACATGTTGTTTATATTTTTGTTCAGTGTAATTAGCATAGGTAGTCCACTGTCTTCCGTAAACCAGCTATGTAACATGTAGGCTGTTCTCCCATAAAATGATTAATTAATTCAAGGTTTATACCAATAGAAAATAGTCAGAAAAACAGTAGTCCGAAGCACTTCTTCACCATATATGGTTGAAAAGTTAGACGATTTACTGAGAATTTTGCATGTTTAGAGTGAATGTAATGTCATCACAGGCATGATCAAAAAGTGGTGAACTGTGGCGCTGTTCTGCCGCAGAACTTCAGCTGACAAGCAAACCCCGTTTTTCTCTGCATTCTACAGCAATGAGTGAACGCCCTATAACATGGGAATATGGCTGCGTGAGGCCCTATTAAAAAGGTGTGTATCAACTTATTTTTTGTATTATTATTATTATTTTTCTGTTATGAAAGATAAGGTCCTTATACTTCCAAAATCGTACCGCCAGTGATACATAATCATGTTCAGACCAAGCGTCGGGAATCTTAACAAAACGCCCCCGTACAGCAGACGCCTTCGTCCAATGACTTGTGTGTGATGTAATAGAACTGAGAGTCTTGATCATGGGCTAACGTTAGCTAGCTAACAAACAATAGTTAGCTGGCAAAAATATTCAGTCGATTCTTGATTTCACCATTCTTACCTTAAAATGTTGGTCTCTATATTGACTTACATCAACGTAGGAGTCGCTGATTAGCGCATTTAATTTAATAGACATCGTGTTTCAAAGATTAAATGGAGTAAACTGTTCTCGCTAGCATGATGGCTCCTTCTTGTGCTTGTTCTTCTTCGTCGATGAGGTTTAACGGCTTTTGGCATCCAATATATGTTGCATTACCGCCACCTACTAGACTGGAGTATAACTCCCTTATACTTTGCTTAAAAAAAATAAAAAAATTCAACAAATACCCTATCATCTAACACTACACTCACAATAAATAAATAAATAATAATAATAACTACCATACTCCGCTATTTAAATCTATTTATTCCTACTTCAGGCCAACAGCCTGAATGGATGGGACACCACCACTTAACACACCCTGTAACTCTTCTGATGTCAAGTCTCACACACCCAAATACCTCTCTGCAGCTGCCACCACAACCTCTATTTTCTGTGACTTACATTCCATCCCTGCAGTACAGTTGACAACCATTGCTATAAATGCCAAAAATCCAATGTTACTGAAACACATATCACTTGTTGGTTTATCCCTCTGTACTGGTACAGATATACGACTCACACCATTCCTCTCAGGATCCCTCCCCCTTGACCCATCTTCCTCTACTTTCTTCACTGCCTCAGCATATGACAACTTCTTCACTACTCTAACCCTGGAAACCTCAACCTGCCTCTCTCGCACCGGACATTTCTTATCTACAGCCCCATGGGCACCCCTACAATTAACACATACCACTACTTTCCCCAATGCTACACATTCCTTTATCTCATGCCCTTCTGCACACTTCTCACACCTAGGAACCTCCCTCCTACACACTGCTGCCACATGCCCATAAGCTTGACACCTGTAACAACGTAACCTATTCGGCACAAAAGCTCGTACCGGATAACTTTTATATATCCTAACATCACTTTGTCGGGCAAAGACTCAACATCAAAACTCAAAAGAACAGACAATGACTCTTCTGTGTCACCACTCATGCCCCCCTGTCTGCGTCGCACCAAACAACAAGCATCACAAACACCGGGAATCTTCCCCTTCAGTTGGTCAGCTTTCACATTTACCGCTACCTCTGTAATCACACCTTTCAATGGCGCCCTTTTCTTGAGAGCAAAACAATTCACATCTCTTGCCCCCATTTGTTTAACATGGAGCGCCTACTCCTTCTAACCAGCAGAAACACAAACAATTATCACTAGACCACTTCTGGTTACCCTCACCGATTCCACAGCACCCAACTCTGTTTTCACCAACCCTGAAACCACAAATGGATTAGCCAAAAGGCAAGGGTCCACTTTTTCCAAAAACTTCACTCCTACTGTCACAGACTCATCTTTATCCTGACCATCGCTGCAAACCTCCGAGAACTTCACCACAGTTATCACCTCCGATACTTCGCTCTCATTCACTTCCATTTCTCCTCCTGTCTTCAACTCACTCTGCTTACACTTTCTACCATTCTTCGTTAACAAACCATCTCCTTTTTTTCCGCATTTTTAACTGACTCAAGCTCACCCTCTTCCTCCCTCTCTGTCTTAGACCTCCTCTGCCTCTTTTCCCCTCCATTCCTCCTCCGTATTCCATGTATAACTCTCCTTATGATAGTACTGCACTTCTCCTGACATACATTTAGTTCTTGCCTTGTCTAAGGATGCCATTTAAACGGCTGTCACAATCTCCGTACAAACAGCACGAACCCCTCGGGATGTAACGCTCAACAGTGCATCCTTCCGCCAGAAAGTCAGAAACCGCCCAATGATGGCTCCAATGATGCTAACAACATTAAAACCACAGAGAGAAGGGGTAACCCAGACACGTCACTGGGGCTATAAAGCTGAAGCATCCGTTTAGAATATTTTCTCACCACCAAATATGGTAGTGAGAGGAAGTCCAGTCACGGGTAGTGGGAGAGGATGGAACTTAGGTGAAATTGGGCAGACATTCTGCAAATTTTCTCATAGATTAAACATCTGATCGCAATACATTTTTCTGTTCCCAAAACTAAAATATTTTACGAACACAGTGCACTAAGTCCTATAGACTTGACGCTTTGCCAAAGTGTTTATTTTTTTTCATAGCGTTGTTTAGAAACGCAAGTTCGAATTGAGTTTGTGCACAAGCGCACTTCACAGTAGAGGCGTTCCCTAATGGAAACATGCGAGTAATGCTACAACGCTACAAATTGGATCTCGCTAGCTCGTGCTTGGCTTTGCCCACCTCTTTGCTTGTTCTGCCCACTATGCTTAATTTTCTCCCACTGTAAACGACACAGATTAACTATCTTGGGTTAGTTATAATATCTTTGGTAGAACCAAAGACAGTAGTGGAACACAAAATCAGATAGGAAACGGAAACATGCAACAAAAAAGGACGTGGTGTCTTCTTCTGTGGGGTTTTTTGCTCAGTTTAGTCCTGAACCCTCATGTGAAAAAGCAAGTCCCTGTGATAAACTCTGCAGATTCTATTGACAGAAATCTGATTTTGAGGTAAGAAAGTAATTATTTAGACCAAATTTGTTTTTGTGATGGCATCAACTGCTTTGTAGTTTCATTCACCAAACTTATATCAGGTTTATAACCAGTGTGAGTAGAGATATTTGATGGAAGTGTCAAAGTTGCGTCAATTCAAATCTGGCATTAGGAACAAAAGAGGTCAATACACGTCTTCTAAATAGACTAGTATTTTAATTAATGCAAAACCTTCAATGGTAAATATGATGTTCGTATATATACGGGCTCCTTGAAATACCTTGCAGGGCACTCAGAGAACTAATCCATTGTTTCAGATTGTTCTTCAAATACTCTTGACAGTTCTCAGTTCCCGCTCTCTGCTGGCCAATCAGAGTAGAGGCTGAGCGTGGTTTAGACTTACTCAGCCTATCCGTTGACGCACGGGCTAATCCCAGTCCCTTAGCGCATCCCGGTTGCCAGGCATAAGTTTATCATAACAACCTGTCATGGTGAGAAGAGCCAGCTCCCCTAGACACCATTCCTACGTCCAAGGATGGTTCACAGATCACAAAGAACCAGTATAGTCTAGTATTTGGAGACACAAATTATTATCTTATCTTACCCCCTAAAACAGCTCTTCACATCAATCACAGCTTGCTAGGTGACACAACCTACATCAGCCCAGTCTAGAATGCATTCTTTCTAAGTTAGTCATCCCATCAATTATGAGAATAATAAATCCCCCATACAAGTTAGCAATGCAAAAGTTTTAACATTTAGCTAAAATGGAAGCTAGCTAATGGCTGCAAGGGTAAGGGTTAGTTGTAACAACTTGTGAGAAGATGTTACAACTAACTCAGTAAAACGGAATGTTTTTGGTACATGTTATCTTTTACTTTCAGCATGCCTAGATCATGGAAAAGAAAGACAGACAGGGGAGTACCTTTCCACACTTTGAAAAGAGCGTCAAATGATGTAGCAGAGCATGGGAAGTCAATCAGATCAGTTGCAAAGTTGTATGGCATATGTCATGTGATGCTGTACAGATTCTGCAAAGAGAGAAAGAAGCTACTGGAGAAGGGGTTGAGAGCGCTTCCTCATGTAGGCTACCGTAGTGGAAACAGGGTCTTCATGGATGAACAGGAGCAGAAGTTGTCAGAGTATCTCTTGAGGGCAGCTGATTTATGCCCACTGTGCCCACTGCTATCCAGGCCACCTCTCCAGCTGCTTCCCAGCTCACCTCTCCAGCTGCCTCCCAGGCCACCTCCCCAGCTGCCTCCCAGGCCCCCTCTCCAGCTGCCTCCCAGGCCACCTCCCCAGCTGCCTTCCAATCCACCTCTCCAGCTGCCTTCCAGGCCAACTCTCCAGCCACTTCACAGGGCACCTCCCCACATATATCAGGCTGTGGCTGGGAAACACCTGATTACTCCTCTGATTTAAACCCAGTTGATGTACGCCCATTCCTAAAAGCAGGGCCCAGGAAAATTACAACAATGGTAGGAAGAGGAGAAAAACTGTGATTTTTGACGGATACACCCATCAAGCAGGCACTGGAAGAAGAGCATAAAAAGTCAAGCACTCAGAAGGCAAAAATAAAAATTGCTCTGCCTAAAAGAACAGCTGGAAAGAAGCAAGCCAAGACACTGAACAACAACAAAAACTGTCCTGCCTAAGAAAAAATACAAAACAAAGCACATTGAACCAGAATATTCAGATTCCTCCAATGAGGAAAACCTCTGCATTGTGTGCATGGAGCACTTGAACAATTCCAAGTCCAAGAAGGTCTGGGTGCAGTGCTAGGAATGCAAATTGAGGGCCCACCAAGCCTGTACCCCAGGACAGCCATACCAGTGTCACAACTGTGACTCTGATTAAGTGAACATGTCCCACATTCAGTTACACACACAGACACACACACACACCACAAACGTTCAGGTGTTTAGTTTAGCCTAGTTGTTGTTTGGTTGAGAAAGATCAGTTAGTGAAGGGTAAAATAATAAACATTTTATCATTTATATTTATTAATATTTCTATCAAACAAAATGCTAAACATGCCAATGTAGCTCTCATGGTCTCAATAAAGGCGTTCAATAACTAGTTGCATGTCATGATTTATGCACTTTTTCAATCTGTTACAATTCACCCCAAGCACTGTTACAACTAACCCAGACCATGGGGTAAATTGTAACACTTCACACCATGCATTTGCAGTTTGATTTACATATATAATAACCACACCAAGGACAGGTGTAGGTTGTTTGAATCAAGTTTAGAATCCACTACCATAAACGATCTCTGAGAAACTGAGGGAAAGGTCATATAGTAGAATTCAATAGGTTACCACTGTAAGTAGGCCTACGCTAGTAAAAAAACAAATAAAACCCAAGTAGACAATGTTTCAGAATTTGCGAGCGGTGCAGCATATTTAGGTTCGGGAGAAAGTAAATGCAAAACATTATTCAATTCAAACCATCTGTTAACAGGTCCACAACAATTTGCAATTGTTTTTGTGTTTCAGAAATGGTCAGATATAGCAAATGTCACTGCAAAAAAAGACATTCTGCCAACACCTCCAAAGTCATTTGATCAAGTTCGCCATTTATATTTCCTGTAGATATACTGTCTTGGCCTAATTCCAATATTTCGAAAGTATACAGCAAATAAGAGCATTATTGTCACCATAAAAGGGGAATGATGGGCGTTATTCAGGCTGAGTTTTAATGCTCGTTCACGCGTGAACAGATTTAGGACAGGTCTGACTTACATATGTATGGCATGTACCAAGTTTATGAATCTCAATATTTTTCTTTTCAGAAATAGTGCAGGCTGATATTTAGTATAAAATTTACGCAACGATTATAAATGAGGCCCCTGGTGCCTGATGAGCCCTTCCCCTGGTGCCTGATGAGCCCTTCCCCTGGTGCCTGATGAGCTCTTCCCTGGTGCCTGATGAGCCCTTCCCCTGGTGCCTGATGAGCCCTTCCCCTGGTGCCTGATGAGCCCTTCCCTGGTGCCTGATGAGCCCTTCCCCTGGTGCCTGATGAGCCCTTCCCCTGGTGCCTGATGAGCCCTTCCCTGGTGCCTGATGAGCCCTTCCCCTGGTGCCTGATGAGCCCTTCCCCTGGTGCCTGATGAGCCCTTCCCCTGGTGCCTGATGAGCCCTTCCCCTGGTGCCTGATGAGCCCTTCCTTCCCAGCAAGCTAGTTAATGCTGGCTAGCTGGCAACAACATCAGCATGGCGTTAGTTCACTTGTAAAAGAAAGTTATGTTTTTAATTTTTAATTAATTTATTTATTACTTCATTTATTTATCTTTATTTCTTTTTTTTCTTTTTCTATTTTTTTTTTTTGGGGGGGGGGGGGGGATGGATCAGCTTAATATTGCAGATAGATTGTATCTTCTATCAATGTAATTGTCTGCATCACTTCCAATCCCCCATGTTTTTTATATATATATATATACTCCCCTTTATTACTTTTCAACCCCGCCATCCTTTCCCTACTTGGAGTAAATTAGTGAACAACAATGCCCAGGCCTCTACTTCCGGTCTATACTTACTATCTACACCTTATGGACAGTTATTTTTACAATAATTATATTATATATATATATATATATATATATATATATTTACATTTTACATTTTAGTCATTTAGCAGACGCTCTTATCCAGAGCGACTTATATTTTGCTCCTGAACTTCTTCTACTATCAACCTCTCCGATCATTTTCATGACGTCCATCCGGTTTGCTTCTATATGCCATATCTTTCTAACTGTGCTCTTTCCCAAAAGCTCCCAACATACAACCTATATACTTATTATGGACACAGTATGCTTACATTATTAGCTATCTTTGTTATTATTTGTTGTTATTTGTTATTAGTCCCATCCTTCAACTCTATTCAATACCTCCCATCTATCTCTTAACACCATCCATACAGTGGGGGAAAAAGTATTTAGTCAGCCACTGTCACGCCCTGGCTCTGGGGACTCTTGTATGTTGAGCCAGGGTGTTAGTTTCTTTGTGTAGTGTCTATGTTTCGTTTCCTATGTTCTGTTGGCCGGGGTGGTTCTCAATCAGAGGCAACGTGAATCAGCTGTTGCTTGTTGTCTCTGATTGGGACCATACTTAGGCAGCCTTTTGTGCACTTGTGATTCGTGGGATCTTGTTCCGTGTAGGTTTGTGTATGACCGAGGACTTCACGTTTCGTTTTGTTGTTTTGTTATTTGTATCGTGTTGCTAAGTACACTATTAAAGAGATGTACGCATATCACGCTGCGCCTTGGTCCACTCATTATGACGTTCGTGACAGCCACCAATTGTGCAAGTTCTCCCACTTGAAAAGATGAGAGAGGCCTGTAATTTTCATCATAGGTACACGTCAACTATGACAACGATGAAAAAATCCAGAAAATCACATTGTAGGATTTTTAATGAATTTATTTGCAAATTATGGTGGAAAATAAGTATTTGGTCACCTACAAACAAGCAAGATTTCTGGCTCTCACAGACCTGTAACTTCTTCTTTAAGAGGCTCCTCTGTCCTCCACTCGTTACCTGTATTAATGGCACCTGTTTGAACTTGTTATCAGTATAAAAGAAACCTGTCCACAACCTCAAACAGTCACACTCCAAACTCCACTATGGCCAAGACCAAAGAGCTGTCAAAGGACACCAGAAACAAAATTGTAGACCTGCACCAGGCTGGGAAGACTGAATCTGCAATAGGTAAGCAGCTTGGTTTGAAGAAATCAACTGTGGGAGCAATTATTAGGAAATGGAAGACATACAAGACCACTGATAATCTCCCTCGATCTGGGGCAAGATCTCACCCCGTGGGGTCAAAATGATCACAAGAACGATGAGCAAAAATCCCAGAACCACACGGGGGGACCTAGTGAATGACCTGCAGAGAGCTGGGACCAAAGTAACAAAGCCTACCATCAGTAACACACTACGCCGCCAGGGACTCAAATCAGCCGTGGCACCCTGCTTAAGCCAGTACATGTCCAGGCCCGTCTGAAGATTGCTAGAGTGCATTTGGATGATCCAGAAGAGGATTGGGAGAACGTCATATGGTCAGATGAAACCAAAATATAACTTTTTGGTAAAAACTCAACTCGTCGTGTTTGGAGGACAAAGAATGCTGAGTTGCATCCAAAGAACACCATACCTACTATGAAGCATGGGGGTGGAAACATCATGCTTTGGGGCTGTTTTTCTGCAAAGGGACCAGGAAGACTGATCCGTGTAAAGGAAAGAATGAATGGGGCCATGTATCGTGAGTTTTTGAGTGAAAACCTCCTTCCATCAGCAAGGGCATTGAAGATGAAACGTGGCTGGGTCTTTCAGCATGACAATGATCCCAAACACACCGCCCGGGCAACGAAGGAGTGGCTTCGTAAGAAGCATTTCAAGGTCCTGGAGTGGCCTAGCCAGTCTCCAGATCTCAACCCCATAGAAAATCTTTGGAGGGAGTTGAAAGTCTGTGTTGCCCAGCGACAGCCCCAAAACATCACTGCTCTAGAGGAGATCTGCATGGAGGAATGGGCCAAAATACCAGCAACAGTGTGTGAAAACCTTGTGAAGACTTACAGAAAACGTTTGACCTGTGTCATTGCCAACAAAGGGTATATAACAAAGTATTGAGTAACTTTTGTTATTGACCAAATACTTATTTTCCACCATAATGTGCAAATAAATTCATTAAAAATCCTACAATGTGATTTTCTGGAAAATTTTTTCTCATTTTGTCTGTCATAGTTGACGTGTACCTATGATGAAAATTACAGGTCTCTCTCATCTTTTTAAGTGGGAGAACTTGCACAATTGGTGGCTGACTAAATACTTTTTTTCCCCACTGAATAGGATTTCTATTTGCCATATATATTTCAACCGTACTGTGATGTTTTACAAAAGTTCTGAACCTGTCTATTCTCATTGCTTCTACAGATTGTGAATTAAATATAAACATTTTTGCTAAAAGTATTATTATATTATTGATTGATTGACTATGACTTTTCAGATCACCCAGTAATGCTATCTGCAAGGTTAGCTCCAGGTAAATATTGCAATCCTTTAGCCATTCTTGGACCTGTGTCCAAAAACAAGCTACAAATGGACAGAACCAAAACAAATGATCTAATGATTCTGTCTCTTCACAGCAAAATCTGCAGAGCTGGGAAGATTGTATCCCCCATATAAATAACATTCTATTGGTAGCAAGAATTTTATATGATAATTTAAATTGAAAGATTCTAATTTTTGAATCCGGTGTCGTTTTGCGTGTCAGTTCATAAACACTATGCCATGGGATCGGTACGTCAAAGATCTCTTCCCAACTATTTTGCAATCTATATGGGACGGCTGTCAATCCTTTGGTCCTTAAGTGAAACTGCTATACTTTTTTATTTATCACAGTTTTCCTTAACCAATTATGTTCTTTAATGCAAGGCCGACAGACAAGTTCCTTACTTTCTCCCCCTTCCACTTTCCTCTTCCACTTTTGCGGTAAGGCTGCAATTATTTGGTTGTAATTTTGGGTAGAGCAGACATTTCCATGTGTTTTTGTTAGCTGCATGTGCGACATAACTCCACCAGTCCTACCGACGATATCATTTACGAAGATTTTACCTTTTTTAAACATTCTGTCAAAAAATAAAGGTTTTTTGTCAATTAGTATATTTGAATTTAACCACAATATTTGTTGCATTATTTGTTCCGTCGTTTCTGGAGGATTAAATTGAAATTGCAACCAACTTTCTATGGCTTGTTTTAGAAATAGTGATATTTGGGAGATGATTTCCTTTTCAAATAACTGCAAATGAGTTGTTGTAATCTGAATAAAGGGAAAAAGGCCTTTCTTGAACATTGGGTGAGACAATCTTACTAATTTGCTTGAGAACCAGTTCGGATTTAAGTATAACTTTTGTATGACTGAAGCTTTTAGTGATAGGTCTAATGCTTTAATATTTAATAATATCTGTCCTCCGAATTCATATTCATTATATAAATATGCCCTTTTAATTTTGTCTGGCTTGCCGTTCCAAATAAAATTGAATATTTTTTTCTCATATAATTTAAAAAACTGTTCGCTAGGCGTAGACAAGACCATAAGCAAATAGGTAAACTGGGATAATACTAAATAGTTAATCAGGGTGATTTTTCCACAAATTGACAGGTATTTTCCTTTCCATGGTAGTAAGATCTTATCTATTTTTGCTAACTTTCTATTAAAATTTATTGAAGTGAGATCATTTATTTCCTTTGGGATATGTATTCCGAGTATATCCACATCACCATCAGACCATTTTATTGGTAAACTACATGGTAATGTAAAAATTGTATTTTTTAGTGATCCAATACGTAATATAGTACATTTGTCCTAATTTGGTTGTAATCCAGAGGTAAGAAAATGTATCTAGATCCTCTATGAGGCTGTGGAGGGATTCTAGTTGTGGATTTAAAAGAAAACATGAATCTTCAGCGTACAATGACACCTTTGTTTTTAAGCCCTGTATTTCTAATCCTCTGATATTATTATTGGATCTGATTTTAATAGCTAACATCTCGATGGCCACAATAAATAGATATGCCGATAGTGGACAACCTTGTTTCACTCCTCTTGACAGTTTAAAACTTTCTGAGAAATAGCCATTATTTAATATTTTACACCTAGGGTTACTATACATGATTTTGACCCATTTTATAAGAGATTCTCCAAAATTGAAATGCTCCAGGCATTTATATATAAACCCCAGTCGAACTTTATCAAATGCCTTTTCGAAGTCTGCTATGAATAGCAGGCCTGGTTTCCCATATTTTCCATAGTGTTCTATTGTTTCCAATACTTGCCTTATATTATCTCCAATGTATCTTCCATGTAAAAAACCTGTCTGATTAGAATGAATAATATCCGACAATACATTTTTTATTCTATGCGTTATACATTTTGCTAGGATTTTTGCATCACAACACTGAAGTGTAAGGGGCCTCCAATTTTGTAAATGGACTGGATCTTTATATTTTCCACTTGTATCCTGTTTCAGTAATAATGAGATCTTCTTCTTGAGTGTCAGATAATCTACCATTTACATAGGAGTGGTTAAAACATGCTAATAACGGTCCTCTTAGTATATCAAAAAAGGTTTGGTATACCTCGACTGGTATGCCATCCAACCCTGGAGTTTTCCCAGACTTAAAGTCTTTAATTGCATCCAGAAGTTCCTCCTCTGTAATTTCACCTTCACATGAGTCTTTCTGTGTGGCTGTTAATTTGACATTATCAATAGAAAAAAAATCTCTACAATTAGCTTCAGTTAGAGGAGATGTAGGTGACTGAAAAGAAAACATATGCTTAAAGTACTTTGTTTCTTCCTGCAAAATATAATTTGGTGAATTATGGGTGACACCGTCAATTGTAACCAGTTTCATTAAGTTCTTTTTGGTAGCATTCCTATGTTGAAGATTAAAAAATAATTTTGTGCATTTTTCCCCATATTCCATCCAGTTTGCTTTATTTTTTATAATATACTACACTTGATCTTTCTTGAATAAGTTTCTCCATTTCTTTTTGTTTTTCCTCTAATTTATTCTGAGCCTCTATGTTACAGTTTTTATTGCCATCTATCTGTTCTGTTAGACTTTCTATTTCCTTTCTTAGTATAAACTCTTTTGACCTAAATTGCTTTTGTTTTCGAGATGAGTACTGAATTGCATGGCCTCTAAAGGCACATTTAAAGGTGTCCCATACAATAAGGGGATTCGTTGTACCTATGTTATGTTGGAAAAAGTCAGTTATAAATTCCTTTGTTCTAATTATAAATAAATTATCATCCAATAGGCTTTGATTACATTTCCAATATCCTCGCCCACGTGGAAATTCAGTAAGAGTAATGTATATGCCTATTATATGATGGTCTGACCGCATTCTGTCCCCTATCAACACTTTTTTGTACTTTTGGTGCCAACGAGAATGAGATAAGAAAGAAGTCAAGACGACTAGCTTGATTCAGTCTCCGCCATGTATATCTCACTAGATCAGTATATTTAAGCCTCCATATATCTACTAGTTCTAATGTATCCATGACATTCACAATTTCCTTAAGAGCATGTGGGTGATTGTTTGTGGTGTGATTTCTTTTACGGTCCATTGAGCTATTTAAAACAGTATTATAATCCCCCACCATAATAATATTGTCTTGAATTGCTTGCAGGCTTGATAATTTATTATATATATTGTCAAAGAATTGTGGATCATCATTATTTGGTCCGTAAAGGTTAATGAGCCATATCTGTTTATGGTCCAATAACATATTTAAAATAATCCATCTGCCTTGCGTATCTATTTGCACAATTTGCACATTTGGATCGAAATTACTATTAATTAATATCATCACCCCTTTTGAATTTCTTTGCCCATGGGAGAAGTATATCCCCCCCCCCCCCCATTCTTTTTTCCACGCTACTTAATCTCTAATTGTTAAATGAGTTTCCTGTATACAATAGATATTATATTCCTTCTCTTTGAGCCATGTAAATATTATTATTATTTTGTTATTATCAGCTAAGCCATTACAATTATAACTGGCTATACTTATTTCACCATACACCATAATGAAATACAAGTTTCAAGTCTATTTATCATCATATATGTTTGTAAATTTACCAATAAAAAATACCGTAATGATTGAGTGTCCATATAGCTGTACCGTGATATTTGCATTGCTACGGAGTAACCCTTCAATTGTTCTCCACAAATTCCCCCACTAAAGCCCCTCCCCATCCCAAGTTGAGCCGTCATCCCAGTGATCAGCATCCCACCCACGTCCCTCCGGATCCCTAAGGCCCCGAGAGGCCAGGACCCATCCATCGAAAACAGCACACAGTGCCACCCACAAAACAGAAGCAGATTAACCGCCAAAAGCATTTCCAATGCTATCACCTCTCTCTCTCTCTATATATATATATCTATATAACTATTTTTTTTAAATTATGCATATCCTATTTTCCATCATTATCAATTAATATGCGTAATAATGTCGGCAGTTCACACGTAGGATTCTAACATATAACCCGGATTGCCATTGTATTACATTTAATTCATTGACAAGCAATTATTATCCTAGCAAATAATTCCCGTGGTCCATCCCATACCCCCCCCCCCCCCTCCCCCCCAACATTCCCACCCCCCCACAACAGATGCCAGACAAGCACACACGCACATACTCACTGATGAGCCCCTCCTTCCCAGCAAGCTAGTTAATGCTGGCTAGCTGGCAACAACATCAGCATGGCGCTAGTTCACTTGTAAAAGAAAGTGATGTTTATTTTGATGGGCGAAGGATAAATAACTTGTATTATTAGTCACCATCTAGATGTCACCCTGTCATGGCAATTAGCTAGCATAATGACAAGCCGGTGCGAATGACCAGCGCAACGATGTTGTTTGAGTTAGTCTTCCCACCTGGGTTGCCACTTTAGCTACTGCCTGTGACATGTGATACAGCTTCCCACTGGGCAGCAGTTGCTTCACACCGGGAAGCTGTATCACATGTCGCAGGCAGCAACCTTCACGAGAAATAACTTGTCAAATTGGTATTTGGTACTTGTAACCATCTGGATGTCACCGTGATACAGTCTACCGCTCAATGGGGAGAGTTTCCGCTGCAAGCCGGTAACACAACAACATGGGGCACAGTGACCCATCACACCTTTTGTTTGTCAGGAAGTAGCATTAGCCACCATAGCATGGTGGTGGAAAATGGTGTTTCATAAACTTAAGCATATTTTCCCCTTTTTTTCAGCCTTCTTGCCATTAAATCGAGTTAAGGAGGAAATCGACGCCTTTGCAGCCTGAATGGAGAATGTTTTATGTATGAATCGGTCCCACGGGGGATTCGAGTGTGTAGCCGGCTGCATACATTCCCTTTGGACAGTAAGATGAAACGACTCAATATTGCCATCTGCCGGTCTTTGGGCTGACACTGGGCAGTGAAATAACATCAGCTGTCTGTCTGTCATTTGTTTTACAGGTGATAACCACTGATATACTGTACGAGATGGCTATCAGTCGTATGTTGTTCTCTTTGCTGAACAATCCACGGGTCATTGAGACACTAGCGGAGTCTCATCCCATCCGACGTCCGGCACAGATCGCAGCTTTTGCAATCATCAAAGCACAAATCACATGGAGGGGTGCAACAGCCAAGGTTCTGAAGTCAGACACAATACGCCAGGTTCGGCAAGAGGTCAAAGGCCGGATTCCCAGAGACGTCTGTGACATCTGGACACGGTTAAGGAGAGTGAGGGAGACGTTTGTCAAGGAGGCGAAAGATGGCTTCAGAGACAGTCAGGGACAAATAAAGAAATAAAGAAGAAATTATAGTGTGAAATAGAATTGCTGTGATCTGAATCAACTCCCACAGTAAGACAGACCGCACTGTATTTCACCTTTATTTAACCAGGTAAGCCAGTTGAGAACAGGTTCTCATTTACAACTGCGACCTGGCCAAGATAAAGCAAAGTAGTGCAATAAAAACAACACAGAGTTACATATGGGGTAAAAAAAACATAAAGTCAGAAATACAACAGAAAATATATATACAGTGTGTGCAAATGTAGCAAGTTATGGAGGTAAGGCAATAAATAGGCTATAGTGCAGAATAATTACAATAGTATTAACACTGGAATGCTAGATGTGCAAGAGATTATGTGCAAATAGAGATACTGGGGTGCAAAAGAGCAAAATAAATAACAATATAGGGATGAGGTAGTTGGGTGGGCTAATTTCAGATGGGCTGTGTACAGGTGCAGTGATCGGTAAGGTGCTCTGACAACTGAAGCTTAAAGTTATTGAGGGAGATAAGAGTCTCCAGCTTCAGAGACATAACCCAGCCGTCCCACAACAACATTTCAATGAACCGTCTAGGCCGACTACTGTTGTTACATCATTGAGCCAAACTTTGATTAAATTGAAGAGAAGACCATCTTGACAATGACATGTAAGGAATGTTGGGGTTTGTGGTGGATTAGCCTACTGTAGCATGCTGGAGACAGAGCATCATTGCTATCTACACAGTAGTCTTTATTCAGGAAATGGTGTTTGTAGATATGGAATTGTCTACCTCACTTGACATACAGATTACCATATGTGTTTGCTGTGATGCAGCTCCTCCCCTTGACAGGTCTCATTACATTTTATGAATTGACGCGTCTAAAGATTAGGATTGTCGTCATCTATTGGCCATATCTTAGTGTTTTTAAATTATATTTGAAATTATATTTAATGTATCTTACCGATAAAGGATATTCAGATGAAAAATTACTTGACCCCACATAAGGTTTAATCTCTAACATCTGAAGGTCTTTTAAACCTTTTAAGCCTGAGCAAAATAACAGAAGTTAGGTAGCAGTCTATTCCCTATCTCATGAAAGAAGATTTTTAACACTGATACACTGATATTGTGGGCAGCAGTTAGGGCTAGGCTATGCCATGATATGGTAGCTTCTAGCTAGTAGCCTACAAAAGTAGGACAAAATAATTAGCTGAGTCTGCTATGGCAGAGAGTAGCACTGGTTTCATTACTGTGTACTGTAAACACAGTTTACACACCTTGCCTGGTTAAAGTGAACCTCCTTTGTCATAGCAGGTTGGCCCATAACAATAGGCTATAATTACTGTCCTAGTTCTGAGTGATCAGAGTCATAAGACCTTAAACTTGATAAACTCCACTAAGAAATGCCATTCATAATCTTGATGTGATTGGCCTGACTGAAACATGGCTTAAGCCTGATGAATTTGCTGTGTTAAATGAGGCCTCACCTCCTGGTTACACTAGTGACCATATTCCCCGTGCATCCCGCAAAGGCGGAGGTGTTGCTAACATTTACGATAGCAAATTTCAATTTACAAAAAAAAAAATGGCGTTTTCATCTTTTGAGCTTCTAGTCATGAAATCTATGCAGCCTACTCAATCACTTTTTATAGCTACTGTTTACAGGCCTCCTGGGCCATATACAGCGTTCCTCTCTGAGTTTCCTGAATTCCTATCAGACCTTGTAGTCATAGCAGATCATATTCTAATTTTTGGTGATTTTAATATTCACATGGAGAAGTCCACAGACCCACTCCAAAAGTCTTTCGGAGCCATTATCGACTCAGTGGGTTTTGTCCAACATGTCTCTGGACCTACTCACTGCCACAGTCATACTCTGGACCTAGTTTTGTCCCATGGAATAAATGTTGTAGATCTTAATGTTTTTCCACAAAATCCTGGACTATCGGACCACCATTTTATTACGTTTGCAATCGCAACAAATAATCTGCTCAGACCCCAACCAAGGAGCATCAAAAGTCGTGCTATAAATTCTCAGACAACACAAAAATTCATTGATGCCCTTCCAGACTCCTTCTGCCTACCCAAGGACGTCAGAGGACAAAAATCAGTTAACCACTTAACTGAGGAACTCAATTTAACCTTGCGCAATACCCTAGATGCAGTTGCACCCCTAAAAACGAAAAACATTTGTCATAAGAAACTAGCTCCCTGGTATACAGAAAATACCCGAGCTTTGAAGCAAGCTTCCAGGAAATTGGAACGGAAATGGCGCCACACCAAACTGGAAGTCTTCCGACTAGCTTGGAAAGACAGTACCGTGCAGTACCGAAGAGCCCTCACTGCTGCTCGATCATCCTACTTTTCCAACTTAATCGAGGAAAATAAGAACAATCCAAAATTTCTTTTTGATACTGTTGCAAAGCTAACTAAAAAGCAGCATTCCCCAAGAGAGGATGGCTTTCACTTCAGCAGTGATAAATTCATGAACTTCTTTGAGGAAAAGATCATGACCATTAGAAAGCAAATTACGGACTCCTCTTTGAATCTGCGTATTCCTCCAGGGCTTAGCTGTCCTGGATCTGCACAGCTCTGCGAGGGCCTGGGATCGGGAGAGACACTTAAGTGTTTTAGTACTATATCTCTTGACACAATGATGAAAATAATCATGGCCTCTAAACCTTCAAGCTGCATACTGGATCCTATTCCTACTAAACTGCTGAAGGAGCTGCTTCCTGTGCTTGGCCCTCCTATGTTGAACATAATAAACAGCTCTCTATCCATCGGATGTGTACCAAACTCACTAAAAGTGGCAGTGATAAAGCCTCTCTTGAAAAAGCCAAACCTTGACCCGGAAAATATAAAAAACTATCGGCCTATATCGAATCTTCCATTCCTCTCAAAAATTTTAGAAAAAGCTGTTGCGCAGCAACTCACTGCCTTTCTGAAGACAAACAATGTATACGAAATGCTTCAGTCTGGTTTTAGACCCCATCATAGCACTGAGACTGCACTTGTGAAGGTGGTAAATGACCTTTTAATGGCGTCAGACCGAGGCTCTGCATCTGTCCTCGTGCTACTAGACCTTAGTGCTGCCTTTGACACCATCGATCACCACATTCTTTTGGAGAGACTGGAAACCCAAATTGGTCTACACGGACAAGTTCTGGCCTGGTTTAGATCCTACCTGTCGGAAAGATATCAGTTTGTCTCTGTGAATGGTCTGTCCTCCGACAAATCAACTGTACATTTCGGTGTTCCTCAAGGTTCCGTTTTAGGACCACTATTGTTTTCACTATATATTTTACCTCTTGGGGATGTTATTCGAAAACATAATGTTAACTATGCGGATGACACACAGCTGTACATTTCAATGAAGCATGGTGAAGCCCCAAAATTGCCCTCGCTAGAAGCCTGTGTTTCAGACATAAGGAAGTGGATGGCTGAAAACTTTTTACTTTTAAACTCGGACAAAACAGAGATGCTTGTTCTAGGTCCCAAGAAACAAAGAGATCTTCTGTTAAATCTGACAATTCATCTTGATGGTTGTAAAGTCGTCTCAAATAAAACTGTGAAGGACCTAGGCGTTACTCTTGACCCTGATCTCTCTTTTGACGAACATATCAAGACTGTTTCAAGGACAGCTTTTTTCCATCTACGTAACATTGCAAAAATCAGAAATTTTCTGTCCAAAAATGATGCAGAAAAATTAATCCATGCATTTGTTACTTCTAGGTTAGACTACTGCAATGCTCTATTTTCCGGCTACCCGGATAAAGCACTAAATAAACTTCAGTTAGTGCTAAATACGGCTGCTAGAATCCTGACTAGAACCAAGAAATTTGATCATATTACTCCAGTGCTAGCTTCCCTACACTGGCTTCCTGTTAAGGCAAGGGCTGATTTCAAGGTTTTACTGTTAACCTATAAAGCGTTACATGGGCTTGCTCCTACCTATCTTTCCGAGTTGGTCCTGCCGTACATACCAATACGTACGCTACGGTCACAAGACGCAGGCCTCCTAATTGTCCCTAGAATTTCTAAGCAAACAGCGGGAGGCAGGGCTTTCTCCTATAGATCTCCATTTTTATGGAACAGTCTGCCTACCCATGTGAGAGACGCAGACTCGGTCTCAACCTTTAAGTCTTTACTGAAGACTTGTCTCTTCAGTAGGTCATATGATTGAGTGTAGTCTGGCCCAGGAGTGTGAAGGTGAACGGAAAGGCTGGAGCAACGAACAGCCCTTGCTGTCTCTGCCAGGCCGGTTCCCCTCTCCACTGGGGTTCTCTGCCTCTAACCCTGTTGCAGGGGCTGAGTCACTGGCTTGCTGGTGCTCTTTCATGCCGTCCCTGGGAGGGGTGCGTCACTTGAGTGGGTTGAGTTACTGACGTGATCTTCCTGTCTGGGTTGGCGCCCCCCCCTTGGTTTGTGCTGTGGTGGAGACCTCTGTGGGCTATACTCGGCCTTGTCTCAGGATTGTAAGTTGGTGGTTGGGGATATCCCTCTAGTGGTGCGGGGGCTGTGCTTTGGCGGAGTGGGTGGGGTTATATCCTTCCTGTTTGGCCCTGTCCGGGGGTTTCTTCGGATGGGGCCACAGTGTCTCCGGACCGCTCCTGTCTCAGCCTCCAGTATTTATGCTGCAGTAGTTTATGTGTCGGGGGGCTGGGGTTAGTTGGTTATACCTGGAGTACTTCTCCTGTCTTATCCAGTGTCCTGTGTGAATTTAAGTATGCTCTCTCTAATTCTCTCGTTCTCTCTTTCTCTCTGAGAACCTGAGCCCTAGGACCATACGTCAGGACTACCGGGCATGATGACACCTTGCTGTCCCCAGTCCGCCTGGCCTTGCTGCTATTCCAGTTTCAACTGTTCTGCCTGCGGCTACGAAACCCCTACCTGTCCCAGACCTGCTGTTTTCAACTCTTAATGATCGGCTATGAAAAGCCAACTGAGAGACCTGAGCCCTAGGACCATACGTCGGGACTACCGGCCGTGGTGACTCCTTGCTGTCCCCAGTCCGCCTGGCCTTGCTGCTATTCCAGTTTAAACTGTTCTGCCTGCGGTTATGGAACCCCTACCTGTCCCAGACCTGCTGTTTTCAAACTCTTAATGATCGGCTATGAAAAGCCAACTGAGATTTATTCCTGATTATTATTTGACCATGCTTGTCACTTATGAACATTTTTGAACATCTTGGCATGGTTCTGTTATAATCTCCACCCGGCACAGCCAGAAGAGGACTGGCCACCCCTCATAGCCTGGTTCCTCTCTAGGTTTCTTCCTAGGTTTTCGCCTTTCTAGGGAGTTTTTCCTAGCCACCGTGCTTCTACACCTGCATTACTAGCTGTTTGGGGTTTTAGGCTGGGTTTCTGTACAGCACTTCGAGATATTAGCTGATGTAAGAAGGGCTATATAAAATAAAATTGATTGAAATTGATTCAAACTGCAGTTACAGCAAAGAACGGGAGGACTAGTCTATCCAGGATTGTGTCAGTGAGAGTACATTTCATAAACTTTCCGACTTTCACAATCAACGTGCAGAACGTCACGTCCACTAAGAATGTGTTGCACAGCCCTTGACACTCACCTCTGTAGATACTCTGACTGACACAATGTACAGGATACAGGTTATGTCATTCAGAACCTACTACTACAGTTAAATGTTTCACATTGGGACACCAGTTTTCATATGCAGATTTTTTATAAGAACAGCAGAGAATGCTTCAAGAAGCAGTATGTAGCTATACTTCTGCAGACACACTGGCGTGGCAACTATTATCTGTGTATATCAATGATGTCGCTCTTGCTGCTGGTGACTCTCAGATCCACCTCTACACAGACGACACCATTTTGTATACATCTGGCCCTTCATTGGACACTGTGTTAACAAACCTCCAAATGAGCTTCAGTGCCATACAACACTCCTTCCGTAGCCTCCAACTGCTCTTAAACGCTAGAAAAACTAAATGCATGCTCTTCAATCGAACGCTACTTTCACCCGCCTGCCCGACTAGAATCACTACTCTCGGCGTATTGTTTATAATTTCAATTGCTATGACTTTGAAGGCAAGCATGAGTCAGTACATATACACTGATATGGTACCCGAGCGTCATGTAAAAATACAACTAGAGCAATCAGGACATGCACAGGGACATAGTAAGCATTAAATAAAGGATATTTACAAAAGTATTGAGTGGTAGTGCATGCTTGAAGTTGTAACTTCCTACTCATTGGAAAAAAGTTGATTACGGGGCGCAGTTTGACACACATTTGATCAAAAACCATGGATTTCAGCACCCAAAGAAAAGCCCACAGTTACACAGGACAAACATAGGTACAAGGAAAGCATTAAATAATGGATAAGTATCAACTTATAGTGACTCGATGTAGTAGTGGTACAATATTCTGGGCGCATCGCGCTAGAACCCTATATTTAAGATATCCATATTATATGGATCTAAACTATAGCTAATAGCAATATTAGTATTTTCAGTATTTGGGAGGAACATATGAAGAAAACACCCCTTCGACTCTTTTCAATACATTTCACAACATCCTGTTGTTCAAGCAGTGCATATTCACTGATATGGCATTAGCTTATACAGTAGAGGCAGAATGTGCAAAACACGGCATATTTGCAGATATAGCTCGTGCCCATAAGTAGTCCTCACAATAGTTAGTGTAGGCAACATAAATCCTTGGGAAAGACAAACACTGCATAGTAAAGTATGTAACAGTTAAAAGCATATGCACTGATATGGCAGTTACCGTCGGTAAGCATAATAGCAATGACGTCCTTCCTCATCTCTGGTTGGGAATGAGTTAATCTCCTATGGCTCAACCAAATAAAGCTGTATTCTCTTTTCCCCATTGAGAGACAGGCTCAATAAGTGACTCACTGACTCAACAACAATGACCAAATCCTAACATCAACATATACAGTAGTAAGCAAATCTGTAGTACAATAATAAGCCATGAATTACATACAGATGAAGGGACGGAGGCAGCATCTCCTAAAGACAGGAAAAGCTGTTGCGGTTCATTGGGTGGTAATGTTCAGTGTTATTGCTGGTGCTTTGGCAGGAGAGGAGAGATTCCCTACAGCGGTAGTAGGCTACTGGGGTTGGGGTTGGGGTTGGGGTTAGGACTGGGAATGGAATATTTGGGTTGGGACAAGAACATAGGTTTAGGTTGTTACTGGGACTGTGGCTAGGGTTGAAATGTTCAAGGTGGGACTGGGGCTGACGTTGGAGCTGGGACAGGGGTTAGAGTTGGGGCTGGAACATGGATGGGGTTTGGGGGTTGGGTTTGGGGAAGGACAAGTCTTCTTACGCCCAGATGAAGATGGAGCTCATCAGTGCCACCAGGAGCAGGGAGACAGAGGACAGTACTGCAGGAAAAACACACAAACATACTTCAGTACCAGTGGAGGCTGCTGATGGGAGAATGGCTCATAATAATGTCTGGAACGGAGCTAATGGAATGGCATCAAACCTGGAAACCATGTTTTTTATGTATTTGATACCGCTCCAGGGATTACCATGAGCCCTTTCTCCCCAATTAAGGTGCAACCAACCTCCTGTATTCAGTACACCAACACATATGAAAGCTACTATTTTCAAAGCATTACTGTCAGTAAAATGAGTGAGATCAAAGTGTGTGTGTGTGTACACTGTACCTTTAGCAGAGGAGTTGCACTCCATGTTGGTGAATGAGTCCATGTAGCCCTGTCCCAGCCACTGGTCATAGGTTTTCCTCTCAGCCACTCTGATCATACTGACAGTGGAGTCTTTGAAGATGAGGTCAGAGCCCTGGTACTCAGACGAGTCAAACATCTTGAACTCTGAATGCATGTGACTACTATAGTAGTCATGGAGAGAGATAAGGAGGAGGAAAGTATATCAACTACCACTTAGTTTTATCAGCATGTCGTTAATAATAAACATGTACCGGTAGTTAATTGTTTAATGTTCACTTTTTAAGGTGTGAATAGAAGGGGTAATTTCTTTCTTTCTATGATGTTATGCTACATGTGTACTATCAATCAATCAATCAACCAACCACTGGCCCAGTCAGTCTTACCTGTGCTTTGTCCAGCAGGCCGTAGAGGGCGTAGATGTTGGTGTCGGGCCGTACCATGACGGCGTGGGAGGGGACCCGGGCCAGGTTACAGTGGCCATACTGGGTCACCTCCACCCTGGAGCCCTGGGGGCACAGGAGCTGGAAATCCTTAGACTGCAGGTCAATGGCCCACGACTCACCTGAGTTACCTAGAGAACAGATATACAGTACCAGTCAAAAGTTTGGACACACAAACTCATTCAAGGGTTTTTCTTTATTTTTACTATTTTCTGCATTGTAGAATAATAGTGAAGACATCAACACTATGAAAAAACACATGGAATCATGTAGTAACCAAAAAAGTGTTAAACAAATCAAAATATATTTTCTATTTGAGATTCTTCAAAAAGCCACCCTTGGTTGGTCACAGATACATTAAAGAAAGGTAGGGGCGTGGATCAGAAAACCAGTCAGTATCTGGTGTGACCACCATTTGCCTCATGTAGCACGACACATCTCTTTCGCATAGAGTTGTATCAGGCTGTTGATTGTGGCCTGTGGAATGTGGTCTCACTCCTTTTCAATGGCTGTGCGAAGTTGCTGGATATTGGCAGGAACAGGAACACGTTGTCGTACACGTCGATCAGGAGCATCCCAAACATGCCCAATGGGTGACATGTCTGGTGAGTATTTAGGCCATGGAAGAACTGGGACCTTTTCAGCTTCCACGAATGTTGAACAGATCCTTGTGATATATGGAGCCGTGCATGATCATGCAATATGAGGTGATGGTGGTGGATGAATTGCACGACAATGGGCCTCAGGATCTCTTCACAGTATCTCTGTGCGTTGAAATTGTCATCATAAAAATGAAATTGTGTTTGTTGTCCATAGATTGTCCATAGTTGCCCATACCATAACCACACCGCCACTATGGGACACTCTGTTCACAATGTTGACATCAGCAAACCGCTCTCCCACACGATGCCATACACGTGGCCTGCGGATGTGAGGCCGGTTGGACGTACTGCCAAATTCTCTAAAACGACGTTGGAGGCTGCTTATGGTCGAGAAATGAACATTCAATTCTCTTGCAATAGCTCTGGTGGACATTCCTGCAGTCAGCATGCCAATTGCATGCTTCCTCAAAACATGAGACATCTGTGGCATTGTGTTGTGTGACAAAACTGCACATTTTATTAGAGTGGCTTTTATTTTCCCCAGCACAAGGTGCACCTGTGTAATGATCATGCTGTTTAATCAGCTTCTTGATATGCCACACCTGTCAGGTGGATGGATTATCTTGGCAAAGGAGAAATGCTCACTAACAGGGATGTAAACACATTTGTGCACAACATTTGAGAGAAATAAGCTTTTTGTGCATATGAACAATATCTGGGATCTTTTATTTCAGCCCATGAAACATGAGACCAACACTTTACATGTTGCGCTTATATTTTTGTTCAGTATACAGTTGAAGTCGCAGGTTTACATACACTTAGATTGGAGTCATTAAAACTCGTTTTTCAACCACTCCACAAATGTCTTGTTAACAAACTATAGTTTTGGCAAGTCGGTTAGGACATCTACTTTGTGCATGACATAAGTCATTTTTCCAACAATTGTTTACAGACAGATTATTTCACTGTATCACAATTCCAGTGGGTCAGAAGTTTACATACACTAAGTGTGGGGCGGCAGGTAGCTTAGCGGTTAAGAGCATTGTGCCAGTAACCGAAAGGTCACTGGTTCTAATCCCCGAGCCGACTAGGTGAAAAATCTGTTGATGTGCCCTTGAGCAAGGCACTTAACCCTAATTGCTCCTGTAAGTCGCTCTGGATAAGAGCGTCTGCTAAATGACAAAAAAATAAACAAGTTGACTGTGCCTTTAAACAGCTTGGAAAATTCCAGAAAATGATGTCATGGCTTTATAAGCTTCTGATAGGCTAATTGACGTCAATTGGAGGTGTACCTGTGGATGTATTTCAAGACCTACCTTCAAACTCAGTGCCTCTTTGCTTGACATCATGGGAAAATCAAAAGAAATCAGCCAAGACCTCATAAAAAAAATTTAGACCTCCACAAGTCTGGTTCATCCTTGGGAGCAATTACCAAACAATAGTACACAAGTATAAACACCATGAAGCCACTGCTCCAATACCGCCATAAAAAAGCCAGACTACGGTTTGCAACTGCACATGGGGACAAAGATCGTACTTTTTGGAGAAATGTCCTCTGGTCTGATTAAACAAAAATAGAACTGTTTGGCCATAATGACAATCGTTATGTTTGGAGGAAAAAGGGGGTGCTTGCAAGCCGAAGAACACCATCCCAACCGTGAACCACGGGTGTGGCAGCATCCTGCTGTGGGGGTGCTTTGCTGCAGGAGGGACTGGTGCACTTCACAAAATAGATGGCATCATGACGAAGGAAAATTATGTGGATATATTGAAGCAACATCAAGACATAATTCAGGAAGCTAAAGCTTGGTCGCAAATGGGTCTTCCAAATGGACAATGACCCCAAGCATGCTTCCAAAGTTGTGGCTAAATGGCTTAAGGACAATAAATTCAAGGTATTGGAGTGGCCATCAGAAAGCCCTGACCTCAATCCTATAGAACATTTGTGGGCAGAACTGAAAAAGCGTGTGCGAGCAAGGAGGCCTACAAACCTGACTCAGTTACACCAGCTGTCAGGAGGAATGGGCCAAAACTCACCCAACTTATTGTGGGAAACTTGTGGAAGGCTACCCAAAACGTTTGGCCCAAGTTAAACAATTTAAAGGCAATACTACAAAATACTAATTGAGTGTATGTAAACTTCTGATCCACTGGGAATGTGATGAAAGAAATAAAAGCTGAAATAAATAATTCTCTGTTACGTTCTCCCCTAGGGTGTAGATCGTCTGAGGAGGAGACGTAAATGCCCGTGCCTGCGCACACAATGTAAACTAGATGGATGAGGAAGAAATGTGGGGTGTAATGAACTAAAATAACCAGACACAACAACCTGAACTCAATGTTAGCCCTCAGGGACATTTAGTAAAGTAATTAAACAGAATTATACAACACCCATAAAGAAACAGTAAATAAAACAAAAACCAATCAAACAAACCAGGGAAGGTAAGAGAAGGGAATGTTTGGGATCGGGGTCCAAGTAATGAAAATAAACAAAAGATCCCTTCTCTTCTACACACCTAATCCTTCCTATCACACTCTAACCCTTAACCAGCTTTCCTACCTGTTACCACAAATACAGGGGTGACACCCGCACGGCTAACCTAGAGTGTAAAACAGTGGGTTATCTCTGTGTGAATGTACACCCATGGGCAGAACTACCTTTCCCTTCTCCAGGACCCAGGTAGGGTGGAATACAACAGGATGACAGGCTGGAACACAAACAAAGATAAATTAAAACAACCAATAACCAAATCCTCAGCCAAACAAAAAGTACCCCCTCTTCCTCTCGAGCTCACACGGCAAACAGTTTATACTCTAGTCAATCAGCCACAGCTGCCAGGACTCCGGACCCAAGCCACGCCCACCATCGTCAGCCGCAACTCAGCACACCTGTAATGACCAGAACCCACAAACAGAACAACCACTCTGATCCACACACACCACAAAGGAAGATTGGGAGAAAGAAAAACATTTCACACGTAACACTACTATTATTCAGACATTTCACATTCTTAAAATAAAGTGGTGATCCTAACTGACCTAAGACAGGGAATTTTTATTAAAATTAAATGTCAGGAATTGTGAAAAACTGAGTTTAAATGTATTTGGCTAAGGTGCATGTAAACTTCCAACTTCAACTGTATATATTTTTTCTATTAGTTTTAAGATTTTCATTAGAAATGCAGTTCATTTTCAGTTAGTTTTCAGATCCAGTTTACTAGTTTTTATTATGTTTAAGTTTGATAAAAACATGTTATTTTGTTTGACGTTTTTATATTATTTCGTTTCAGTTCTAGTTTTAGTGTTAGGGCCTCAAAGAAGCCTATATGTGGAAGGTTAGCCATTTATGTGTTTAGTTTTTGTGTTTTTTGGGATGTCAATTTACAGATTCTGCGATAGAAATTTAAAAGTAATTTCTGATTTTGCTGACATAAGCAGTGTTTACCGTAAATGCAGTCTCCGGTAAAGCGGGAACATTTCTGTAAAATTTCAATTACACCGTAAAGCTGAATTTCCGCGATGTGGATCATATGGAGCCCCTACTCAGGGTTTTCTAAAGCTAGCCAGCTTCAGTTAGCTTCACATTCCAGCTCAGGCTTCATTCGTATTACGACGGTGGATATTGCTTGTCCGCCTGCCGCTAAATCTAGCAGGCTTGTAACTGCGTGTGCATGTCACACGTGGCTAGTGGAATGCTGAACTCTTCACTGAGACAATGCTGCAACATCAATCCATGGGAGAGTCAGTGCCACCTTTTCATTTGTGCGAAAATCAAAACGAAAGAAAAGTTATCGTTCAATTTCAGCTGGCTATGATGTGAAATAGGCTTTTAGAAGTGCAGTCTTTATATTATTACGTATCGTTAATAAAAAATAATAAAAATATATGTTTTCTATTGTCACATACACCGGATAGGTGCAGTGAAATGTGTTGTTTTACAGAGTCAGCCACAGTAAAACAAAGTAGAAATGTGTTGTTTTACAGGGCCAGCCTTAGTAGTACGGCACCCCTAGAGCAAATTAGTGTTAAGTGCCTTGCTCAAGGACACAATAGCAGATTTTTCACCTTGTTAGCGCTGGTATTCAAACCAGCAACCTTTCGGTTACTGCTAGGCACCTTTTCCCCCACTCATTTCGAGAAGTCATACAAAAGTTTTATTGTGTGTGAAGTTTCCAATGCATTCTGTCATTACTAAATGTGATAGGTATTTTAACATGACAATTTTTTTACACACAAAACAAATTATTCATAAAATATTTTATCGTCTTTCTCAAAAGAAGGGGATGATGCGAGAAGGAGGAATCTGCTTTCATTGGGCCTCAACTCGTGGCTCAGACACTTCATTTAGTATAAATGGAGTTAGCCATGAGTTAGCCTGTCCCGGAGCAGGTTTGTTCTGTATAAATGTGTTGGTACCTGCCTTAAAGGTGAACCACTTTAGTGGTACCAGTAATCCCTAGTTGAACTCAGAGTTGACCAAAGTTACCTCGCTAACTCCTCAAACCAGGTATGTAGTATAGGGCTCAGGAGCGTAGAAGTGTGAGGCTAAACTTCTCTACTGTTTTGGTCCCGTAGCTACCACGTTGTAGCAGCATGAAGTAGAGGTCTCCACGGGTCCAACAGACCCGAAATTCCGAGATCCGACCGGTGACTTTTGTCTCGGATCTGGGTCCGGTCTGATATTATTGCCACGGGTCTCGGGTATGTGCAATTAACATAGATTTACCAACTGGACCCGATTGGACCTGTCTTCTGTTAACCTCTACGGGATCGGTGTCCCAGACGGTTGAGCTAATGTGCGCCAATGTGATTTGCATGACTGTTGTAATTAAGAGCAAACTTTCCAGGACATAGACATGTCTTATATGGGCAGAAAGCTTAAATTCTTGTTCATATAACTGCACTGTACAATTTACAGAAGCTATTACAATGAAAAAATACCATGCAATTGTTTGAGGAGAGTGCACAACAACAAAAAACTTATCACGGCACCTGAATTGATACATTTACCTCTGAAGGTAAATAATATACTTACATTCAGTAATCTTGCTCTGATTTGTCATCCTGAGAGTTCCAGAGATAAAATGTAGCATAGTTTTGTTTGATAAAATCCATTTTTATATTCAAATGTAGGAATTGGGTTCTACAGTTTGAACCCCTGCTGTCTCTGGCTCCACACCCACCCCGCCCGGCCATCTAGATGTGTGAAAGTTAGTGTATAAGCTAATGATCCATCATGTATGACATTCCTGGGAGTGTGTAAACTTACATTTTGTGTTACCATATCATTTTTGTATGTTCTCTATAGTTATGTACTTGAAAATGTGTCAATTGACCAATTCGGCACATTTGGGCAGACCTGATACAAGATAGTCCAGTATTGCAATGCTTCACTGGATCAATCTGAAACTTTGCACACACACTTCTGCTTTCTAGTGGCCAAAATCTAAATTGCGCCTAAACTGCAATAGTATATTGTGGCCTTTCTCTTGCATTTCAAAGATAATGGAACAAAAAAATAAATAGAAATCACATGTTTTTTTGTTTGTATTTTGTTATCTTATCTAACCCTAACCCTAACCCTTAACCAACAGTGCATTTATTTTTTTATAAAAAAGTAAAATAGAACAACAACAAAAAAGTGTTGAGAAAAAAAGAGCAGAAGTAAAATAAAATAACAGTAGGGAGGCTATATATACAGGGGGGTACCGGTGCAGAGTCAATGTGCGGGGGCACCGGCTAGTTGAGGTAGTTGAAGTAATATGTACATGTGGGTAGAGTTAAAGTGACTATGCATAAATAATGAACAGAGTAGCAGCAGCGTAAAAAGATGGGGTGGGGGGGGGGCTGTGCAAATAGTCTGGGTAGCCATGATTAGCTGTTCAGGAGTCTTATGGCTTGGGGGTAGAAGCTGTTGAGAAGTCTTTTGGACCTAGACTTGGCACTCCGGTACCGCTTGCCGTGCGGTAGCAGAGAGAACTGTAATTGCTGCAAAAGGTGGCTCTACAAAGTATTGACTTTGGGGGGGGGAATAATTATGCATGCTCAAGTTTTCAGTTTTTTTGTCTTATTTCTTGTTTGTTTCACAAGAAAAAATATTTTGCATCTTCAAAGTGGTAGACATGCTGTGTAAATCAAATGATACAAACCCCCCAAAAATCCATTTGAATTCCAGGTTGTAAGGCAACAAAATAGGAAAAATGCCAAGGGGGGTGAATACTTTCGCAAGCCACTGTACATGCCGACATTAACTTTGCACAAATTATGTGATCAAAGGCCATGAAGTTTTAACTGCAGTCGACTGCAAGTTTCTGTAGTTGCTCCTCACCGACTTCATCCTGCAGCCATCGCCTGCATTATTAGGGTGTTTTTGTTTGACGGAAACGTGACCAAAGACATGATTGAAACAGAAACCAATTTACTGTGATTTATGTGTACAGTGGATGTATGCAAATAAATGTGATATTTTAGTCTCTCTCACACTGATTGATTGTACAATGTGTACACACATAATATTATATTATGATTTCAGTTTGTGAGTATGTGATATGGGGGTTAGATACATGTTTATTTCAACATTATAAAGAAAACCTTTTATAAACAATGGGAACACTGTCATATTGATCTGAGCCTTGCTTTTTGAAAACAACAATAGTGTCTGACTTTTGGCTGTCGCAGATGCAACCCAGCCTGACTTTACTCCTTGACTTTCGTCTACAGTCGGTTGCTTTAGCTTTACCACTCAAACGCACCCAATATCTGCGGTGCTGCTCGTGGCAACAACATTTCACTGAGTCTACCTTTAAATTATAAATTAAATCTCAATGTGACCCGCCAAATTCAGAAGCTTGAAAACCCCATTAGAAAAAAAGCTTGAAAACCCCCATCAGACATTATTCATGATGGTTTTCATTTTAGTGTAGTTAGTTTTGGAGTCAAAGATAATAGTTTCAGTATAGTTTTAGTTTTTCAAACGGATTTGTTAATGATTTATTTCAGTTTACTAAATCGTTTTTTTCATGATTAGTTTTCGTTTTAGTTTCAGTTTTAGTTTATTATAATAACTCTGACACACACACACACACACACACACACACACACACACACACACACACACACACACACACACACACACACACTTACCATCAGTGTTCTGGAAGACAGTGGTGTGTTTGATGAAGGCTACCTCTCCATCTCCCTTGGCCAAACACCTGATTCAAATGAACAAACATTGTATGAAAGTCAATGACGCTATCTATCCCTAGTATGTTCCCTATCCAACATTGCACCAAACCAGAGCCAATAAACATGTACATAGTTTGGCATACACTCATTGAATATAACACTGTAATTGGTGTTATAACTGCAATGGAATTGTCTTGGCACATTTTGGTGCCTGTTATACAACTCTAAATCTCTATGTCTAAATCTATGTCTGAGCCAAACTCTTTAAGTGTACCATTAAGTTGTGAGATGTACTGTACCTGAAAGCTCCATCATATCCGTCAAACAGGTCCTTGCCTTTCTCACACTTGTTCTGCCCGCTGCTGTCCCCAACACATAGGCCACACAGGTTGTCAGGGAAACCAGGCAGATTGGCACCAGGGACACAGCTGTTCTTAAAGAAAACTCCAGCGGCTGAGGTGGACAGAAGGAGACAGAGAGGGTCAGACAGACAGTAGGAAAGTAAGATGAACACACATGCTTCCATGCACACACACATGCACACACACACACACAGACACACACACCCTGGTTTATGACCTACCCTGTGGTATCTGGCACTGTGCGGGTCTGAAGAGGCCTTTCTCTATGAGCAGGCCTATGGGGATGTTCCAGCCGGCGGTACGGCCATAGCCAGTGTGACAGGAGCTCAGCCCCCTCAGGTCCTCCAGCTTGGTGATATCGCGGTTGGACTTCTTCACTACCGCCACGGCATAGTAAATACTGCCATCACTGTCCCCTATGAGAGAGAGGAGGAGCAGGAGAAGAAGGAAGAGGTAGGAGGAGGAGGGGAAAGAGGAAAAGAGGAAGAGGGTTTATTGTGTGTTTAGTTATTGTCCCAAAAGGCAATTTGATTTGCAGCAAATCATCACATGATCAAACCCCATGTGTGGAAGGAACTTAAAGGCCCAGTTCCTGCGTTGGTGTGTTTTTTCCAGCGGTGAGCAGCAGAAGTGTGTTTTATATCATATTGTACAACAGTTGATGAAACTAATAGTGTAAAAGTGTGAAAAATGTTGATCAGTATTATTTCCTAATAATTGCTGGTTGAAAATACAGTCTACACAGGACCTTCTAATCAGCAGGTTTGCAAGGGGCGGGAGTTTCGACTTTCCATAGTGACATCACCTTGCGGTAAATTGGTTAATAGACCAATAACAAAGACAGTTCCAAACCTCTCTGCCAATAACAGCTAGTTTTCAGTTTTCCCCTCCCCACTCAGACCACTCCCAGACAGTCCTAGCAAAATTCTTGCTTGAGAAAGTTTTTTTGCTAAAAAGCTGTTTTTGCACATTTTAATGGAAAACTATTACAGTGAGGTACTTAAATGTTACCCAGAAATAATTTGATATTGATATAAAAAATGCTGCATTGAGCCTTTAAAGGGGCAATCAGCCGTTGCTACATCCATTTTTGGACCTATAACTGAATGATATATACCCATTGATTCTTGAAGAATATAACTTATAAATGCCTTAGTTCAACTGTCGTACCCCATCAGAACCCAAAATATAAGCTTGTTTTACTCCAATGTTTGTAAACAAAGAAAATACAAACAAACACTATACAGCCTCAAAACATGGTTAAACTATCATGTTGATATCATGGATGGTCAGTCCTTGCATCCATAGCTCTGTCTATGAATTTGAGAGTGATAACATTTCTCCAGCCCCACCCCTCAGCTTTTTACCGAACCAGGGGTGGGGAGGCTGCTTTGTTATTGTTTCTACTGCTGACTGCTGTTTTAAGCAAAACGTAGTATTGAGGACATGTCCGTTTCTGCTTGGTTGAATTGGTGGTAGAGGGGTCCTACCTGTGTAGCTCTCCCCAGCAACAGGCACCAGCCCATAGGTCTTCCCTGCTGTGTAGATGTAACCTCCATCCAGGGTAATGGCATCTCCTTCTTTATTCTACAAACACACACAAGGGAAGGATATCAGAGATATAAGTTTCCTACACCCTAGTCTCTTTCAACAGCCCATGTAGAAAGAGCCCTGTGAGTCTACCAAACTTGGGTTCACATAGTATTTGTTTTCTTTCTAATACTTTGAGAGTCTGAAGTGACAGATGGGTTGGGTTTGTACTTTTGGAACTATTCCACATACATAAGAGTTCAATTCATTAGTTATCTCATCAGATAAAAAAACACTGTTTTCACATGAAGAGGCTGGTATGGTGTTGGAGATAATGAATATGTGGTTAAAAAGTGTTGAAGTGTCCCTTTAAATAAAAGTAAAACGTAAATGTAGTGTCTGTTTTACCTGGAATTTCTTCATGCAGTTTTCCACTGACGATCCCATCACACACTGGATACTGGGAAGCAGAGACTTGGCACTGAAGGCCTCGGACATGTCTGCACACTTCTGCTGCTCACCGCTGGACAACACACACCAACGCAGGAACTGGGGCATCTTTGCACACACACACACAGAAAGGACCATAGTCCGTTTAATACAAACAAACATGCACAGTGAGAAAGAAAGAGAGTGAGAGAGAGAGAGAGAGAGAGAGAGAGAGAGAGAGAGATGGAGGCAGAGAGGGTGGCAGAGAGAGAGAGATAAAGAGAGAGAGAGGGAGGTCAGAGGTCGTCTCACCCTTTGGGATGCAGTCCATGATTTTGAGAGTGCTGTGGTAGATGGGGCCCAACCACACCTTAGGATCATCAGATTCCACCGCCAGGAACTTTGTGGACGAATCACTGAACAGCAAATTATCGCCGAATTCGCCCGGCTGAAAGATGGGGAAACCTGACTTCTTCTGATAAAAAAAACACAACCAGTATTAAACCAGGGTTATCTAGACAACAAGACCAGGGTACCTCTGACTA
Organism: Coregonus lavaretus; assembly: GCF_964263955.1. Classification (NCBI taxonomy): domain Eukaryota; kingdom Metazoa; phylum Chordata; class Actinopteri; order Salmoniformes; family Salmonidae; genus Coregonus; species Coregonus lavaretus. The sequence goes on along the minus strand of NC_140008.1, from coordinate 45,954,014 downwards.
CGTCTCAAGAGTGTCTTTGCCATAGCGAGAAACAGCCAGACCATACTATATATAACACACAACACAGAACAAAAAATAAATCTGACAAAAAATAGAAATGTAATGAAGAATACCCACCAGTCCCTTGGTCAGCATGTCGTAGACCGCTGTGCCACTGATGTCAGATTTGACCACGATGCCCCTGGCTGGCACCCTGACCAGGTGGCACCGGTGGTGTTCTCTCACTGGGGCCCTGGTCCCGTCTCTACACAGCAGCTCGTAGTCCGAACACAGCAGGAAAAAACAGACACAGGGTTATACAGTTATACACCAACAGGGGGCAAAGGAGGTGGAGGGCAGAGGGAAGGAGGGTTTGGGAGGATAGAGAAGAGCTCAGCCTACCGTCTGTGTTCTCCGCCACTGTGGTGTGCTTCACGAAGGCCACATCCCCTGCATCTTCAGCCAAGCATCTGTCTCAGAGAGAGAGAGAGAGACACAGAGAGAGAAAGAGACAAAGGGAGAAAGAAAGACAGAGAGAGATAGACAGAGAGAGCACAGTATAGTGGTTAACACATAGAAATCATATTCTGTGGGTTAACCGCTGAGAGTATAGTCGTAAAGGCTGCACAGTATCAGCATGAGAGGGTTACTTTACCTGAAGGCACCGTTGTAAGCGTAGTATCTCTCATTTTCAGTCTTGTCACATATGAACTGTCCAGCTCCGTTGCCTTTACACAGCTGGCAAAGGGAGAGCGGGTCCCCCTGTGACCCAGGGATACAGCTGGCATTGAAGAAATCTGCCACCCCTTGGAGGAAACACACCACACACAGTTTAGTGTTTTGGTTTCCAGAACACCTACAGTGTAGAGTGTGAGTGTGTGTGTGTGTTTTTGTGCGTTCTACCCTGTGGGATGTCACAGCCCTTGGAGACATCTTGCCCTGGTCAATGGGGTATCCCAGAGGCATGTTCCAGCCGGCGGTACGGCCCTTCCCTGTGTGACACGTCTTCCTGCCTTTCAGCATATTGATGTTAATGCTCGGGTTTGTCTTCTTCACCACGGCAACCGCATAGTAGGTGGTGCCCTCTCCTGTTGAGGTCAGGGGTCAGTGTTAGGGTGATTGTGATTTGCTAGTGTCACGCCCTGGCTCTGGGGACTCTTCAATGTTGAGCCAGGGTGTGGATTTTCATTGTTTAGTTTTCTATGTTTTGGTTCTAGATCGTGTTGATCTATGTTGGCCAGGGTGGTTCCCAATCAGAGACAGCTGTAGCTCGTTGTCTCTGATTGGGGACCATACTTAGGCAGCCTGTTGGCACCAGTTAGGTTGTGGGATCTTGATCCGTATAGGTTTGTGTTGTGTTAACCTCAGGACTTCACGTATCGTTCGTTTTGTTGTTTTGTTCGTGTGTTGTGTACTTAATAAAAATGTACGCTTATCACGCTGCGCCTTGGTCCGTCTCCTCCATTAACGATCGTGACAGAAGATCCCACCCCCAGAGGACCAAGCAGCGTGCCCAGGAGGAGAAGTTGGCGATGTCCCAGGTGGGCGAATGGTGGTCATGGGAGGACATATTCGCGGGCAGAGGGCCATGGGCAAAAGTAAATGCCCAAGTAGGAGAGGAGAAACGGCGCCAACCGTGCCGACGACGGACACGCGAGAGGCAACCCCAATAAAAAATGTTGGGGGGGGGCACACGCCGTGGACGACGGGGCTGCTGGAGGCAGCTACAGGGCGAATCTGCAGACTAGGAAAGGAGGCCACCAGGTTACGGGGGCCATTGGTCATGAGGGAGAAGGAGAGTGTAGAGGCACGACGAGAGGTACTGGTTAGGCAGCAGAGGGAGCGGAGGTTTATAAGGAAACCCAGTCCCGCTCCTCGCACCAAGCAAGTGGTGTGTGTCACCAGTCCGGTCCGGCCCGTTCCTGATCCCCGCACAAGGCCAGTGGTGTGTGTTCCCAGTACGGTCCGGCCTGTTCCTGCTCCCCGCACCAAGCCTGTGGTGCGCGTCGCTAGCCCGGTCCGGCCTGTTCCTGCTCCCCGCACCAAGCCAGTGGTGCGCGTCGCCGGCCCGGTCTGGCTTGTTCCTGCTCCCCGCACCAAGCCTGTGGTGCGCGTCGCCGGCCCGGTCCGGCCTGTTCCTGCTCCCCGCACCAAGCCAGTGGTGCGCGTCGTCAGCCCGGTCCGGCCCGTTCCTGCTCCCCGCACCAAGCCAGTGGTGCGCGTCGCCAGCCCGGTCCGGCCCGTTCCTGCTCCCCGCACCAAGCCAGTGGTGCGCGTCGCCAGCCCAGTCCGGCCTGTTCCTGCTCCCCGCACCAAGCCAGTGGTGCGCGTCGCCAGCCCGGTCCGGCCTGTTCCTGCTCCCCGCACCAAGCCAGTGGTGCGCGTCGTCAGCCCGGTCCGGCCCGTTCCTGCTCCCCGCACCAAGCCAGTGGTGCGCGTCGTCTGTCCGGCACGGCCCTTGCCTGTTCCACCGGTGTTCAGTCCAGCTCCGGCCAGCGGGGCCAGACCAGACCAGGGGCGCAACGGGGGGGTAGAGAGAGAGTGGTGGTCACACCCGGAGCCGGATCCGCCGCCGAGGCGGAATGCCCATCCGGCCCCTACCCTGTTGTGTTGGTGTGGCGCGGTCGCAGTCCGCGCCTTTGGGGGGGGGGGGGGTACTGTCACGCCCTGGCTCTGGGGACTCTTAAATGTTGAGCCAGGGTGTGGATTTTCATTGTTTAGTTTTCTATGTTTTGGTTCTAGATCGTGTTGATTTATGTTGGCCAGGGTGGTTCCCAATCAGAGACAGCTGTAGCTCGTTGTCTCTGATTGGGGACCATACTTAGGCAGCCTGTTGGCACCAGTTAGGTTGTGGGATCTTGATCCGTATAGGTTTGTGTTGTGTTAACCTCAGGACTTCACGTATCGTTCGTTTTGTTGTTTTGTTCGTGTGTTGTGTACTTAATAAAAATGTACGCTTATCACGCTGCGCCTTGGTCCGTCTCCTCCATTAACGATCGTGACAGCTAGGGAATAAGTTGACGTTGTCAGGGATATGACCTTGTCCCCTTTAATAGGATTTGACTCATCATTTCAAATAATTATCAACCAATTTAGTCTTATGCATGCCAGCTTACAGGATGAGGGGTGAAGTACTCTGAGTTAAATGGGTCTCTCGCTCCACAATCTATGTTATTGTAAGTGCATTTCAGGTGCATTAAATAAGTTACTTGAATCTCTAGTAAATCATCAACTTACATACAGTTGAAGTCGGAAGTTTACATACACATAGGTTGGAGTCATTAAAACTCGTTTTTCAACCACTCCACAAATGTCTTGTTAACAAACTATAGTTTTGGCAAGTCGGTTAGGACATCTAATTTGTGCATGACACAAGTAATTTTTCCAACAATTGTTTACAGACAGATTATTTCACTTATAATTCACTGTTTCACAATTCCAGTGGGTCAGAAGTTTACATACAGTAAGTTGACTGTGCCTTTAAACAGCTTGGAAAATTCCAGAAAATGATGTTATGGCTTTATAGGCTTCTGATAGGCTAATTGACATAATTTGAGTCAATTAGATGTGTACCTGTGGATGTATTTCAAGGCCTACCTTCAAACTCAGTGCCTCTTTGCTTGACATCATGGGAAAATCAAAAGAAATCAGCCAAGACCTCAGAAAAAAAAGGTAGACCTCCACAAGTCTGGTTCATCCTTGGGAGCAATTTCCAAACCACGAACGTACCACGTTCATCTGTACAAACAATAGTACGCAAGTATAAACACCATGGGACCACGCAGCCGCCATACCGCTCAGGAAGGAGACTCGTTCTGTATCCTAGAGATGAACGTACTTTGGTGCGAAAAGTGCAAATCAATCCCAGAACAACAGCAAAGGACCTTGTGAAGATGCTGGAGGAAACCGGTACAAAAGTATCTATATCCACAGTAAAACGAGTCCTATATCGACATAACCTGAAAGGCCGCTCAGCAAGGAAGAAGCCACTGCTCCAAAACCGCCAAAAAAAAGCCAGACTACGGTTTGCAACTGCACATGGGGACAAAGATTGTACTTTATGGAGAAATGTCCTCTGCTCTAATGAAACAAAAATAGAACTGTTTGGCCAAAATGACCATCGTTATGTTTGGAGGAAAAAGGGGGTTCTTTGCAAGCCGAAGAACACAATCCCAACCATGAAGCACGGGGGTGGCAGCATCATTCTGTGGGGGTGCTTTGCTGCAGGAGGGAATGGTGCACTTCACAAAATAGATGGTATCATGAGGAAGGAAAATTAGGTGGATATATTGAAGCAACATCTCAAGACATCAGTCAGGAAGTTAAAGCTTGGTCGTAAATGGGTCTTCCAAATGGACAAAGACCCCAAGCATACTTCCAAAGTTGTGGCAAAATGGCTCAAGGACAATAAAGTCAAGGTATTGGAGTGGCCATCAGAAAGCCCTGACCTCAATCCTATAGAAAAGTTGTGGGCAGAACTGAACAAGTGTGTGCGAGCAAGGAAGCCTAAAAACCTGACTCAGTTACACCAGCTCTGTCAGGAGGAATGGGTCACAATTCACCCAAATTATTGTGGGAAGCTTGTGGAAGTCTACCTGAAACGTTTGACCCAAATTAAACAATTCAAAGGAAATGCTATCAAATGCTAATTGAGTGTATGTAAACTTCTGACTCACTGCAAACGTGATGAAAGAAATAAAAGCTGAAATAAATAATTTTCTCTACTATTATTCTGACATTTCACATTCTTAAAATAAAGTGGTGATCCTATCTGACCTAAGACAGGGAATTTTTACTAGGATTAAATGTCAGGAATTGTGAAAAACTGAGTTTAAATGTATTTGGCTAAAGTGTATGTAAACTTCCGACTTCATCTGTATGAACCAGTGAACAGATTTACTTGATATGCCTTCCTCTTTCTGTGTGAAGTTGATGGGTGGCTATTTGAAGAATCTCAAATCTCAAATATATTTTGATTTGTTTAACACTTTTTTGGTTACTACATGATTCCATATGTGTTATTTCACAGTTTTGATGTCTTCACTATTATTCTACAATGTGAAAAAATAGTAACAATAAATAAAAACACTTGAATGCGTAGGTGTGTCTAAACTTTTGACTGGTAGTGTATATGTTAAAAATCTTTTGAAAATAATGTAAACCAAACCTTTATTCAAATGTATCCTGGTCAGCTATTAGGCCTACTGTTTTATAATACAAAAGGAATGAATATGAAAGAACATGGGCTGATTAAGATATTTCATTTATTATAAAGGGCCTACATTGGTCCTATACTAATATATTGAGGAAACTCACCAGTTTGAAGGCCTAATATTAGAGAGGCGACAAGTATCCACATTGCCATGGTGTCAGCCAGGTGTGAGAATGCCAGGTCCTGTAGTATTATTTCTAACTGCCTAACCTCTGATAGCAGCTCCAAAGTTCAAGTTCTATGTCGAGCTTTCCGCATAATGCCTATGAGTATTTTACAACAGAATTGTATGAGAATCACAAGACATTCTATCGAGGTTTTTCACGGAGACTCCTCAGGAAGTTTCTCATACCTGGGATGACATGTTCCTACAGCTGGTGTCTGGCAAGGCCGAGCACAAAGAGGCCATTGACGAGGAAGACCCCACCTCTGCTGGCCCTGCTCTGTGTTTTTCCATCGTCCACACTTCAAGGACGTGGGGGTTGGACATAGTAACTGTAGTAACTTCTTCTGCCTGACGCAGTCAATGACAAATAAAATTTCTGGAATCTTGTTGCACTTTTTCAAATGTAGAAATATTGTGAAAACTACTAATAAAAGTGCATCGTCCTAAATAACTAATTTCCAATGCTACTGTCTTTCTTATTTCTTCTCTTGTTTATTTAATTACCAGTGTTTCAGTACAACCAAATAAAAATTTTCACAAAAGTAATTCCTGACTAGGATAAAAGGAGATAAATTAAATGTGAAGCTCAAGCTCATATTCCATTAACTGATGTGGACATCTTCATATTTAGTTTTGTGCGTGCCCTGCATCAGTAAAACCTTATCAGCAATCTAAACAGATTTGCCTGGTTGCATTTCCGTTCTCTCTCCTAAACTCAATCAGGATCAGAGTGAATTCAAGCAGGGTCTCTGGCTTTACAGCATTTCAGCCACAGCAATTTGGCCAGGTGTTCACATCACAATATGATGTAATAGTTTTGTAATAGCTTTCTTCCCCCATTACAACATGTATAAATATATGAAGCATTATGATGTAAGAGTTGTTAATCTCTCTAAAATCTAAAACACAGGTTTTCTAGAATAAAACTAAACCATTGTAACCTCAGAATTTAGTGGCAACTTTTGTTTTGCCACTTGTATCCATAAGACAAGCCTAAATTAGTTCAGGAGTAAAATTTGGCTTAACAATTCACATAAAAAGTTACATGGACTCACTTTTTGTGAAATAATAGTGGTTAACATGATTTTTAAATGACTAACCCAACATCTGTAAGGTCCCTCAGTCAAGTATTTCATTTCAAGCACAGATTAAACTACAAAGACCTGGGAGCTTTTCATAAAGAAGGGCAGTGATTGGTAGATAGGTAACAATAACAAATCAGACATTGAACATCTCTTTAAGCATGGTGTAGTTATGTATTAAACCACCCAGTCGTCCTTCTGAACTGAGCTGCAGGACAGGAATGAAACTGTTGGGGGATGTTACCATGAGGCCATTGCTGATTTTAAACAGCTACAGAGTGAAATGGCTGTGATGGGAGAGAACAGAGGATGGATCAACAATATTATAGTGACTCCACAATAATGACCTAAATGACAGAGTGAAAAGAAAACACAAATATACAAAATAACATGGCAAAGGAATACACTTTTTGGCCTAAATGCAAAGCCCCATGTTGGGGGAAATCCAACACAACACACACTGAGTAACTGCTTCCTTATTTTTTAGCATGGTGGTGGCTGCATCATGGTATGGGTATGCTTGGCATCGGCAAATACTGGGGAGTTTTTTAGGATAAAAACAAATGGGATAGAGCTAAGCACAGGCAAATCCTAGAGCAAAACCTGCTTCAGTCTGCTTTGCACTGGACACTGGGAGAGGAATTCAGCTTTCAGCAGGACAATAACCTACAACACAAGACCAATTCTACACTGGAGTTGCTTACCAAGAAGACAGTGAATGTTCCTAATTGGCCAAGTTACAGCTTTGAAATACTATGGCAAGACTTGAAAATAGCGATCTAGCCATGATCCCCAACATCTTGACAGAGCTTGAAGAATTTTGAAAAGAATAATAGGAAAATATTGCACAATCCTTAGAGACTTACCCAAGAAGACTCACAGCTGTAATTACTGCCAAAGGTGTTTCTAACATATATGGACTCAGGGAGCTGAATACTTATGCAATGACTATATATATATATTTTTTAAATCTTCAACTTTGACATTACAGAGTATTATATGTAAATTGTTGACAAAAACTGACAATTAAATCAATTTTAATCCCACCTTGTAACAGAATAAAATGTGAAGAAATCCGAGGGGTCTGAAAACTTTTGCAAGGCACTGTATTTTGGGGACCATAGAGATCAGTACAGAGCTGGCGTTCCTAAAGTGGGATCATGAAATAATCAGATGCCTCCTGTCCGGTGGAACTACATATCAACTACCTGACTAAAGATAAGTAAGTAGCCTTGCACAAGCCACTTACAGATACCTGGCCACTTACAGATACCTGTACTTTATTGCCCCATCAAACTTGACAGTTGTTCATAACAGGAAATAAATGTTGCTTACCCTACAGTTAGGACATGAACCCATGAACATCCTGAGAGAGTCTGTGTGCCAAGTTCTTATTGATAAAATTATATTTTGTAGCCAATCACAGTAGCAGACTGATCCATTTCTTAAAACAACTGAGAGACACATCAGACATGTCCATGTCACATACTCACAACACGAAAATAGATTTAACGTTATACATTTTCCCTAGGAGAAGACTAAAAAGCAGTGGATAAAATGCCTGCGATGAATGAATTCCAATAATATAGTAAGCACATACTATAGTAAGTATTTGTATCTGCACAAAGCCCCCAAAGTAGACATGGATTTTTTGTTGTTGTTCTTTTTCATTTTTACGTGCACATGTAACTTTTGGTTTATGCTAATGCTTTTGGGGATCCTGGAACTCTCTGCATTACTCTGACAAGAGTGTTTCTATCTGAGTGGACTTAAATCAATTACAAAACAGGACACCATTAGCCTAAGAGTTTCAGTAGAGGCAGAGAGAGACACATCCAGAAGGAATAGTCACACAGCACTGGGATGTATGAGAAAGGATTTATTGGCAGTTCTCCTCTTTATGACAAATGGAATGAATCAGGAAGGGGATGATTTACAGACTCAAATCCAAAAGTGAGATAGATAGAAAGCTGTGCTGAACTGATGAAGAAGAAGAAGTCGTATAGAAAACAATCATCTGTGTGGAAGCAGGAGCGAGAGGGAGGATTCCAGCACGGCGCCCTCCGGAGGACATGTAAAGGCGTTGCGCTTCGGAGCGTGTTGTCAGCTCTTTTCCCTTCAGATACGAACACACTCTTGAGGACTGTCTACTGCTGTGTGTACACACTCCTGCTGTGTGTCTGTCTGGAGGATCCCCTCGCGGAGCTTGAAGATATGACCTTGTCACAATCCTTGGTGAACAGGATCCTTTTTTTGTCTTTCGTTTCCTTGTTTTTTATTTAATAAAGACTATTGCTTTTAAAAACCATGCACATCACATGAAAAAATACAACTCACAGGGAAGTGGAATGGACAGGGGGAGAGGAGAACCAGCTGCCAACACATAGGTTAGTTTACATTTCCACTGCTTCACCAACACACACAGTTTACACCCCAGCCAGTCACTGGAGTTCAGAGTCGGGGTTTACATGTGTCCGGTCGCCAACCCTAACCTTAACCCCCAACCCTATCCTCTGGTTCGACAATGCAAAGAAAATTAGTAAAGCTCAACATAGACATTTTATTATAACAAAATAGGCAGTAGACTGAGGGTTAAATATATGTTAAAATCTCAGAGTACAATTCATTATTTTGCTTTTTTGCATTGGTGTTTCGCTTCCTTCCTACTAATATTAATACATGGACTCCTGGAGTCAGTTTAAAAACAGCCATTCATTCATTCACTCTATTTCTGGTCGGGAAGTAAACCCCCCAAAAGCTTATTGACATGAATAGATGAAAACCATAATGGATTGGAGTGAATGAAGGCGGCTAATGATAGAAACAACCTTTTTGTGCCAGAGTGAAATCCACTAACCACTCACCTAGTTACCTCTGTGCAGTTCGAATAGACTAAAACAGGTATGTATGGCTACTTCAGGTGAGCAGAGACACAGTTGGTGTGCGCGGATATACAACATGTGAAAAGAATGGCTGAGTAAAGCAGTTCAGATACAAGTCTAAAGGAGAAATGAAGAACAACAAAAACAAATGTCAAAATTGTCCGAAACATGCTCTTTAAAGCTATAGCATGCTACGTTTTGCCTCATGTCATTTCCTTTGACAAACCTATACATAAAATATATATATATATATATAATTAATATTGCATCTAAATCATGTTCCTTAAATATTAAGGAATAGTACCAGAAAAATCTCCTCATATGATGCTGGTCAGGCAGAGCCTTTCCCCCTTAGCAGGAAAAACATCCAGAGACAAGGTCCAGACACCAGTCTGTGTGAGAGACAGCCCAAGAAAACCACATAGAGTGTGTGTGTGTGTGTGTGTGTGTGTGTGTGTGTGTGTGTGTGTGTGTGTGTGTGTGTGTGTGTGTGAGAGAGAAAGAGAGACAGACAGCGTTAAATAATTGTGTGTGTATGTGAGAGAGTGAGTGAAAGATGGAGAGGTGTGTGTGTAGGAGAGGGGTCCTAAGGTCTGGGCAAGAGGGCCAGCGATCACAGCAGGCCAGGTTGGTAAACATTAAACAAATAAGAAGACATGTAAAACCAGAGACGATATGAAGACCACTTAAAGAAAATAAGGGTAATCTCTTCTGTCCTCCTTTCACAACTTCTCCTTGGCAGGAACCCAGATGAAGGGTCCTGACTGCTCCTCGATGATGATTTTCACTGTGTTGTAGATCTCCTCCAGAGAGTCCCCCTGGACTATAGCTGCAGCAACACACAGAGGGGACATACATTAGACACATCACTACATCTCAGTGATAGACTAGTGTCCTGTATCGGGAGTGTACTTGTAGATTAAGCTGCCTCACGCTGCAGAAACAGGATATAGGCTCCTTATCCTATGAGCCGTTCCGGCTCGCACAAGCCAAGGCTCGAGCAAGGCTACTTACTACATCTCAAAGATACTAAATGCATACACAGAGTACACAAAACATTAGGCACAACTTCCTAATATTCAGTTGCACCACCCCATTTTGCCCTAAGACCAACCTCAATTCATCGGGGCATTGACTCTACAAGGTGTTGAAAGCGTTCCACAGGGATTCTGGCCGATGTTGACTCCAATGCTTCCCACAGTTGTGTCAAGTTGGCTGGATGTCCTTTTGGGTGGTGGACCATTCTTGATACACACGGGAAACTCTTGAGCGTAAAAAACCCAGCAGCGTTACAGTTATTGACACAAACCGGTGCGCCTGGCACCTACTACCATATCCCATTCAAAGGCACTTAAATCTTTTGTCGTGTCCATTCACCCTCTGAATGGCACACATACACAATCTATGTCTCAATCGTCTCAAGGCTTAAAAATCCTTCTTTAACCGGTCTGCTCCTCTTCATCTACACTGATTGAAGTGGATTTAACAAGTGACATCAATAAGGGATCATAACTTTCATCTGGATTCAACTGGTCAGTCTATATCATGGAAAGAGGCGTTCTTAATGTTTTGTATACTCAGTGTATATTATAGCTAGGACAGGTTTTCCTGTATTTTGCCCATTATTTAATTCAGGGATCTGCTACATCAGACACTTGTCATCATGCTGAGTGCAGAAATAGATGTAGTGTATGAAGCAGGTTGAGAGTGGACTGGTGTGGGGGGCTGGACTCACCAGTGAAGTGCTCAGTGAACTCCTGCTTCAGTTTCATGGCTCTGTCAAACATCTTCCTCCCCTGGTCCTCTGTTAGCCTCTTATTAATCTCTCTATAGGGGAGAGAGGGGTGGGGGAGAGAGAGAGAGAGAGAGAGAGAGAGAGAGAGAGAGAGAGAGAGAGAGAGAGAGAGAGAGAGAGAGAGAGAGAGAGAGAGAGAGAGAGAGAGAGAGAGAGAGAGAGAGAGAGAATGACTAAGACATTGCCCTATATACAGCAAATAGGTGACTGTGAATAAAAACACACAGAGTCTGAACTCTTAATTCCCATTGCCCCTTAATTCCCATTGCTTTGGCCTCTTAAAATGAAATGTTGAATGAAATTAACTTACAGGATATTCTCCACAGACTTGGGCTTGACAAAAATAGCGATGGGGTAGAGCATGGTCGACTGTAGTCGTTTGATGGCGTTGCCTGAAACATCCAGGATGCAATGCTTCCCCTGGACATAAAGAGAGATAGATAAGACAACTCATCACATCAAAACATAGCCGTATGCTGACACTTCCCCCTCCCCTCACCTTCTCAGCGACCTCCCGTACAGACTGGACGCTGGTTCCATAGAGGTGGTTGTTGTACTGGCCTGCCTCGATGAACTTGTGGTCCTGGATGTCTTTCTCCATCTGCTCCCTGGACATCACAAAATGGTAGTCTCTGGCATCCACCTCGTCATCCCTCTTTAGTCTGGTCGTGTCTGGAAAACCAAACAAATGTAGTTAAATTTGTTTGATACATTTAATTATCGACAACCCTTGCAAACTCGTTATCACACCGTTAGGTACAGTTGAAGTCGGAAGTTTAAATACATTTAGGGTGGAGTCATTAAAACTAGTTTTGGCAAGTCGGTTAGAACATCTACTTTGTGCATGACACAAGTAATTTTTCAAACTATTGTTTACAGACATATTATTTCACTTATAAATCACTGTTTCACAATTCTAGTGGGTCAGAAGTTTACATACACTGGTTCATCCTTGGGAGCAATTTCCAAATGCCTGAAGGTACCACGTTCATCTGTATAAACAATAGTACGCAAGTATAAACACCATGGGACCATGCAGCCGTCATACCGCTCAGGAAGGAGACGCGTTCTGTCTCCTAGAGATTAACGTACTTTGTGCGAAAAGTCCAAATCAATCCCAGAACAACAGCAAAGGACCTTGTGAAGATGCTGGAGGAAACAGGTACAAAAGTATCTATATCCACAGTAAAACGAGCCCTATATCGACATAAACTGAAAGGCCACTCAGCAAGGAAGAAGCCACTGCTCCAAAACCGCCATAAAAAAGCCAGACTACGGTTTGCAACTGCACATGGGGACAAAGATCGTACTTTTTGGAGAAATGTCCTCTGGTCTGATGAAACAAAAATAGAACTGTTTGGCCATAATGACCATCGTTATGTTTGGAGGAAAAAGGGGAAGGCTTGCAAGCCGAAGAACACCATCCCAACCGTGAAGCACGGGGGTGGCAGCATCATGCTGTGGGGGTGCTTTGCTGCAGGAGGGACTGGTGCACTTCACAAAATAGATGGCATCATGATTAAGGAAAATTATGTGGATATATTGAAGCATCATCTCAAGACATCAGTCAGGAAGTTAAAGCTTGGTCGCAAATGGGTCTTCCAAATGGACAATGACCCCAAGCATACTTCCAAAGTTGTGGCAAAAAAGTTAAGGTATTGGAGTGGCCATCACAAAGCCCTGACCTCAATCCTATAGTAAATATGTGGGCAGAACTGAAAAAGCGTGGCGAGCAAGGAGGCCAACAAACCTGACTCAGTTACCCCAGCTCTGTCAGGAGGAATGGGCCAAAATTCACCCAATTTATTGTGGGAAGCTTGTGGAAGGCTACCCGAAACGTTTGACCCAAGTTAAACAATTTAAAGGCAATGCTATCAAATTCTAATTGAGTGTATGTAAACTTCTGACCCACTGGGAATGTGATGAAAGAAATAAAAGCTGAAAGAAATAATTATCTCTACTATTATTCTGACATTTCACATTTTTAAAATAAAGTGGTGATTCTAACTGACCTAAGACAGGGACGTTTTACTAGGATTAAATGTCAGGAATTGTGAATAACTGAGTTGAAATGTATTTGGCTAAGGTGTATGTAAACTTCCGACTTCAACTGTAGAAGACAAGGGTCAACATAGGGCGGCAGGTAGCCTAGTGGTTAAGAGCATTGGGCCAGTAATCAAAAGGTTGCTGGTTCGTAACTCTGAGCCGACTAGGTGAAAAATCTGTCGATATGCCCTTGAGCAAGGTACTTAACCCTAATTGCTCCTGTAAGTTGCTCTGGATAAGAGCGTCTGCTAAATGACTAAAATGTAAATAAAAACATCAAATTGTTTTATGTAACAAAAATGTTGGTACTCACGTGGGACACAGGACCTAAATTTGTCGGGGAACTCTGAGATGAGATCATCGTTGATGCGGTCTTTCATTGGCCCCAGGATGATGACGGGCCGTGTGTAGTTCACTGGACAGACAAGAAGGATCTATTGTATCAATACTGCCCTTGTATAAGCATATAACTAACTAAGATAACAAACCAACTAAGATACTGTAACCAAGTCAGATAACTAACTCTAATGGGGCAGTGAGAGCTGAGCTATCCCGTGATTCTGCTGCTGTATGTCAGATGATAATGTAAGTGTCTTACCTTCCTGCTGTGTGACTGGCTCGTAGGACAGGACGTACTCCTCCTGGCTACCTGATAGGACAGACAGAACAGGCAGTCATGTTTAGACAGACAGTGGCGGTGCAGTAGATACTGTGATAATGGTTAGGAGTCAGACCAGCTGTTGGCATGCTGTTTGTGAGTGTGTGTATCAGTCAGTATTCTCCTAGTCCCCGTTGTAAGTGTGTGTATCAAAATGGAATTCACTTAATGACCCCCTTTGCTCCATCTGTACAGAACAACATTAAACGAGTAGCTAATGTGCATGCATGTCACAAAGCTTGTGAATATGTATGAGCAGATTTGCTTTTCTTCAAAAGTATTTAATTGCAGTAGAGAAAGCAGAACACCTGCTGTATAGTCACAACTCTCTATGTTCCTCTCACACACAAACACACTGCTAAAGCTCTACATTGTGTTCATGTCAATCCAGTAGCTGTCCTAATACAGTGGTTCTCAACCTTTTTTGGTTACTGTACCACCGAATACATTTAGCTCTGTCCGGAGTACCGCTGAAGAACCCCGCATGTGCATTTTACCAGTAAGCCTATGGTCTCATGAGTCTTCTCAAGTACTCTCTGTACTCTCTGTACCTCGGGTTGAGAACCACTGTTCTAATAAGACTTCTATTTCAACATGCATCCCTGAAGTAGCTTGGGAACCCTAACGTGTGTGATCCTCTGAGTATGCTGCTCAGACCAAACACAGAATAGATCATACAACAGAAGATGATGATGGAGACATGTAAAACAACAAATTAAAGAATACAGGCAGCCTGTCGACGGAGGGAGGGATGGAAGGAGAGGGGACACCAGGACTTACGGTAACTACTTTCACTATCGCTGGCATTAGAGGTTACATGCTCTGAAAGTATAACGAAGAGAATGTCAGCATCACAGAAACACCCCTCCCACTGATGACGTCTATTGAGTTAACGTAATACAAGGTCACAACGTGAAGGCACAGAGATACACGGGTTCACCAGGAGAGTGCAGTGCTAGGAACCTTTAGGAGATGGAGGTGTGAATATTGTACGTATTGTGCTTTCTAAAAACTATACCCTCTCAAGTTAGGTTTTGTGAAGGGCAGCATTACGGTATATCTGTGAGACCTTCCTCCTCTATCCTAAAATTAGATCACAGCAGGTCCTCCTATCAAATCACATCAAGGTGCATGCATGGCCATGTCAAGGTCATAGAGCTTTATACACCATGTTAATGTGTGTTTTCATGTTTTTCTTTACAACACTGTGGCCCTGCGGCCATTTTGGACTAAGAGATTATACCTGAAGAAATAAAGGTGAACTAAAAATACATGTTTTAAGTTATGGTTGAAACCATACTAGCACAACATTCAGGACTCCTGAAGGGTCTTAACACAGCCAAGGGTGTGGAATAGGGATTTGTTCAACAGAAAAGGTCCCCAACAAAAAGGTGATTCTGACAGTAATATGACACCTCTGTAACACACATGCGCACACGCACACGCACACACACACACACACACACACACGTTATTATAGTTTTGTGATTTTATATTCGTTGTTCTTTCTATTAGTTTTAAGAATTTAAAACTTTGGATCATCAGAGTTAAGTCTCCTGGACTACACAGGAGTCAAGACAGTCTATTATGTCCCTTACAGTATATTATTCTACAGACTGTTTTTCTCTACTGTATGTGTCTCTAAACTGGCCTATCTATGCTGGGGAAACACATACCAATGGTACTCTCTGAGGAGCCTGCTGTAACAATGCAAAAGCAGCCTACATGATCCAACCGACGAATCACCATTGATTTGGTGACATCATCACACTATATGACTCAGTTTGCTGGTGATAATGTAATGCTGACTACAGTGTAAATGCTGATCACAGTGTACAGAGGCTGATGTCAAGACAATCTGTTAGAAATATGAGTGTTGGGTAGTGTTACATGGATGCAATGTGTGTTTAGAGAGTACTGTTTGTGCTTTGAACGGAATAGATAATAAGCACAGTGTTGTATATATTTTTATGTAGTCAAACTAGGCCGACTATCAAAACGTTAGAGGCTGGATGACTATGAGAGAGGTTTTGATGACAATGCATTGGATGTCATAGTCAAGGCTTAAATTACAATATTATATGACTGTGGGAGCCATGGATGAGCTTCAGATGGTTGTGTGACAGTGAAATCCTTGTGTGACTTACTTAGTCCTTTGTCGTCAGGGACCTGTGAAGCAGTCGTCAGAGAGCAAACCAACAGGAGACACAACCACAAGAGAGATATTCATTACTGGAACACAACACGCTGTTCAACCGTCATGCACGACCGCAGCGCTGCACTGAACTCAAATGGTCAAGCTGACCAACTGATAAACCAATGAGCAATGCTCAAAGCTACTGGAAATGCAGGCCAGATCCATAGAGGACTCCTTATATAAAAGTATTGTTTAGATTGAGCTAATATTAGTTAGAACTATGGGTCCAGATCCCTTCTTGGTGGTTAGGAAAAACTTCTGGCCCTAGTTATTAAAGCCCAATGCTTTACCTTGATACTAGGGTTATCCGCTGCAGCGCTAGTGGTTGTGTCTGGCGGTACCTGTACGGTCCTGTGCATGAGGCTGCCCTGACCTACTGTTCTAGCGACCGCCCGTGAACGGCTCTTTAACGGTGTACTTACGGTCGACATCACTTGTTTCCTGCTCGCTGTGCTCCTTGCTCTTGTTGTAGAAAGGGAACTTTCGGGAAAATAGGTTCTTTTTACGCTTGTCATTGAATGACTGTCGGGGAAGAGAGGGAGGGATGGAGGTAGGGGGTAAAACAAAAAAGGGAGGGATGGAGGTGTCTAATATTGGTGTGAACAAAACAAACCCAGGACAGTTACCCACAACCCCCCGAGCTGGACTCGGCAGCCATCTTGATTTAAGCACACACAATGAACTACAACAGATTAAAAGTGTTTTACACCAAGATGGCTACCGAGTCAGCTCAGTAAATGAAATGGAATTATCAGACATCTGACCAAATAAATTACACATTTATGAAAAGACATCCCAAAGCCAAGCTGAATTAAAGCAGAGCAGCAAGAAGGATTTAAATGAGAACGGTTCAAAGCCCAATGCTTTAAACACTAGCATGCAAAGGAGTACAGAAGGAAAGGAAGTATCATGCTCCTTGTATAATGCTACTTTTTGCGTAATACACTTTTTTAGACACTGATTTATGAAAACAAGACCCCTTACTCCATCACCATAACGGATCAATTACTTCAGCGCCATGATTCTGATAGATTTAAGCTACTGATCAAAGCACAAAAAAGCAAGGATAACAAATATTTGTGGAAGGTGAGGTTGTATTTGTATTCATGGAAAGTAGAGATAGGTGGTTGGTGAGGGTAGGTAGTGGAAGCATCAATGGCAAACGTATATCAGTCCTTTGGTTTGTTCACTCACTGCCGTGTACAGGTCATGCATTGGTCTGGCTGCCATGTAAGAACAGGAAAATTGTAGGGGTGGGAGGGCCAAGAGACCAGAGGTGACAGAATGGAGTGCTCGGGTTGGGATGTAGGGGTTGAGCATAGCCTGAAGGTAAGAAGGTGTAGTTCCCCTTGCTGCTCCGTAGGCAAGCACCAGGGTCTTGAAGATGATGCGAGCTTCGACTAGAAGCCAGTGGAGCGTGTGGAGGGGTGACATGGGAGACATGACACCCCAAAATATTATTATAAATAAAGTAGTCAAAAGTGTATTATTTGGTCCATATTTATAGCACGCATTGACTACATCAAGCTTGTGACTCTACAAACTTGTTGGATGCATTTGCAGTTCATTTTGGTTGTGTTTCAGATTTTTTGTGCCCAATGGCAAATCAAATCAAATCTTATTTGTCACATGCACCAAATACAACAAGTGTAGACCTTACTGTGAAATGCTTACTTACAAGCCCTTAACCAACAATGTATGTCATTTTGGAGTCACTTTTATTGTAAATAAGAATAGAATATGTTTCTAAACACGCCTACATCAACGTGGATGTTCCCATAATTACGGATAATCCTGAATGAATTGTGAGAAAGTTACAAAGGGTCAAAGATCATACCCCCAAGACATGCTAACCTCTCACAATTACCGATAACAGGGGAGGTTAGCATGTCTTGGGGGTATGATCTTTGACCTCAGTAACTTTCATTAATCATTCTGGATGATCCATAATCATGGTAGCATCCACATGGTAGCATCCACATTCATGTAGATCATGTATAGGGGTATCAATAATTTTGACCCCGAACCTTTGAGAAAAAATATATATTACTTGTTAAACAAAATCTCTTTTAGTATAAAATGATATAATTTCCCCATTTTTTTTGCATACAATATAGCTCAGTATTTGAATTGTTTATTTAGGGTATTTTCGTTCACACAATCATTATTGCTAATCTTTATAAAGGGTGTCAATACATTTGCTGTATATACAGTGGGGAGAACAAGTAATTGATACACTGCCGATTTTGCAGGTTTTCCTACTTACAAAGCATGTAGAGGTCTGTAATTTTGATCATAGGTACACTTCAACTGTGGGAGACGGAATCTAAAACAAAAATCCAGAAAATCACATTGTATGATTTTTAAGTAATTCATTTGCATTTTATTGCATGACATAAGTATCACCTACCAACCAGTAAGAATTCCGTCTCTCACAGACCTGTTAGTTTTTCTTTAAGAAGCCCTCCTGTTCTCCACTCATTACCTGTATTAACTGCACCTGTTTGAACTCGTTACCTGTATAAAAGACACCTGTCCACACACTCAATCAAACAGACTCCAACCTCTCCACAATGGCCAAGACCAGAGAGCTGTGTAAGGATATCAGGGATAAAAAAAAGGCTGGGATGGGCTACAGGACAATAGGCAAGCAGCTTGGTGAGAAGGCAACAACTGTTGGCGCAATTATTAGAAAATGGAAGAAGTTCAAGATGATGGTCAATCACCCTCGGTCTGGGGCTCCATGCAAGATCTCACCTCGTGGGGCATCAATGATAATGAGGAAGGTGAGGGATCAGCCCAGAACTACACGGCAGGACCTGGTCAATGACCTGAAGAGAGCTAGGACCACAGTCTCAAAGAAAACCATTAGTAACACACTACGCCGTCATGGATTCAAATCCTGCAGCGCACGCAAGGTCCCCCTGCTCAAGCCAGCGCATGTCCAGGCCCATCTGAAGTTTGCCAATGACCATCTGGATGATCCAGAGGAGGAATGGGAGAAGGTCATGTGGTCTGATGAGACAAAAATAGAGCTTTTTGTCTAAACTCCACTCGCCGTGTTTGGAGGAAGAAGAAGGATGAGTACAACCCCAAGAACACCATCCCAACCGTGAAGCATGGAGATGGAGGTGGAAACATCATTCTTTGGGGATGCTTTTCTGCAAAGGGGACAGGATGACTGCACCGTATTGAGGGGAGGATGGATGGGGCCATGTATCGCGAGATCTTGGCCAACAACCTCCTTCTCTCAGTAAGAGCATTGAAGATGGGTCGTGGCTGGGTCTTCCAGCATGACAACGACCCGAAACACACAGCCAGGGCAACTAAGGAGTGGCTCCATCTCAAGGTCCTGGAGTGGCCTAGCCAGTCTCCAGACCTGAACCCAATAGAAAATCTTTGGAGGGAGCTGAAAGTCCGTATTGCCCAGCGACAGCCCCGAAACTTGAAGAATCTGGAGAAGGTCTGTATGGAGGAGTGGGCCAAAATCCCTGCTGCGATGTGTGCAAACCTGGTCAAGACCTACAGGAAACGTATGATCTCTGTAATTGCAAACAAAGGTTTCTGTACCAAATATTAACTTCTGCTTTTCTGATGTATCAAATACTTATGTCATGCAATAAAATGCATATTAATTACTTAAAAATCATACAATGTGATTTTCTGGATTTTTGTTTTAGATCACGTCTCTCACAGTTGAAGTGTACCTATGATAAAAATTACAGACCTCTACATGCTTTGTAAGTAGGAAAACCAGCAAAATCTGCAGTGTATCAAATACTTGTTCTCCCCACTGCAGCTGTAGCCTACCATTGCCATTGATATGACCATTAGTGACTTTGCCACCTGAAAGGTAAACCAACATCAGGCAAATATAGCGGATTCAGCACCAATGTTCCCTTCAATTTTTTTCACCCCTGACCAAATTTCAGGTCTGCTGAGCGCAAACTTGAACATTGTGAAAATTCTGTTCAACTTCCAGCGTGCATTCACAGTGAAATTTGCGCACGTTTTCAAGGACACACCTAAAATATTTCCACCCCTCCCACCTCAGCGCAAGCGAGCTAATATTAGACAGGCAAATTGCCGAACCTGGCGTAACGGCTGGAAAATGCCAGTGCACAGGTTTGTACATGGCGAAAGTGCAAACTAACCTGGGTTTGACACTTGCGCCTCCTTAGCGCCAGCTGAATATAGAGCTATCAGAGTAGGAGTGTTGATCTAGGATCAGTTGAGCTTTTTAGATCACAATGAATAGGAGGAGAAATCTGATCCTTGACAAGCAGTTCTACTCTGAGACACTTTGTGAATTTGGGCACTGATCAGATCTGGATAGAATCTGTGCATGTGGCTGTAACCCACCACTGTGTCAACGCAGCACAGTTCTCCTCTGGGAGATTCACTGAGTTAGGTGGGAAATGTTTTGATGAGTAACAAAAGTGTTGTGGCTAGGAGAACTAGACAGTGGTCACAGTAGACAGTAGCCTCAGACTCTTACACACAGACAGTCAGATATTAGTATAGTAAACAGTACATTCATTTTGGTCATGTGGATAGAAAATAATAAATAACAGCTTCACAATATAATTATGGGTAGAACGCTGACTTGAAATCTGTGTGTATCTCAAGTGTAGTATTCTGCTCTAAAATATTAAAAACATTTTTTTTTTTTTTGCATCCATATAAAATAAAGCCATATTTCACTGTATTGTTTTGAGAGGTCAGTGTTCTTTCTGATGATAGTGAGTGTGCACTTAACTGTGACTCGACTGGTTTCTGAGCAGGTAACACATGAATTAGCTCTCTATCAGGAAGGAATGGAGCTATCATTATGCTTCTCTGAACAAGTCATACTAATGACATGATGTGAAGACCTGGGATAATATTAGATGATGGGATGAAGTTTGTAATGATGTGAGATTTAGTTTTAGGGCCATATTTACTGAGGTGTTTATGGATTTTAACAAACCTTAAACTAATTTTAAAATGTTTCGAAACCTAACTATCCTGAAGAGTATGTTATTGTTGTGATGGAGTGAGAGGGTGGGTGTGTGATGGCCGGTACATTCCTGCTCGTTGGCTACATCTGCTGGCCGGGATAGAGGGTGGCCCGGAGGGGTAAGAGCCTAATTACACACACCTGAATATAATTAGTTTGGAGGTTGGGTGGTGGCTGTTTTAACCTGGCTCTGGCCAGATCTGTTTTTGTCTCTGGAGCAGCAAGAGCTGACATGCTGAGCCCACCAACGCTGAAAGGGATATCGAACCCAACGGGACAAGAACCTACTGGACGTTCCTTGGCCGTAGACCTGACCCCAGTAAGGACAAGCCTGTTGGATTTCTGTTTTCTTTTGTTTGATACGCCGGTAAACAGCTTAGCTGTCCGGTAGCAGAGGGGGACCAGAAGAACTGTGTAGAAAGGCTCAAAGAGGAGCTAGGTTTTTGGTTGGGTTTTATTGTTACCCAGCACTGTGGCGCATTCTGTTTCTTTTCCTGAATAAAAGTCCTGGGTCATTTCCCTGGAGAAAATTTCATCTTGGTCTAACCTTGTGTTACTTCACACTCGTCACTTGTGGGCCAGCCCGGCCCCCCCTGACCGCTATATTGTAAGCAATATTTCCATAACAGCACTGATACTGTAACAGAGATCCACTCACCCCTTTGTCTTGAGACCGGGCATTGAATTTGACAGTCTTTAACCGCTCTCTCTCTTTTTTCTCTACCCTGCAGGAGAAAAGAGAGAAGAGAGAGAAAGAGAGGGGGTGAAAATAGGAGCGAGGGCAGAACCCATGGGTCACTGATGAAACATTTAGCATAATCGTGCCTTGAAACAAGCCGGCTATTTTTTTGCTGGGAAATTGCGTGTGTGTGTGAAGACTCAGTTCCATCTCTATAGTAACTACCACAGTACTCTGCTGAGATTGACGAGTAGAGAGGAAAGTGGTGATTCAGTCATCAGAAGGATGAAAACAGTTGCCTTGAGGGAAAACTTTTTAATTTCCCTCTAATAAAGTGAGCCTTGGAAGCAACATTACAACACAGAGCCTGAAGATACGTTTTATCTACCAGTAATTAAGTCCCTGCTACATTTTAATTTAAATGAGACCCCGAAGGAAATATTTTCAGACTCCAAATCGCACTTAAGAATTATTAGAAAACAATGCTTTTTTTTTTTGCACTGCCTTTTCTTTGTATTAAATCCTACAAAGCAATTCTACAGAGCTCTATCAAGCTTTAGTTTAGAATGTAAATAATTTCTCTCCTATTTTTCTTCCTTTCCTTTATAATGAGGACATCACAGGAGAATATAGCAATGGCTTGGAGAGCAGGAAGAGTAAAAGAACTCCGAGCTCCAGATAAGAGAAGCTAACAGTCTTCTGCTCTGCATCAACAGCTAGGGCAGTACAGCTTTCCTTTTAAGCCTTCAGTTGGGTGAACAGTTGCCACAAGCTACTCTTCAAAGCATGGCTGTTCAATGGCTGCCATGCTTTGAAAATATTTATTTACAGGCTATATTCATCTTCATTTAAGTGTCAGAAACAGTTAGACATTGCCATGCTCAAGATAAATAGGTTCACACTGCAACCATATCGTGTAATTCTACAATCCTGGTGGCCGATCCGCACAATGACTCATGCTTTGACATGATAGACTCCTACTCTCATGTCATACAACTTTCTACAAAACACCCTGCTACTGCTGCCATCATCATATCCAGCTTCCAAGGTGACAGACGAAACAGAGTCAGGTGAGAAGTCAATTATCATCTGTCCATCACCCCTCTGCTGGGTGAGAGAGCGACGGAGGGAGGAAATAGAGGTGAAGCTCGACTCTGTGAGACTGAAGTATAAAATGAAACCGCTGATTTAACACAGGAAGTGTAAGGCTAATGGGTGTGTTTGTTTCAACTGCAACCTTTATTTCACTGAAAGACTGTCATACCACACCTCAGTACAATCCTTGGCTAAACAAAAAGATTGTGGTTGTATGTTGTAGGCATACTCTCTGCCCCCACGGTGCCCTTATGGTGCATTGCCAGTCGCATTGGCATCAGCAGTGGTACCACGCTGTGTCCAGGGATAAGACCAGCACTGGGCTGTGCCGACGCGCATACACTGAGCATGCAATGGTGTTTTAAAACTGAATTCCCCAAACTGCTGAGTCTAGTGAGTAAGAGGGCTTATTTAATGTCATGCCATGCTACCTGACAAGATGCCTACTAATTCAAACTTTTTTTGGCCAATCTCCTAAAATAAGATTTAAGTTTGAGACTGAAGTCTAGTGTTGATCAGGGACGGGCATGTCGCCCATCCCTGAATCTGTGCCTGTAGGCAGCTTCTAACCTGAGCCACCTTGACCCCTCACCTCCTCCTGCTGGGGATGACTCCGACCTCATCTCCCTCTCCTTCGTGGGTCACCTGCCTCGCCTGCCACCACTCGTCATCGGAGGCGTTCATCACGTGAAGGATGTCTCCGAAGTGAAAGTTAAGCCCCTGGCTGGGCATCCCAGAGTCCTTTGTCCTGTTATAGTCAAACAGAGCCCTGGAGGAGGAGAATCAACATTACATCATCAAACAGCGCCCTGCAGATAAACAACAACTACAACAATAGATGAGGGTGGAACTGAGTCGTTTGTCTTGGCATAGTCAAATCGACCCTGCGGAGAGAGAAACAACATGACACATTCAATGATACTATATATCCTTCAGTAAAAATACATTTTTAGAGAGCTGTTAGTCAAGGAGGAGCCTTGTGTGAAAGACAAGGATTGCATGAAGCCTTATAAGAAACTGTGTCTGCATCATGTGAGTGGAGGTATTCTTTATATAAAATACACAACACAACACATAGGGAAGGGAAGGCAAAGACCATGATTTTACACCCTAGATTGAGTGATGATTTTCATTCGGGTCCCCATTAGAAGTAGCAGCTATTCTTCCTGGGATCCAAACAAAACATAGAACATGACAAAATACAGAACACTAATGGACAGGAAACAGCAACACAAATTTAAACTAAGAGCACTAATACTAAAGAACAATACGACTATTTAAAATAAAGAAAAATAACATGAAAATACTAAGAATAATACGTAGAGTGTGTGTTTGTATGTGTTCACAGTCCATGCTGTTCTTTGTGGTGTTGTTTGATCTTTTTTTTAAACAGATTTTATTGCTTGCCTGAATTACCTGAGGTGGAAGAGAATTCCATGTAGTCATTGCTCTATACAGTACTGTGGGTCTCCCAGCCTCTGTTCTGGACTTGGGGACTGTGAAAAGACCCCTGATTGTGTGTCTTGTGGGGTATGTATGGGCTTTTCAGCTGTGTGGTAGCCCTTTCCTGCAGTCAAATGACCAAATCGCCTTCTAGTGGCCTCATGGGTGGAATGTTATGTTTTTCATAATTAATAAACATTACAAAAAACCTGCTGAAAATCCGGTGTTTCTATGTCAAACGGTTTTGTTGATTTCAGTCTTCTGTGATGTATCTGAAGTGTAATATTGGAATGCAATCTCCAAATTGAATACATTTCAAGTCTATATCTGACATGGTACAGGTGTCTTCTTTTTTTAAAGCCCATAACTGTGAGTGAGGTGTACACTTTTGTTTCAAAGTAGATTTGTTTAAGACTACCAAGAAACACACACTGTGTGTCCCTGATTTAGCTGACTGCAGTAAAAGGTTAACTGGTTGAACAGACAATTCGGTACTTTCAGCACATCAATACTTCTTACAAAGACCAGCAATGATGCAGTCAATCTCTCCTCCATTCTGAACCAGGAGAGACTGACATGCATGTTATTGTTCTGGGCGAGCTGCATCCTTTCTATATCCTTTTTTGCCACACCTGACCATACAACCGGGCAATATTCAAGATGTGACAAAAACAGAGCTTGCAGGACTTGTTTGGTTACATGTGATGTTAAAAAAGCAGAGCATCTCTTTATCACAGAAAAACCTCTCCCCATCTTTACAACAATAGAATTAATATTCTTTGACCATGAAAGTTTACAATCTAATATAACACCAAGAACTTTAGTCTCTTCTACTTGCCACATTATTCATTACCAGATTCCAGTGGCAAACTGTGACTATTGGACCTAGGCATTCAGTTGGGGAAAACATTTCCAATACGTCATATCAAATTCAAAAATCAAGAAAATAGAAACAGAGCATCACTTAATACGCCCTATATTATATGGCGTAGTCGGACCATTCTAGTGCAGGAGAAGCAATGCTTTTTGATGACAAAAACCAAACAGGCCTGAGCTGTGCTTCAGAGACATCACACGGAAAGTCAGAGTTGACACATCAACAGTAGCGGTGCGTTTAAATCACAGGGGAACAAGCCAGGACAAAAAGCCATATTACAACTTATGTTGTGATAATTGCGTTGGTTAGGCTATTCTATAACCCGTTAGAAATGCATTCATACGCCACCATGATATATAGGCTAAGGTCGAAAAGCCATACATCGATTCACAGAAACGGTTCCAAAAGACATCAGTCACACTCACACAGTGACGGAATAAATTCAACCACACATAGGCCTAACTATTGATTCAGGACCATGGACAGTTACTGCGAGTCAGAGCAAAGAAAACAGGTGCGCTGCCTCCACTATTTCAGCATCATGCTGAAAGAGAGTGCCGATAGAAACAGCAGTAACACACAGCATCAAATAATGTTCAAGAATAAGCAGTCCATTCACTAGAAAATAATAAGCCAGTAGTCCCCAATACAAAAACACAACCATTTAGAAATTCCAACAAAAAATGAACAAGCCAGCTATTGCTTCCCATTTCAAACATATTTTATCACGTTCAGCATACAAAATAACCGGTGGTCTAAAGTTCAAATGCAACAATGTTTCACTCGCATTATATCAAAGAGATGAATAGCAACAGCAAGCAAACCACAATTTTAAAAAACAGTGCCACTCACCAGATGATGGTAATTTGAAAACCAAGTCCCTCCTCCAGTCCTTCTTTATGAAATGGGCAATGACAGGGTCATGAAGTTTGTCCTTTGATTTTATATTAGAGAGAAGTACTTTCTCAATTGAGATTAAAGCCAAGGCTGACAGTCGGGTCTGTCCGGTGGTTTTCCTGGAGTAAGTCTTGATCTGTTTCAGGGCGGAGAATGTCCTTTCAATTGAGGCAGTGGACAGGGGGATGGTCAAGACCAGACAGGTAAGCAGATACAGTTGGTACACACTCTCATTAAGCCTCTTCTGCCGGTGAAAGTGGAGGTCCTACCCTCGAAGTCAGACATGGAGTACATCACTGTGAGTTCCGTTTTGAGCCGCGCCAGATCAAAGTTGGGCCCATAGCTTTCCTCGAGACTTGAGAACGCAGTATTTTATCGTTGTGAGAAAGAGTCTCTGTGTGCTTCTGCTCGTTAAGCTGAAGGTCTACTCTTGTGTCCCCAAATGTTTTTGAACTCACCGTAGCTCGCAGGTGTGAAGTTAAGTCTTGGTGGCGCAGAGCTGACTTCGTAAAACTGTCTAGGTCTCTTTGAAACTAGTACTGGCCCAGGTTGATGTCTTATCGGTGCTGAAGAGTAGCCAATCCCAGTAGTAGGTCTACAGCTGTGGTCACCAACCTTTTCTGAGTCAAGATCACTTTGAGTCAAAATGGAAACCGAGATCTACCGCTCAGATTTTTAAACATGACTTAAACACAAGCCTATGCAACATTAAACAATTAAAAACAGTTCTGTAGAAATAAGGTTTGTGCAGTAGGCTATAGGCCCAATGCATTATCACTGCATATTGGCTATGCTCGAATTGCCCTGCCAATGTTGTTCTTCTCAGACCATTTAGAAATTATATTTAAAACATGTAGGTATATGATAACACTGCTAATAGAAGATTTGTTGTATTACTCGTGAGGCACAGCTGAGTGAGCATAATAATTAGTTTTTAATCTTATTAATCTTATGGTCAGTCTGAGGGGAGGGAGGGAGCAGCAGTGAGGCTGCCTCTCACCCGACTCACCGTCCCTCCACTCTCCTTCCCACCTCTGAGAAAAGGGGACACAGTCTTCCAGCTGATGGCGAAACTCAAGTCGTACTGCATTATTTCTGCCTCATACACCAATTCATGTTGTTACTCCTATGACCAGCCAGAGAAAGTTAAATATACCACAATATTAAAAAAAGACACAAGCCGCTGTTGTTTATCGGAACACTTTGCTATACTAATTCATTGCAGCTGCAGTGCTGGTTGTAGCGTGAGTGGAAGTAGGGAAAACGCCAACTTTATGGCTTATAAAAGTGTTGACAGTGCTAAATAACAGCTTAAACATGAACTTGCTAAAAAAATGAACAGCTCTTTGCTGTATTCGTTGAGTCTTTAGTCATGGTTTTAAACGTTTTGAAAAATCTCACAGTATCAACAATGCTGTGTGTTCGTGGCTTCTTTTAACAGTCTATGGCTCGAGGGCACTGTGCTAACACAATTATCTGAGCAATCTGATTGGCTAGCGGTAGGCCTATAGGTGCACTTGAAATGCTCTCTGGGCCTGCCGTGTAGGCGGAGTTCTAACTTCAGGCACATGAAATTGGTAAAAAACAGTTTGCCTTCCCGACAAAAGGCTGCTGAATAAAGTGCACCTACCGCCAACAGCACGAAACAAAAATGGGGATGGTGTTCTTGGGGTCATAGGCAGCATTCCTCCTCCTCTAAACACGGCGAGTTGAGTTAATGCAAAGAGCTCCATTTTGGTCTCATCTGACCACAACACTTTCACCCAGTTCTCCTCTGAATCATTAAAATGTTCATTGGAAAACTTCAGACGGGCATGTATATGTGCTTTCTTGAGCAGGGGGACCTTGTGGGCGCTGCAGGATTTCAGTCCTTCACGGTGTAGTGTGTTACCAATTGTTTTCTTGGTGACTATGGTCCCAGCTGCCTTGAGATCATTGACAAGATCCTCCCGTGTAGTTCTGGGCTGATTCCTCACTGTTCTCATGATCATTGCAACTCCACAAGGTGAGATCTTGCATGGAGCCCCAGGCCGAGGGAGATTGACAGTTATTTTGTGTTTCTTCCATTTGCGAATAATCACATCAACTGTTGTCACCTTCTCACCAAGCTGCTTGGCGATGGACTTGTAGCCCATTCCAGCCTTGTGTAGGTCTACAATCTTGTCCCTGACATCCTTGGAGAGCTCTTTGGTCTTGGCCATGGTGGAGAGTTTGGAATCTGATTGATTGATTGCTTCTGTGGACAGGTGTCTTTTATACAGGTAACAAGCTGAGATTAGGAGCTCTCCCTTTCAGAGTGTGCTCCTAATCTCAACTCATTACCTGTATAAAAGACACCTGGGAGCCAGAAATCTTTCTGATTGAGAGGGGGTCAAATACTTATTTTCCTCATTAAAATGCAAATCAATTTATAACATTTTTGACATGCATTTTTCTGGATTTTTGTTGTTGTTATTCTGTCTCTCACTGTTCAAATAAACCTACCATTAAAATTATAGACTGATCATTTCTTTGTCAGTGGGCAAAAGTACAAAATCAGCAGGGGATCAAATACTTTTTTCCCTCATTGTATCTAGGCCTTCCAGAAGAACAGTGCCACCCACTGAGCTATGGTTCCACTAATTCTGAGTACCACTCTCTTTATCTAACATTCCACTCCTTGCCACTCCTTGTCATTGCCAAAGAGACTGGCCTTTCGGCAATCTCAACGTTCAATATGTGGAGCCTCGAAAATTGAATTACAATTTATAACAAAGTCAAAAACAAACATTAAGCTGTTAGCTAGGCAAGTTGATGTATTTTGAGGCTAAGATGTTTTGAGGATAAGACGTTTTATGGTTGGAATTGCTGTATGTATTTAGTTTGAGAATTTAGATGTGAGCCAGAAACTTTTGAAAGACTGGTTTCATCTGGACAACATTTGCATAATCGTTGTGATTGGAGGATAGCTGTGTGTGTGATCGAATCAGGATAACATCCTCTGTTCTCCTCGAACTCATTAATTATATAAAGTTCATATTTGAAGATGTCAGAAAGGTCAGTCTCTATGGCATATGACATGGAGTACAGGGGGTGGATTAGCTAAAGTGACTGGTACCCAGGCTAGTTCCCACCCATTGCAAGTCAAACTGTGATTGGTTCATTCCACTGTCACTCCAGAATTCTGCTCTAATACAGTTGAATGGCAGAGGCCTTCTGTCCAGCTACTAAAGGCCTAGCCAATGGCTGGCTGAGCTAGCTAGATTTCTCGACCCAGAGGCCACCAAAGAAAAATCATGATTGGATATTTTTTTCTATTCAGTATACACACTGAAGAGATAAAAACAGAAGATCATTCAAATTATTGAAAATATTAAATAGAAATTCAAATGACATTTTATAAAAAAAAACAAAAAACATTTTATATACAGTGGGGAGAACAAGTATTTGATACACTGCCGATTTTGCAGGTTTTCCTACTTACAAAGCATGTAGAGGTCTGTAATTTTTATCATAGGTACACTTCGACTGTGAGAGACGGAATCTAAAACAAAAAAACTAAAAATCACATTGTATGATTTTTAAGTAATTAATTTGCATTTTATTGCATGACATAAGTATTTGATACATCAGAAAAGCAGAACTTAATATTTGGTACAGAAACCTTTGTTTGCAATTACAGAGATCATACGTTTCCTGTAGGTCTTGACCAGGTTTGCACACACTGCAGCAGGGATTTTGGCCCACTCCTCCATACAGACCTTCTCCAGATCCTTCAGGTTTCGGGGCTGTCGCTGGGCAATACGGACTTTCAGCTCCCTCCAAAGATTTTCTATTGGGTTCAGGTTTGGAGACTGGCTAGGCCACTCCAGGACCTTGAGATGCTTCTTACGGAGCCACTCCTTAGTTGCCCTGGCTGTGTGTTTCAGGTCGTTGTCATGCTGGAAGACCCAGCCACGACCCATCTTCAATGCTCTTACTGAGGGAAGGAGGTTGTTGGCCAATATCTCGCGATACATGGCCCCATCCATCCTCCCCTCAATACGGTGCAGTCATCCTGTCCCCTTTGCAGAAAAGCATCCCCAAAGAATGATGTTTCCACCTCCATGCTTCACGGTTGGGATGGTGTTCTTGGGGTTGTACTCATCCTTCTTCTTCCTCCAAACACGGCGAGTGGAGTTTAGACAAAAAAGCTATATTTTTGTCTCATCAGACCACATGACCTTCTCCCATTCCTCCTCTGGATCATCCAGATGGTCATTGGTAAACTTCAGACAGGCCTGGACATGCGCTGGCTTGAGCAGGGGGACCTTGCGTGCGCTGCAGGATTTTAATCCATGACGGCGTAGTGTGTTACTAATGGTTTTCTTTGAGACTGTGGTCCCAGTTCTCTTCAGGTCATTGACCAGGTCCTGCGTGTAGTTATGGGCTGATCCCTTACCTTCCTCATGATCATTGATGCCCCACGAGGTGAGATCTTGCATGGAGCCCCAGACCGAGGGTGATTGACCGTCATCTTGAACTTCTTCCATTTTCTAATAATTGCGCCAACAGTTGTTGCCTTCTCACCAAGCTGCTTGCCTATTGTCCTGTAGCCCATCCCAGCCTTGTGCAGGTCTACAATTGTATCCCTGATGTCCTTACACAGCTCTCTGGTCTTGGCCATTGTGGAGAGGTTGGAGTCTGTTTGATTTAGTGTGTGGACAGGTGTCTTTTATACAGGTAACGAGTTCAAACAGGTGCAGTTAATACAGGTAATGAGTGGAGAATAGGAGGGCTTCTTAAAGAAAAACTAACAGGTCTGTGAGGGACGGAATTCTTACTGGTTGGTAGGTGATCAAATACTTATGTCATGCAATAAAATGCAAATTAATTACTTAAAAATCATACAATGTGATTTTCTGGATTTTTGTTTTAGATTCCGTCTCTCATAGTTGAAGTGTACCTATGATAAAAATTACAGACCTCTACATGCTTTGTAAGTCGGAAAACCTGCAAAATCGGCAGTGTATCAAATACTTGTTCTCCCCACTGTATATACAGCTGAAGTCGGAAGTTTACATACACCTTAGCCAAATACATTTAAACTCAGTTTTACACAATACCTGACATTTAATCCTAGTAAAAATTCCCTGTCTTAGGTCAGTTAGGATCACCACTTTATTTTAAGAATGTGAAATGTCAGAATAATAGTAGAGAGAATGATTTATTTCAGCTTTTATGTCTTTCATCACATTCCCAGTGGGTCAGAAGATTACATACACTCAATTAGTATTTGGTAGCATTGCCTTTAAATTGTTTAACTTGGGTCAAACGTTTCGGGTAGCCTTCCACAAGCTTCCCACAATAAATTGGGTGAATTTTGGCCCATTCCTCCTGACAGAGCTGGGGTAACTGAGTCAGGTTTGTAGGCCTCCTTGCTCGCACACGTTTTTTCAGTTCTGACCACAAATGTTCTATAGGATTGAGGTCAGGGCTTTGTGATGGCCACTCCAATACCTTGACTTTGTTGTCCTTAAGCCATTTTGCCACAACTTTGGAAGTATGCTTGGGGTCATTGTCCATTTGGAAGACCCATTTGTGACCAAGCTTTAACTTCCTGACTGATGTCTTGAGATGTTGCTTCAATATATCCACATCATTTTCCTTCCTCATGATGCCATCTATTTTGTGAAGTGCACCAGTCCCTCCTGCAGAAAAGCACCCCCACAGCATGATGCTGCCACCCCCATGCTTCACAGTTGGGATTGTGTTCTTCGGCTTGCAATCACCCCCTTTTTCCTCCAAACATAACAATGGTCTTTATGGCCAAACAGTTCTATTTTTGTTTCATCAGACCAGAGGACATTTCTCCAAAAAGTACGATCTTTGTCCCCATGTGCAGTTGCAAACCGTAGTCTGGCTTTTTTATGGTGGTTTGGGAGCAGTGGCTTCTTCCTTGCTGAGCGGCCTTACAGGTTATGTCGATATAGGAATCATTTTACTGTGGATATAGATACTTTTATACCTGTTTCCTCCAGCATCTTCACAAGGTCCTTTGCTGTTGTTCTGGGATTGATTTGCACTTTTCACACCAAATTACATTTATCTCTAGGAGACAGAACACGTCTCCTTCCTGAGCGGTATGACGGCTGCGTGGTCCCATGGTGTTTATACTTGCGTTCTACTGTTTGTACAGATGAACATCGTACCTTCAGGCGTTTGGAAATTGCTCCCAAGAATGAACCAGACTTGTGGAGGTCTACAATTTTTTTTCTGAGGTCTTGGCTGATTTCTTTTGATTTTCCCATGATGTTAAGCAAAGAGGCACTGAGTTTGAAGGTAGGCCTTGAAATACATCCACAGGTACACCTCCAATTGACTCAAATGATGTCAAATAGCCTATCAGAAGCTTCTAAAGCCATGACATCATTTTCTGGAATTTTCCAAGCTGTTTAAAGGCACAGTCAACTTAGTGTATGTAAACTTCTGACCCACTGGAATTGTGATACAGTGAATTATAAGTGAAATAATCTGTCTGTAAGCAATTGTTGGAAAAATTACTTGTGTCATACACAAAGTAGATGTCCTAACCGACTTGCCAAAACAATAGTTTTTTAACATGAAATGTGTGGAGTGGTTGAAAAACGAGTTTTAATGACTCCAACCTAAGTGTATGTAACCTTCCGACTTCAACTGTATACAGAAGATAGCCCTATTTGGTAAAAGACCAAGTCCATATTATGGCAAGAACAGCTCAAAAAAGCAAAGAGAAACAACAGTCCATCATCACTTTAAGACATGAAGGTCAGTCAATACGGAACATTTCAAAAACGCTATGATGAAACTGGCTCTCATGAGGACCGCCACAGGAATGGAAGACCCAGAGTTACCTCTGCTGCAGATAATTCACAGAGTTCAAGTCACAGACACTTCTCAACATCAACTGTTCAGAGGGGACTGTATGATTCAGGCCTTCATGGTCGAATTGCTGCAAAGAAACCACTACTAAAGGACACCAATAAGAAGAAGAGACCTGCTTGGGCCAAGAAACACAAGCAATTTACATTAGACCGGTGGAAATTTGTCCTTTGGTCTGGAGTCCAAATTTGAGATTTTTTGTTCCAACCGCCGTGTCTTTGCGAGACGCAGTGTGGGTGAACGGATGATCTCTGCATGTGTAGTTCCCACTGTAAAGCATGGAGGAGGAGGTGTTGTGGCGTAGGGGTGTTTTGCTGGTGACACTGTCTATGATTTATTTAGAATTCAAGGCACACTTAACCAGTATGGCTACCACAGCATTCTGCAGTGATACGCCATCCCGTCTGCTTTGGGCTTAGTGGGACTATCATTTGTTTTTCACAGGACAATGACCCAACACACCTCCAGCCTGTGTAAGGGCTATTTTACCAAGAAGGAGAGTGATGGAGTGCTGTATCAGATGACCTGGCCTCCACAATCCCCCGACCTCAACCCAATTGAGATGGTTTGGGATGAGGCGGACGGCAGAGTGAAGGAAAAGCATCCAACAAGTGCTAAGCATATGTGGGAACTCCTTCAAGACTGTTGGAAATGCATTCCAGGTGAAGCTGGTTGAGAGAATGGCAAGTGTGTGCAAAGCTGTCATCAAGGCAAAGGGTGGCTATTTGAAGAATCTCCAATATGAAATATATTTTGATTTGTTTAACACTTTTTGGGTTACTACATGATTCCATATGAGTTATTTCATAATTTTGATGTCTTCACTATTATTCTACAATGTAGAAAATAGTAATAATAAAGAAAAACCCTTGAATGAGTAGGTGTGTCCAACTTTTGACTGGTACTGTATATATATAAAACCTTAGGCCTTCTCTGAACACACCCTGGCGCCGATGAAGATGGCGGCCTCGCGACTAGCTTTTAGGAAACGTTGCAGTATTTTGTTTCTTTTGTGTATTATTTTTTACATTATTAGCTCAGAATGTATTACGACCAGGAATACGACTTTCCCGAAGCAGATCCTTTGTTTTCTCTCCCCAGGGCAACTTAACTGATTCCAGCGGCCGACCCAAAACATCGCCGGTGGAGGAGAGGCACACGGAGCGGCCTGCTGGTTCGACTTAGGAGGCACGCACACCACCAACCGCTTCCAAGTATTCTACTCGCTAATGTTCAGTCTTTGGCTAACAACATTGACAAACTACGGGCAAGGATTTCTTTCCAGAGAGACATCAAGGCCTGTAACATACTCTGTTTCAAGGAAACATGGCTCTCTTGGGATATTCTGTCAGAATCGGTCCAGCCAGATGGGTTCTCAGTTCATCGTGCAGACAGGAATAAATATCTCTCCAGGAAGCAGAAGGGTGGAGGTGTGTGTTTCATGATTAACAACTTATTCACATTTACATTTTAGTCATTTAGCAGACGCTCTTATCC
The DNA here is from genome assembly GCF_964263955.1 of Coregonus lavaretus. NCBI lineage: Eukaryota > Metazoa > Chordata > Actinopteri > Salmoniformes > Salmonidae > Coregonus > Coregonus lavaretus. The sequence goes on along the minus strand of NC_140008.1, from coordinate 45,919,631 downwards.
AGAGCGACTTACATGAGCAATTAGGGTTAAGTGCCTTGCTCAAGGGCACATCGACAGATTTTTCACCTAGTTGGCTTGGGTATTAGAACCAGCGACCTTTCGGTTACTGGCACAACGCTCTTAACCACTAAGCTACCTGCCGCCCCATGGTAGCCGTGTCCTCAGAGCATGCGCAAACCAGCTGGCTGGTGTGTTTATGGACATATTCAATCTCTCCCTTTACTCATGTTGTTATTGTAGTAACATACAGGAACTCGAGTCCTTCTGTTCCCCCGACTTAGAATATCTCACAATCAAATGACGACCATATTATCTCCCAAGAGAATTTTCTTCGGTTATAGTCACGGCTGTGTATATCCCCCCTCAAGCCGATACCACGACGGCCCTCAAAGAACTTCACTGGACCTTGTGCAAACTGGAAACCACATATCCTGAGGCTGCATTTATTGTAGCCAGGGATTTTAACAAAGCACATTTGAGGACTAGGCTGCCGAAGTTCTACCAACATATCGACTGTTGTACTCGCGCTGCTAAAATCCTCAACCATTGCTATTCGAACTTCCGGGATGGTTATAAGGCCCTCCCCCGCCCTCCTTTTGGCAAATCTGACCACAACTCCATTTTGCTTCTCCCATTCTATAGGCAGAAACTCAAACAGGATGTACCTGTGCTAAGGACTATTCAACGCTGGTCTGACCAATCGGAATCCACGCTTCAAGATTGTTTTGATCACGCGGACTGGGATATGTTCCGGGCAGCTTCCGAAAATAATTTAGACGTATACACTGAAACGGTGACTGAGTTTATCAGGAAGTGTATAGGTGATGTTGTGCCCACTGTGACTATTAAAACCTACCCTAACCAGAAACCGTGGATAGATGGCAGCATTCGCGCAAGTCTGAAAGTGCGAACCACCGCATTAAACCATGGCAAGGTGACTGGGAATATGGCAGAATACAAACAGTGTAGCTACTCACTCCGCAAGGCAATTAAACTGGCAAAACATCAGTATAGAGACAAAGTGGAGTTGCAATTCAACGGCTCAGAGACGAGACGTATGTGGCAGGGTCTACAAACAATCATGGACTACAAAAGTAAAACTAGCCACGTCGCCGACACGACGTCTCGCTTCCAGACAAGCTAAACACCTTCTTCGCCCGCTTTGAGGATAACACAGTGCCACTGATGAGGCCCACTACCAGGGACTGTGGCCTCTCCTTCTCCATGGCCGATGTGATTAAGACCTTTAAGCATGTTAACCCCCGCAAGGATGCCGGCCCAGACGGCATCCCTAGCCGCGTCCTCAGAGCATGCGCAAACCAGCTGGCTGGTGTGTTTATGGACATATTCAATCTCTCCCTTTCCCACTCTGCTGTTCCCACATGCTTCAAGATGGCCACCATTGTTCCTGTACCCAAGAAAGCAAAGGTAACTGAATTAAATGACTATCGCCCTGTAGCACTCACCTCTGTCATCATGAAGTGCTTTCAGAGACTAGTCAAGGATCATATCACCTCTACCTTACCTGTCACCCTAGACCCACTTCAATTTGCTTACCGCCCCAATAGATCCACAGACGATGCAATCACCATCACACTGCACACTGCCCTATCCCATCTGGACAAGAGGAATACCTATGTAAGAATGCTGTTCATTGACTATAGCTCAGAATTCAACACCATAGTACCCTCCAAGCTTATCATTAAGCTTGAGGCCCTGGGTGGGAACCCCGCCCTGTGCAACTGGGTCCTGGACTTCCTGACGGGCCGCCCCCAGGTGGTGAAGGTAGGAAACAACATCTCGACTTCGCTGATCCTCAATACTGGGGCCCCACAAAGGTGCGTGCTCAGCCCGCTCCTGTACTCCCTGTTCACCCATGACTGCGTGGCCAAGCACGCCTCCAACTCAATCATCAAATAAGCAGATGACACAACAGTAGTAGGCTTGATTACCAACAAGGACGAGACCGCCTACAGGGAGGAGGTGAGGGCTCTGGGAGTGTGGTGCCAGGAAAATAACCTCTCACTCAACATCAACAAAACAAAGGAGATGATCGTGGACTTCAGGAAACAGCAGAGGGTGCACCCCCCTATCCACATCGACGGGACCGCAGTAGAGAAGGTGGAAAGCTTCAAGTTTCTTGGCGTACACATCACCGACAAACTGAAATGGTCCACACATGCAGACAGTGTGGTAAAGAAGGCGCAACAGAGCCTCTTCAACCTCAGGAGGCTGAAGAAATTCGGCTTAGCACCTACAACCCTCACAAACTTTTACAGATGCACAATTGAGAGCATCCTGTCGGGCTGTATCACCGCCTGGTATGGCAACTGCACCGCCCACAACTGCAGGGCTCTCCAGAGGGTGGTGCGGTCTGCCGAACGCATTACCGGGGGCAAACTACCCGCCCTCCAAGACACATACAGCACCCAATGTCACAGGAAGGCCAAAAAGATCATCAAAGACATCAACCATCCGAGCCACTGCCTGTTCACCCCGCTATCATCCAGAAGGCGAGGTCAGTACAGGTGCATCAAAGCTGGGACCAAGAGAATGAAAAACAGCTTATATCTCAAGGCCATCAGACTGTTAAATAGCCATCACTAGCACATTAGAGGCTGCCACTGCCTATTGAAATCACTGGCCACTTTAAGAAATGGAACACTAGTCACTTTAATAATGTTTACATATCTTGCAATACTCATCTCATATGTATATACTGCATTCTATTCTATAATATTATACCGTATCTTAGTCCATGCCGCTCTGTCATTGCTTGTCCATATATGTATATATTCTTAAATCCCATTCCTTACTAGTTTTGTGTGTATTGGGTATATGTTGTGAAATTGTTAGATATTACTTGTTCGATATTACTGCACTGTCGGAGCTAGAAGCACAAGCATTTCACTACACCCGCTATAACATCTGCTAAACACATGTATGTGACAAATGAAATTTGCTGAATCACACTGCCAGATTCAGCTGAGGTCCAGTACCTAGTGAGTGATTTGTACAAATACAATGCTTTTGGTTTTAGAATTGTTCTAGAGACTTCGTCTCAGGCCTAACAACACCTGTGCCAAACACCGGCTTCTCGGGCGTTATCACTTAAATAGAGAATAGTAAAGGGCCAAGACTGCTCCCTTGTGGAATACCACACTTGTTGTACCTTGGAGAAACTTCCATTAAAGAAAACCCTCTGTGTTCTATTAGATAGATAGATCTCTATCCATGATATGACAGGTGATGTAAAGCCATAACACATTTTTTTCAATAACAAATATGGTCAATAATATCAAAGGCTGCACTGAAATCTAACAATACAGCTCCCACAATCTTCTTATCGATTTCTTTCAGCCAATCATGTAATTTGTGTCAGTGCAGTACATATTGAGTGTCCTTCCCTATAAGCATGCTGAAAGTCAGTCGTTAAATTGTTCACAGAGAAATAGCATTGTATCTGGTCACAATTTCCATTAGTTTCCTGAGAACTGGCAGCAAGCTAATTGGTTGGCTGTTAAAGTTAGCAAAGATGAGATTGTTTGACAGGTCCAAAAAGCCCCTGTCAGAGAGTCTGTAGCTACTCTTTCTGTCTAGGATAGACTGAAGAAGCATGATAAATATGTATGGACTGAGTTCAGATACAGATCACAATGACTGAGCACTGAGCAGGCGCATGGAATATATGATCCATATCTGAATAGATGCAATAATGAACATATGTCGCACACAAAAGACAGCTCAGGAGAGATTTTCCAACCGCATAAACTTTACATTGTGTGTGTGTTCTGACTAAGCGAGCGTGGCTTTCCTGAGACAAATCAGCCCACAGAGATCCAGGATGTTAAGTAGGGCACGAACATGTGTGTGTGTGTTCGTGTGTGTGTCTGCCTGCTTAGAAACTGGAGCTGAAGTAACAGCCATCCCCTAGCGTCCAGGCTGTATCATCCCCATGCCTTTCCTTCATCAATAAAACAGGGCTGTACTCCAGCACTGGGACTGATATACAGTAGCTGAGAAATAGGAATACTAGGATACTAAAAGAGGAAAAACACTAGACGGTGTCTAGGTCAGAAAAATGTTAAATCCGCATACTCTAGGTACTGTAGGAAAAACAGAAGCCAACACACTTACTGTACTGTACAGTGCCTTTCTAGTGTAATAATCCTATAGTGACAGCCACAATTCAATTATGGTATAATATTTGTATTTATTAAAGATGTGCATGACAGGTCAAAACAAATTGAATGATCGAGCACTGAGAACAATGAGCAGCAATAACATTAACCGTAATGTTCCTGCCATTGTTACATCATTTTAATGTAGTCTGATAATAAGAATTTCTGAAGTGTGTCACACCTTTTACTATTTTTGAGCGGTGGCCCCTCTTCAATTTTTGTACTGAGCACAAACACTTGCACTCTGTGTGAAATAAACGTCTTGAGACAGGTACATACAGCAACACACACAGCTCCAGCTGCCAGATCAAAAATAGCCATAGGATTCTACAGGCCTTTCTCAGATTGTGTTATTATGATCAATAGAATAGTGTCAATCATTTTTCGCCCATCTGCTATGAGGTCATCCACCTTGACCACCCACCTAGGCAGGCTTCCTGTGAGTTTTTCCAGCTACAGCTCTTAAAGACTAAATCGTACTGTAGTGCAGCAGCCAGCCGGGCAGTGCCAGGGGCAAAACATCCTGGTTAAAAGCAGCTAATTCAAATGTGGGGTTCTCTGTTTTCTAGCCACTTCTCCTCTGCTGTAATGAGATGGAAGGCAGCACAAAGTAGAGGGGATACTAAACGCTACAATACACCAGATCCACAGGGCTGCCTGACGGCAAACTGACCAAAATTATCCTGCTGTCATTTTTGGCTAATCCTGGCCTCTGTAGAGCCCAGTGGGACCCACAGCCCCTTGAGTATAACTGAGGGCTGCCCCCTAGGGGATACTATAGTTTACCACAGCCCCTGAGCTATAGTTCTAGCTAAACGGATCACTGATTGAACTATTCTAATGTGGAGCGGGAGGTGTTGTTAAGTAAGTTAGAATGTTTGAGCAGTGGAATACTAGCCGTTCATTGCATTTAATCTGTTGTCCGTCTGTGCTATAACTTTCCTACATGATACGGAATGCTATTTTTATGCATGCAGTTCTAGACGTCTGTAAAGGAAATAATTCCGCAAAGCTTGGATTTCCATAATGCAGTATATTTTCTGTTGCTGGAAGTATGTGTAAGAAGGATGGTTTTAGGGACTGGTTCCAGTTTCAATCACCTAAAGATCCACCAGCAGAGAGACTAATCATGTTAGGGAGACTGGGACTCAAACCACTGGGACTAAATCCTTCTCCACATATCCCTCTATATATAAAGCCATGTCACAATAGTATTTGTAAGCAGACCTTCAAATCAAGTGCTACCAGCTCTGAACGCAAAGGGCAGCTCAACACTCACACACACTGGACACTCAACACTGCTTTTCCAACGCCCTGCTCCAGCAAGCATAACACCTCTCCTCTTTGTAAAGGTTATAGTGGCCTAACACAGACCTGATGTCACGGCCAGTCTCTTCATCTGTCCTCTCCACAGTTCTCCTCAGCCTGGGGCCTGACTAAGCCCCAATATGTCAAGCCCAGTCTGCTGCTCTCCTGTCTGGTACCACTGCTCTGTTTTCTAACAAACCTCGGCCAAACCAAGATTCTCGACAATACACTGTCAACATTCTGATTCATAGATGTGCATTCTCTTTGGCAAATAGGAATAATGATTACTGTATCTGGTGAATTCAACTAAATATAATCAAATCAAATACATTTCCAGAGTGTATGTTTGTACTGCAGGTATAACGACTGCTGTCAGATCAGAGTTTCTCTAGTCTGGAGCCAGTTCGTTCTAACCAGTATATACTGTAGTCCCAGGATGCTTCATTGTCCCTGACCTCTAACCCCTAAACTCTCCTCCAGTAGAGCAGGTCATGTGAGTCTGATTGACAGGAGCTCCTTAGGTTGGGAGAAAACTGTGAAGTCTTCACTACAGTAGTCTGGGTCAATGAGTCAACCTCCAGCGCTCTCAGGGCCAATAATAAGACTGCACATGTGCTCCAGAGAGGTCAAGAGTGCAAGAGGAGTGCATCAGTGTGCACTGGCTAGCACCCAGGGGAGGATGAAACTGTTCAAGTGAGCACTGTTGAACACACAAGAGATAACTTGAGACTGCATCAGAGCCCACTGCCAAAGACAGGGCAGGGTCCAACATTTGCTGTGTACATATTCTTGAAGAAATTCAGTGTGGCTTCTTGTTGTAAACTATTTTGTTCGTTATGTACTGTATAACACCGAAAATACACAATGTTACAACAGGTTGGATCTGCTTACTCCACAATGATATTTTAACCACTTGTCAAAAATTACTACTCATATAAAATCAGTGTTTGGAGACACATGACTTTGCCTGAGTCTGTGTGATAAAGGTCTTATGTCAGCTGGTTTAATGTATTATTGTGACATGAGGTTAAAGATCTGGGTGTCATTCTCTATCTCTAACCGTTATTCACCACTGTTCTCCCTGTACACCAGGGTTGGGCATGTAACAGTGACGTTCCCCCCTCCCCTGGGCCTGCTGTGTACAGGAGGCAGGCTGGGCAGACGCAGATAAGACCTGAATGGCCCAGTCAAACAAGCCCTGATACAGCTATTCTCTATTATCATGCTGTCTACATAATAATGGAGGAAGGCCAGCCATATCAGGGCTCCAGTCAACATAAAGGACAATGGGTTCTCTGCAATTAATCAACAGCGCAGCAGATCCAATCACTTCAGATGGTGCTGAAAAGGCCTGAGTGTGTGTGTGTGTGTGTATTGTTGTCTATGTGCCTGTGTCAACACAGACAGAGATACAGAGAAGACTCGATCAATCTCAGGGTCAGTGCTCCTGTGCTCCATCCATATGGGTTGAATATTGACAATGTAATTTTGTGGACAATAAATGTTTCCTTTTTCTATTCTCCTCAGACTGAAAGCCACAGTGGTGGTAAAGTGAATTGATAGCGTCATGCAGGTAAAGGAGGTGGTCAAAGTACCCAGAAAGTACAGACAACAGCCTCCAGACAATTTGATACCCAGTACCATTCCAAAGTTTGGACACACCTACTCATTCAAGGGTTTTTCTTTATTTTTACTATTTTCTGCATTGTAGAATAATAGCGAAGACATCAAAACTATGAAATAACACATATGGAATTATGTAGTAACCGAAAAAAGGTTAAACAAATCAAAATATTTGTTATATTTGAGATAGCCACCCTTTGCCTTGATGACAGCTTTGCACACTCTTGGCATTCTCTCAACCAGCTTAATGAGGAATGCTTTTCCAACAGTCTTGAAGGAGTTCCCACATATGCTGAGCACTTGTTGGCTGCTTTTCCTTCACTCTGCGGTCCAACTCATCCCAAACCATCTCAATTGGGTTGAGGTTGGGTGATTGTGGAGGCCAGGTCATCTGATGCAGCACTCCATCACTCTCCTTCTTGGTCAAACAGCCCTCACACAGCCTGGAGGTGTGTTTTGGGTCATTGTCCTGTTGAAAAACAAATGATAGTCCCACTAAACACAAACCAGATGGGATTGCGTATCGCTGAGGAATTCTGTGGTAGCCATGCTGGTTAAGTGTGCCTTGAATTCTAAATAAATCACAGACAGTGTCACCAGCAAAGCACCCCCACACCCTCACACCACCTCCTCCATAATTCACGGTGGGATCCATACATGCGGAGATATGGCGGTTGGAACCAAAAATCTCACATTTGGACTCATCAGACCAAAGGACAGATTTCCACCGGTCTAATGTCCATTGCTCGTGTTCCTTGGCCCAAGCAAGTCTCTTCTTCTTATTGGTGTCCTTTAGTAGTGGTTTCTTTGCAGCAATTCGACCATGAAGGCCTGATTCACGCAGTCTCCTCTAAACAGTTGACGTTGAGATGTGTCTGTTACTTGAACTCTGTGAAGCATTTATTTGGGCTGCAATCTGAGGTGCAGTTAACTCTACTGAACTTATCCTCTGCAGCAGAGGTAACTCTGGGTCTTCCTTTCCTGTGGTGGTCCTCATGAGAGCCAGTTTCATCATAGCGCTTGATGGTTTTTGCGACTGCACTTGAAGAAACTTTCAAATGTCTTGATATTTTCCGAATTGACTGACCTTCATGTCTTAAAGTAATGATGGACTGTTGTTTCTCTTTGCTTATTTGAGCTGTTCTTGCCATAATATGGACTTGGTCTTTTACAAATTAGGGCTATCTTCTGTATACCACCCCTACCTTGTCACAACACAACTGATCGGCTCAAACGCATTCAAAAGGAAAGATATTCCACAAATTAACATTTAACAAGGCACAACTGTTAATTGAAATCCATTCCAGGTGACTACCTCATGAAGCTGGTTGAGAAAATGCCAAGAGTGTGCAAAGCTGTCATCAAGGCAAAGGATGGCTACTTTGAAGAATCTCAAATATAAAATATATTTTGATTTGTTTAACACTTTTTTGGTTACTACATGATTCCATATGTGTTATTTCATAGTTTTGATGTCTTCACTATTATTCTACAATGTAGAAAATAGTAAAAATAAAGAAAAACCCTGGAATGAGTAGGTGTGTACAAACCTTTGACTGGTTCTGTATATAGCATATATAATCCAAAGTGGCTCATCTCTGTAACTTCATCTTCACTGATCTGACGAGACAGGTGGAAGCAATATGGTGCACGCCTATCAGGAGTCTGCTTTTTCACCTGTCGAGTTCCTTCATATCAAATCAAATCAAATGTTATTTGTCACATGCTTCGTAAACAATAGGTGTAGACTAACAGTGAAATGCTTACTTTATGAGCCCTTCCCAACAAAGCAGAGAGAAAAACAGAAGAATTATAGAAACAATTATAACAAGAGAAATTAATACACAATGAGTAATGATAACTTGGCTTTATACATAGTGCTGTCGGAGCGGCGCTTCCTCACTTTTTTCAATTTGAGAATACACTGAGATAAATTCTAAAAATATATATTTAATGACCACAAAAATGCCATGAAAACCGATAGAATGACAAACCAAATAAATATGTATAGCAGACTAGAGGTAGGTAAATGGTGGTTTCTTCCCTGTATTCTCTCTTGCGGTGGCGAGAATGATGAATACGGCGTGTAAGCTACACAATACAATGAAATGCCTACTCGCAATAACGCTCTCCTTGCAAACATTGCAACGATATTAAGCAATATGTATTTGTATTGACATTAGGCTATAACCTACAAATAGCAATACCACCTAGTCGGATGCCTATTAGGCTATACTGCACATTATTGTTGTTTGTTCCTGAACTGGCCGAACGGCAGAGCTATCCTTCAGCACGACAAGTTGGTTCAACTTCTTTAACAATATTCAGCACCACGAAGGGTGCTCCAATCGCTTAAAAGGACATCTCATCAAGATCTGTTGCCTACGCCTAATAGTCATACTCATCACTTATTATTACTTTTATTACAAATAGAAGATTATCACTTCTCACAATGGTGCTTGTTTAGTAACGTTAGATCAAAGCTGAATCAATGTCTCGCAAGATCATATAATGATTAATTTGCATTTAACATAACAGAACAGAACAGAATATAATACCATACCATAGTAGGCCTATAACATTACTGTTACACCAAAAACACCTCATTTCTAATGAGATTTTAGGATGGTTTGCTGAAGCTGAATAGTCACTTTCTTTTCTCATGCGCCACAACTCAACAGAGCGCACCACTAGGCAGGATGTATGCTTTGATTAAAACAAAATACAAGAAAGGCTAGCATTTTGTTAACACCATCTGCTCGAATTCGCTCACGAAACAGTAATTCAATAATATATAAATGCATATCCCCATGAAATTCATTGAGATCAATGAAATGATTGGCATGGAGATGCAGTTTTGACGTTTCACCGGTAAAACACGATGAATTATCATTCACGATTGACAGTGATGATGGCATATTTTGAAATAAGGTAGCCTATGCCTAACTTAAAAATATAAAATGTTCTTTAGACAATATGTGTAGGCATAGACAGACGTTGCAAATGGAGGATGACTTTTATGCAGATTCTATAATGATAGGCTATTCAATCTGTCTTTACAAACTTTGATTGAGAAAACGATGACGTCATAAATAAATAAAAAACACTCCCTCCCCTAAAGAAATTGCACTAACCATGGACACGAGGTACCAGTCCCAAGTCGATGTGCAGGGGTACGAGGTAATTGAGGTAGATACAGTATGTACATATAGGTAGGGGTAAAGTGACTAGGCAACAGGATAGATAACAAACAGTAGCAGCAGCGTACGTGATGAGTCAAAAGAGTGCAAAAAGGGTCAATGCAGATAGTCTGGCAGCTATTTAGTTAACTATTTAGCAGTCTTATGGCTTGGGGGTAGAAGCTGTTCAGGGTCCTGTTGGTTCCAGACTTGGTGCATCGGTATCGCTTGCCGTGCGGTAGCAGAGAGAACCGTTCATGACTTGGGTGGCCGGAGTCTTTGAGAATCCTTAGGGCCTTCCTCTGACACCGCTTGGTATAGAGGTCCTGGATGGCAGGGAGCTAGGCCCCAGTGATGTAATGGGCCATTCACACTACACTCTGTAGCGCATTGCAGTCGGATGCCAAGCAGTTGGCATACCAAGAGGTGATGCAGCCAGTCAAGATGCTCTCAATGGTGCAGCTGTATAACTTTTTGAGGATCTGAGGGCCCATGCCAATCTTTTCAGCCTCCTGAGGGGGAAGAGGTGTTGTCATGCTTTCTTCACAACTGTGTGTGTGTGGACGATGTTAATTACTTAGTGATGCGGCCAACGAGGAACTTGAAGCTCTCGACCCGCTCCACTACTGCCCCGTCAATGTGGATGGAAGCGTGCTCGACCCTCCGTTTCCTGTAGTCCATGATCAGGTCCTTTGTCTTGCTGACGTTGAGGGAGAGGTTGTTGTCCTGGCACCACACTGCCACGTTACTGACCTCCTCCCTATAGGCTGTCTCATCAACGTTGGTGATCAGGCCTACCACCGTCGTGTCGTCAACAAACTTAATGATGGTGTTCGAGTTGTGCGTGGCAACGTAGTCATGGGTGAACAGGGAGTACAGCAGGGGACTAAGCACGCACCCCTGAGGGGCCTCCGTGTTAAGGGTCAGCATTGGGATGTGTTGTTGCCTACCCTCACCACCTGGGGGTGGCCCGTCAGGAAGTTGCAGAGGGAGGTGTTCAGTCCCAGGGTCCTGCTTAGTGATGAGCATGGAGGGCACTATGTCATTGGTATGCAAATTGGTGTGGGTCCAGTGTGTCTGGGATGATGGTGTTGAGCCATGACCAGCCTTTGAAAGCATTTCATGACTACAGATGTGAGTGCTAGTCATTTAGACAGGTTACCTTGGCGATCTTTTGCCACAGGGACTATGGTGGTCTGCTTGAAACATGTAGGTATTACAGACTGGGTCAAGGAGAGGTTAAAAATGTCAGTGAAGACACTTGCCAGCTGGTCAGCGCATGCTCTGAGTACACGTCTGGTAATTCCTCTGGCCCCGCGGCCTTGTGAATGTTAACCTGTTTTAAGGTCTTACTCACATCGGCTACGGAGAATGAGATAACACAGTCATCCGGAACAGCTGGTGCTCTCATGCATGGTTCAGTGTTGCTTGCCTTGAAGCAAGCATAGAAGTAATTTAGCTAGTCTGGTAGGCTCGCTTCACTGGGCAGTTTGCGGGTGGGTTTCCCTTTGTAATCCGTGATAGTTTGCAAGCCTTGCCACATCCGATGAGTGTCAGAGCCGGCGTAGTAGGATTCGATCTTTGTCCTGTATTGACTCTTTGTTTGATGGCTGGCGGAGGTCGTAGAGGGATTTCTTATAGGTGTCCAGAATAGTGTCCCGCTCCTTGAAAGCGGCAGCTCTAGCCTTTAGCTCAGCGCGGATGTTGCGTGTAATTAGGCTTGGGCAGTATCATACCATCCTTCTCTCATCCCGGGATTTACGGTATTACCGGCATAGCACACAAGGGGCAGTAAAAATGCAAGAAATCCCCCTTAGACCTCTATTACCAGAATGCTAACCAAATTAACCTAGTAGCGAAATCACATAGAGGCTGTTAGCTAAATGCTAATGAGTGAAAACAAACAAACTAATTGCAAATACAGGCAAATACAGCTCATAAAGTTATACAAGCATAGCTAGTAGCTACCGAATGCCATTTTCAGTGAGTGTGGACATTTACAAGCGAAAGTGAACAAGAGAAATTGTGCAAATGAACAAAGTTGTGATGGAGGCTTTTCTGAAGGAAGAGCAACATGTGTACAGAGCAGAGGGGCGAAGAACGGAGGAGAAAAAAAACGCTAGTAGGAAGCACAGGGACAAAATGGAAACTGTACAAACTCATCCAGATGTCTTTGACTTCTGGCTGTCACGGAGACCGCCGAGGCTGCTCCTCCTCCTTGCTCGGGCAGGCTTCGGCGTTCGTCGTCCCCGGAGTACTAGCTACTACCGCTTGATGTTTTCGATGTTTGTTTGGTTATGTCTAGTTGGTGCACCTGTCTCGTATTCTGTCTTGATTATGTCTCCTATAAGTTCCCCTTTGTTAGGTTTGCATTTTGTGTGTTATTGTCCGCCTGTCTCGCATGTTTAGGTTCTGTGTCCTTGGCCTTAGTGGGTATTTACGCACTCGCGTATTTGTTACACCTCTTGTGTTTTTGGGAGGCTGTTTATTTTGTGTGTACCTTACTAAGTATTGTAGTAAAAGTCGTCTTGACTATTCTTCTGTGTCCTGCGCTTGACTCCACCACCGCATCCACATCAGTATCGTGACACTGGCAGAAAGCCATTATAAGATATCTGAAGGCAAAAGTATTGAATTGCATACAAGTGTAACTTCATCACCTCATGTACGCCGCACAACAAAGATTCACCGATAGATATAGAATGCTATGGACTCACCAGCTCCCACTTTCTCCTGTTGTGCTATTTATAAACAAACACGTGACTGGCTCAACTGTTCTGGGGAACTACGGTAAGCTTCATAATGTAAAATAATGTGACAGGTGAAATGAAAAACGCAATCTGCTTTATCTCTTAATGTATTGCACAAATTAACTGCAGGTATTAACTTAAAAAGTAGCTACAAATATTCAAATTTATTGAAAAACTTAAAATAAATAGTTTTGACGGTTATGACGGTATTGAAAAACCATCCAGTAACTATTTCCAAATACCCCGGTATTCTGTATATACGGTATACCGCCCAAACCTACCTGTAATCCATGGCTTTGTTTGGGATATGTACATACGGCCACTGTGGGGAGGACGGCATCGATACACTTATTAATGAAGATGGTGACTGATGTGGTGAACTCTTCAGTGTTATCGGATGAATCCCAAAACATATTCCAGTCTGTGCTAGCGAATATTACAGTTCTATGGTCCCGTTGACAGGATAGTGTTGAACGGAGCTCATCCAGTTTGTTCACCAACAGAATGGAGGGTAGAGGCGGTTTATTTGCTCGCCAACGTAATCTCGTCAGGATGCCGGCCCTTTTGCGCCATTGCTTCTTCTTTCGAGTCCTGGGGATTAGGGCTTGGTCTGGAGTATGCAGAACTTCCAGAGCTACTGACTAGTTGAAGTAGGACTTTTCATCCAAATCGAGGTTTGTGATCAAGGCTGTTCTGATTTCCAGAAGCTGTTTTCGGTCATAGGAAATGATGGCAGAGATATTATGTACAAAAAAAGTTAAGATCATCATAAAAAACACACAAAATAGAAGAATTGGTGAGGAGCCCATCAACCCACTGCTCTCCACTTGTCGGATCAGTGCAGAGGTAGAGAAGGACATTAACAGATGAAGTCATAGACGTGATCAAAAGGGTTTATCAAGTAGTTGTACCTGACATAAAGAAATTATAAAGGGGTTATAGAGTAGTAATTACCTGACGTAGAGTGTTCTCTTTTGGCTGGTCCGTAGAGAGCCAGAGCCCGAGCTGATATTACTGTTCATCATCTGCTCCCGAAGATCATGGATTTTGGCTTCAAACTGAGTGTACTCTGGAAAACAGAGGAAAATAGGAAATTAACAACATGAACATTTGAAAACTGGCAGTAGTCTGGAAAATAAGAGACAGAGATAAATCCTCTGAAGGAAAAGGAGAAAATATGTTGTATGGAAAGAAGACTCTGTTCTGCAGAGGAACATCTCATTCCAAAATCATGGGCATTAATATGGAGTTGGTCCCCCCTTTGCTGCTCTAACAGCCTTCACTCCTCTTGGAAGGTTTTCCACTAGTTGGAACATTGCTGCGGGGACTTGCTTCCATTCAGCTACAAGATCATTAGTGAAGTCGGGCACTGATTTTGGGTGATTAGGCCTGGCTCGCAGTCGGCGTTCCAATTTATCCCAAAGGTGTTCGATGGGGTTGAGGTCAGGGCTCTGTGCAGGCCAGTCAAGTTCTTCCACACAGATCTCGAACAAACCATTTATCTATGGCCCTTGCTTTGTGCACATTAAGCATCTCCAATCAAGAGATCTAGAATCGTCTTCCTATATCGCAACAAAGCCTCCTTCACTCATGCTGCCAAACATGCCCTCGTAAAACGGACTATCCTACCGATCCTTGACTTCGGCGATGTCATTTACAAATTAGCCTCCAACACTCTACTCAGCAAATTGGATGTAGTCTATTACAGTGCCATCCGTTTTGTCACCAAAGCCCCATATACTACCCACCATTGTGACCTGTACGCTCTTGTTGGCTGGCCCTCACTACATATTCGTCGCAAAACCCACTGGCTCCAGGTCATCTATAAATCACTGCTAGGCAAATCCCCGTCTTATCTTAGCTCACTGGTCACCATAGCAACACCCACCCGTAGTCTGCGCTCCAGCAGGTATATCTCACTGGTCATCCCCAAAGCCAACACCTCCTTTGGCCGCCATTCCTTCCAGTTCTCTGCTGCCAATGACTGGAACGAACTGCAAAACTCTCTGAAGCTGGAGACTCTTATCTCCCTCACTAACTTTAAGCAACAGTTGTCAGAGCACCTTACCGATCACTGCACCTGTACACAGCCCATCTGAAATTAGCCCACTCAACTACCTCATCCCCTTATTGTTATTTATTTTGCTAATTTGCACCCCAGTATCTCTATTTGAACGTCATCTTTTGCACATCTATCATTCCAGTGTTAATACGAAATTGTAACTATTTTGCACTATGGCCTATTTATTGCCTTACCTCCATAACTTGCTACATTCACACACACTGTATATATATGTTCTGTTTGTATTTTTGACTTTATGTTTTGTTTACCCCATATGTAACTCTGTGTTGTTGTTTTTTTTATCGCACTGCTTTGCTTTATCTTGGTTGTAAATGAGAACTTGTTCTCAACTGGCTTACCTGGTTAAATAAAGGTGAAATAAAAAATTAAATAAAAAAATTGCCATGCTGAAACAGGAAAGTGCCTTCCCCAAACTGTTGCCACAAAGTTGGTAGCACAGAATCGTCTGGAATGTCATTGTATGCTGTAGTGTTGAGAGAGAGAGAGAGACAGAGAGAGAGAGAGAGAGAGAGATAGAGAGACAGAGAGAGAGAGAGAGACAGAGAGAGAGAGAGAGAGAGAGAGAGAGAGAGAGAGAGAGAGAGAGAGAGAGAGAGAGAGAGAGAGAGAGAGAGAGAGAGAGAGAGAGACAGAGAGAGAGAGAGAGAGAGAACCGGTTTATGTCTCTCTGGCTGCAATGTCTGACCAAATCTCTCTCATCTCTTCTGAAAAGATGAGAGGAATTCTGAGAATAGGAGAGGACTACCAGTAGCTTTTACTCTGGTTAAGACTGAAATCAGTTATCCCATGCAGACATGTGTAGGTGAGAGAGTTATAAACTGATTTAGGGCTTGGTAGAAGTACTGTAATGCTCTGAGCCAAATCAAAACACATCTGTAATAGCTCATTAAGAGCATCATCAATTAAGAGCCTCCAGTTAGTTTAGACTTTTTGGAAGCCTTGGTTAAACCCTGACTCCAGTCAGAAGAGACAGTAATGGAGAAAATGCTCTTGTTGAATAATTATGATGTTTTTTGCCTACTTTGTAGTAATGCTCTTCTCACTTCTCCAACCCACTGGCTTTAGCAGGGATGAGCAGAGGGGAGAGATGTAGGCTGAATGAGGTGACCTTCAATTAGACTGGCTGAGTCCTTTGTAGCTCAGTTAGTAGAGCATGGTGCTTGCAACGCCAGGATAGTGGGTTCGATCCCCAGGACCACCTGTATGAAACTATCAGACCAGTGGTTCCATTTCTTTTACACCTGCTGTGTTAGCAGCATCGCATTAGTGGAAACCAAGACAGTTCTCAGGGCAGACCTGGTTGTAGCTAGATATATTCGAATCGCGTCGGGGACAATTTTAGCATTTTAGTTAACCCTATCCCTTTTCCTAACCTTAACCTAATTCTCCTAACCTGCCACATGAATTATCCTAACCTACTGCATACGTTCTCCTAACTTGCTACGAATAGTCACTTCTGCTAATCAAAACCGGCAGACCCGCCCTGAGAACAGTCTTGGTTTCCACTAATGTGAAACAGCACTGCTTTAGGTTAGGGGTGAAAAAACAGACCGCTGCAACCTGATTGTCAGAATGCGATACACAACATCCAGGATTAGCATTTAGCCACTGGCGTTTCATAAGGAAAGTAAACATTTTCCCCTGTTTTTTTTTCTGCCTTCTCACTATTAAATAAAGGTAATGACGAAATCGAAGTCTATGCAGCCTGAATGGAGAATGTTTTAGGTATGAACCGGTCCACGAGGGATATGAATGTATTGCAGGCTGCATACAATATACAATGCGTTTGGATGGTAAGATGACATCACTCAATATCACCATCTGCCGGCCTTTGGGCTAGACACATACTGTCAATCAATTTCGCCTATGCCATGTCTGTCACTGCTAGACTATTCACTGCTAGACTTTCAGCAGAGTAAACATCTTTGATTAACGTTAGCTAACATAAGCTAGCTAATGTTAGCAAATAAGAGTAGCTCAATCTGGTAGCCATCGATTCCACGCTTGTCTGGAAAACACTCCGTACTAGAAATAGAATTGTCGACATAACTCACTCTCTGTTTGTGTGTTGGTAGCAATGATGAATGTTTATAAATCATCTATGGTTGGTTAGCTAGTTGGTTCTCAGCTGGCTAGCAATCTTGCTGCCAATTTAGTGATGCTAGCTAGCTAGCTAGCTAACAGCAAGCTGACAATATTGAAATGTCCATGTTAGGTGTATTAAGCTAGCCAGTCTAATAGAGATCAATACAATTAGTGGGGTGGTTAAATTGTGTATTGTTGTGTATTTTGTTGTAGATGGTACAGAATCTGATTTCACCAGCATGTGCTTCCAACCCCTAGCTCTGCACAAGGTGAAGGTAAGTTTACAAAAATATTTACAAGCTGACGGCTCAATTTACAGTAAGCATGGCACAAAGATGAATTGGGTAGTGTTTGTATGGGTTTGTGTTTGTGTTATGGGGTTAAGGGTGGTTAGAGGTAGCCTGAGGACCACAGAGTACTGGACCTTACAGACACTGTAATCAGTTTAGTCTACCAATTTTCTCTGTTAACCTTTTCTCTTTGTAAAACTCAGGTTATCTGGAGTCCTTCCACAGTGCCCTGCTGAAATATACCCCAAAGCTGTATTTTGGGTACACGAGCGCAACAAGATTGTGGGACAGAAACCAGCAAGGGAAAAATCAAGACAACAGTAATGACACAACCACCACATTCTTCTCTCTGCAGATTCTCTAAACACAATATAAATACATTACTAAAAAAATCCCACTGCCAAGGGCTACTTTTGACAAAAATGATCTGTCAAAGTCAATGGGCTGGGGGAGGTTTACAGACAGGACTTTAAGATGAGGACGGTTTTGGGGGATTGTGCAGGGTTGTGCTTAGAGACAGTAAATGTATTGTTGTGTATGAGAGTGATTGAGAGGTGCCATTTCTCCTCAATCTCCCATACACAACAATACATACTGTGTTAGAACTGCCATCATAAGACTTTTCATTCCTTCTGGCTCCCAGCCCATTCATTTTTTGACTGCTCTTCCTTCTCAAAAGCAGCTCCCAATGTCCCCCATTGTTCCTAAACAATATACCTCTCTAAACACTTAGATCCTATTCGCTTGACACCTTTACCAACAAAGGCATGTTGCCCTATGTCCCTTCCCCAACTAAGTTTAAAATGATAACACCACAACCATGTCTTTCCAGGAGACGTGCAGTACCAGCAGTGGGTGGTTGAGAAGGTCTACGAGCCCTGCACTCACCACTTCCGGCAGAGTCTGATCCAGCTGGCCGTACACCGCAGACAGGACAAGACCATTTGCCACAAGCACAAAGAGTCTCAGCTTCCCCAGCCCAACATGCCAAACACCATTGCCAGAGTACCTAAGTCGGATAAAGGACAGTGTGGCTCAACATAAGGACATGTAGAACCACCATAAAATAAATGTGGTTCTTTTCTATCAATCCTTAAAATGTGTCTGCCTTTATGGATTCACAGAATATATTGATATAAGCTGTACAGGGCTCTGTAGCATCAAACATATGTTAGACAGTCATATATATGTTTATTTGTCAAATTCTCAAATACAGGGGAGTGTACACTATTTAATGCTAACTCAAAAAGAGAACTGGGTGATCAGCAGATGATGGGAGAGGTGGTCATGATGAAATTACCATTCACAAAGAAACATACAGCAAGACAATACAGTATGATAAGTGTAGTAAAGTTCAGCAAATACATGTGTAAAGTGCAGACATCTGTTGATCAGCAAATTATGGGAGGGGTGTTGTCATGATCAGACTGCCATTCAGCTCCTCTTGAGTCATCTACTGCTTGAAATCAAGCATAATGTCCAGTGGGAGAGGGATACAGTTCACGGGATACAGTTCTGCTCCAATGAAACACACAGGCAAAGGAATCGCTTCTTTCCATCTAGAATCCACTCCAGGAAGAAGCCCTGGCACCACATGGTATTGTCTGTAAGACAGAAAATATATGAAATTATACTAATTGTACAGTTTGAACTACAGTTGAACTGTGCCAGCCTAACATCAACATTAGAATAGGCTAATTGAACATGCATACATGTGCACAGGCACAGAGATTACATTTAGGACAACATATAGACTAATAGAAAGAAATATGGCATAACCATAACCGTTGCATAGTGACCAGACCATACAAATATACCTAGGTAGGCAGACAGTACCTAGCTGCAGCCAGACATTTTTCTATTAAAACCAGCCTATCAGTTTTAGAAATGTAAAAACTGTAAATTGTTGTATTATTGTTTCTCCTCACTGTTAGTAAACTTAGCTAGCTATTTAGCTGAATAGCCAATAATTGATATTCACATCTGTTTGGAATCCTATCTTGTATCATGCCTATAATTTTAGCTAGCTACCTAAGTTAGCAAACCCAGAAATTATTAGATTTCCCCCACTGTAAAACAGTAGAATGTTACCCAGCATTACACAATATGGGTTTCAGTAGATAAACTAAAGTTAGCTAGCTAGGTGGCTTGCATGAAAAATAACTCACCTAGCTACCGTATTTGTCATCTGCATCTTCATGCTGGAATCGGCTGTAGCTGAGCTTCTAGCTAAATCCAACTCTTTGTTTCGAATCCTCTTCGCTATACAGTGCCTTGGAAAGTATTCAGACCCCTTGACTTTTCCACATTTTGTTACGTTAAAGCCTTATTCTAAAATTGACGAATTATAACATTCTCCTCAACAATCTACACACAATACCCCATAATGACAAGGCAAAAACTGTTTTTTAGCAAATTCAATTGATTAGACATGATTTGGAAAGGCACACACATGTCTATATAAGGTCCCACAGTTGACAGTGCATGTCAGAGCAAAAACCAAGCCATGAGGTTGAGGAATTGTCCGTAGAGCTCCGAGACAGGATTGTGTCGAGGCACATATCTGGGGAAGGGTACCAAAACATTTCCTGCATCATTGAAGGTCCCCAAGAACACAATGGCCTCCATCATTCTTAAATGGAAGAAGTTTGGAAACACCCAGGCTCTTGCTAGAGCTGGCCGCCCGGCCAAACTGAGCAATCGGGGGAGAAGGGCCTTGGTCAGGGAGGTGACCAAGAACCTGATGGTCACTCTGACAGAGTTCTAGAGTTCCTCTGTGGAGATGGGAGAAACTTCCAGAAGGACAACCATCTCTGCAGCACTCCACCAATCAGGCTTTTATGGTAGAGTGGCCAGACGGAAACCATTCCTCAGTAAAAGGCACATGACAGCCCGCTTGGAGTTTGCCAAAAGGCACCTAAAGATGATCAGACCATGAGAAACAAGATTCTCTGGTCTGATGAAACCAAGATTGAACTCTTTGGCCTGAATGCCAAGCGTCACGTCTGGAGGAAACCTGGCCCCATCCCTACAGTGAAGCATGGTGGTGGCAGCATCATGCTGTGGGGATGTTTTTCAATGGCAGGGACTGGGAGACTAGTCAGAATCGAGACAAAGATGAACAGAGCAAAGTACGGAGAGATCCTTGATGAAAACCTGCTCCAGAGCGCTCAGGACCTCAGACTGGGGCGAATGTTCACCTTCCAACAGAACAAGGACCCTAAGCACACATCCAAGACAACGCAGGAGTGGCTTTGGGACAAGTCTCTGAATGTCCTTGAGTGGCGAGAGACCTGAAAATAGCTGTGCAGCAACGCTCCCCATCCAACCTGACAGAGCTTGAGAGGATTTGCAGATAAGAATGGGAGGAACTCCCCAAATACAGGTGTGCTAAGCTTGTAGCATCATACCCAACAAGACTCAATGCTGTAATCGCTGCCAAAGGTGCTTCAACAAAGTACTGAGTAAAGGGTCTGAATACTTATGTAAATAAGGTATTTCGGTTTTAAAATTGTAATATATTTGCTAAAATTAAAAAAAAAACAGTTTTTGCCTTGTCATTATGGGGTATGGTGTGTAGATTGATGTAATGTAACAAGATTTGGAAAAAGTCAAGGGGTCTGAATAATTTCTGAAGGCACTGTATACCAGTTGAAACATGTATTGTTGACTGTCACCATGTAGCTAATTGAACATAAAAAAAATTATCCATCGTCGAACTTGTGTTGATGAGAGGAATCACTTGAAGCCATTGTGGTGGTCTGGTCAGTTCTTTCAGTTTTGACCAGAGGATTTTGTGTTGTGTCTGCATCCCTTTCAAAAAAGCCCATCTTCAGGGGAGAGACAGGGCCAGATCAGGAAGCACCGCCCCACAGGAGTTGTAGTCTTTCAGAGAGTGGAGAAAATGTGTCACCTTGTCTATTTAGCAATGAATCCGCTGATAGGAACATCGCTGAAAGACGTCCAATGGCTCTATAAAACAAGGACATCTACACACAAAAAAACATATATAGTGCGATCGGTATAACATAGAGGCTTCGGGAAATGCCACAAAGCAGGAATACATTTATTTTCAGATCTCCCCAGTGTGCGAGATCTCAGATCTCGCACTCTGGAAGTTGTCATAGGGTGTATCGCTCAGTCCAGCCCTCTTTGTGAAACACATCTCACTGACCTAGAATTCCCTCTGACATAATCTCCAGTGCTACAAATCTATCACTCTGTCTTGTTTCCTAGCCGTCTTCAGTGCAGTAATATTTTAAACAACTGTCAAGAGACCCATGGGGCGGCGCACAATTGGCCCAGCGTCGTCCAGGGTAGGGGAGGGAATGGCCGGCAGGGATGTAGCTCAGTTGGTAGAGCATGGCGTTTGCAACGCCAGGGTTGTGGGTTCGATTCCCACGGGAATGAAAAAATAAAATAAATAAAATAATGTATGCACTCACTAACTGTAAGTCACTCTGCTAAATAACTAAAATGTAAATGTAAGAGAAACACCCTGGATTACTACAGCTACAGCAACAGACATCAAAACATAGGAGGCAGAAAAACACTCACTCCAAAATACCTCCTAGATTATATAAAAGGTCCATACACACACACACACCAACACACACACAACAGGGAGCCAGGCAGTTGTATTAAAAGGTGAAACTAAGGTGAACACAATCCCCCCTAAAACCCTGTGGCGCAAAATCCAGTTCATGAAACAACAGACACATGCAGACACCAGAAGAGAGAACATTCAGCTGAATTCCTGACAAGTCTTAAATAAGCCTTTTTCTAAATAGAAAACTGCTGTGTTGCGTGCTGAAGCATGTATGTCTCCTCTCTCATCTCAGATAGACATAGCAGCAGGCATCATAAAGGAGCTGAGCAGAGCACTTTGCTGTCTGTACCTAGCCACGTACCGTATCCTACTGCCCATCCCATTACTGTACACAGAATCTAATTAAGGCTGAGTATCCAATCGTACTAGAGCTCCACACACACACACACACACACACACACACACACACACACACACACACACACACACACACACACACACACACAGGGAAGGAATAAATCTGCCCATTGTGCTCTGTCTATTGTTTTATCCCTGAAAGACAAGGCTGTAACGGCGTCCTGTACTTACATGCTGCTCTGCTCTGCTGAGGAATAGCTTCTCACCGGTGAGAGAGAAAGGGTGAAAATGCTGGTTTTTCTCTTTGGGTTAGCGCCTGGTCGCTACTCTCTGAGTGTGTGTGTGCCTGTGCCGGCGTGTGTGAGTGTGTGTGTGGTAGTGAAGACGAGGTCTCTCTAACGTCTGCTCCACGTTGGCTCCTGTGCGTGTGTGTGTGTGAATGTAGAGACACTACGTTCTGTCTGTCCTCCAGCTTTTGTCAGCCAGAACTAAAAACCAACAGATGATAATGCACTCCCCCAGCTCCTCTTTTTCTCCCACTGCACTCCTCCCTCTCTCGATCCTCCTCTATCGCTCCTGCGCTCACCCCTCCCCCTTGTTCAAGGCAACTTGCTTCAGGGCTGACATAGTCAGAGCAGCCCTCTGCCCTGTGCAACATGCATATACAGTGCATTCTGAAAGTATTCAGACCCCTTCCTTTTCCCACATTTTGTTATGTTACAGCCTTATTCTAAAATTGATTAAATTGTTTATTTTCCTCATCAATCTACACACAATACCCCATAATAACAAAGCGAAACCAGGTTTTTAGAAATGTTAGCAAATGTATTAAAAACAAAAAACTGAAATTCCTTATTTACATCAGTATTCAGACCCTTTGCTATGAGACTCGAAATTGAGCTCAGGTGCATCCTGTTTCCATTGAACATCCTTGAGATGTTTCTACAACTTGATTGGAGTCCACCTGTGGTAAATCCAATTGATTGGACATGATTTGGAAAGGCACACACCTGTCTATATAAGGTCCCACAGTTGACAGTGTATGTCAGAGCAAAAACCAAGCCATGAGGTCGAAGGAATTGTCTGTTGAGCTCCGAGACAGGATTGTGTTGAGGCACAGATCTGGGGAAGGGTACCAAAGCATTTTTGCAGCTTTGAAGGTCCCCAAGAACACAATTAAATAGAAGAAGTTTGGAACCACCATGGCTCTTCCTAGAGCTGGCCGCCCGGCCAAACTGAGCAATCGGGGTAGAAGGGCCTTGTTCAGGGAGGTGACGAAGAACCCGATGGTCACTCTGTCAGAGCTCCAGAGTTCCTTTGTGGAGATGGGAGAAACTTCCAGAAGGACAACCATCTCTGCAGCACTCCACCAATCAGGCCTTTATGGAAGAGTGGCCAGACACAAGCCACACCTCAGTAAAAGGCACATGACAGCCCGCTTGGAGTTTGCCAAAAGGCACCTAAAAGACTCTCAGACTATGAGAAACAAGATTCTCTGGTCTGATGAAACCAAGATTGAACTCTTTGGCCTGAATGCCAAGCGTCACGTCTGGAGGAAAACCTGGCACCATCCCTAGTGGCATAGTGGTGGCAGCATCATACTGTGTGGATGTTTTTCAGCGGAACGGACTGGGAGACTAGTCAGGATCGAGACAAAGATGAACGGAGCAAAGTACATAGAAATTCTTGATGAAAACCTGCTCCAAAGGTTTACCTTCCAACAGGACAACGACCCTAAGCACACAGCCAACACAACGCAGGAGTGGCTTCGGGACAAGTCTCTGAATGTCCTTGGGTGGCCTAGCCAGAGCCCGGACTTGAACCCAATTGAAAATCTCTGGAGAGACCTGAAAATAGCTGTGCAGCAACGCTCCCCATCCAACCTGACAGAGCTTGAGAGGATCTGCAGAGAAGAATGGGAGAAACTCCCCAAATACAGGTGTGCCAAGCTTGTAGTGTCATACCCAAGAAGACTCAAGGCTGTAATCGCTGCCAAGGGTGCTTCAACAAAGTACTGAGTAAAGGTTCTGAATACTTATATAAATGTGATATTTCCCGGTTTTTATAATGATACATTTGACAAGTCTTTGCGTTGTGCACCCACACAACACACATGCACCCACACATGCACACGCACGCACACACCAGTGTTCATTTTCAGCTATTTTAGATTTAGTTTTAGTCTTAAAATACCTTTTAGTCTTAGCCATATTTTAGTCATTTCATTGTTCGTTAGTTTTAGTTATTATCATTCGACTAAAACTCTGGACAATTTTAGTCTAGTTTTAGTCACAGTCATTATAGTAACATAATATTTACCTCTAACTTCCATCATGTGTACATTCAGATAGCCATGTCCAACTAAGCCTACTGTCCCCTCTTATACCTTAGCTGGCAACATTGCTATAGTGGCAGATTGTAACCAATGCCAGCCATAATTGATCATATAGGCTATAAAGCCTTGGCTATAGGTTAAACAATTTACAGCTCTGATTTTCTCCCCATTATAACCGTCGTAGAGGGGTAAATAACAGTACCTCTGATATTCAACAAATAGCTATCTGAAAAAAGAAATCGTAACTCGCATTTGCCCAGCGCACATGGTAAAATATAACTTCTGATGTGATCAGAGCAGAAATGGCCTATATGAAAGCAAAAATTATCAAATACATTATTATTTCTAATTGAGGTAAGTTACAATTGAAGTGTCCTGGCTGTGCATCAGTTCAAAAGAGAGGAGTGATTCAAGTGACCGCTCCTGTGTGAGAGCTCATTGAGCTCACGAAGCCTGTGCAACTGAAAGATGTTATCGGCCAATGAGAGGATTGCAGAAAATATTCTGCCAAGGCATGCATGCTTATGATTGGACAAAACACATGAAAAGGAGCTTCATGTCAAATTTAATGTCCAGTAGTCTCACGTAGAATTCTTGTCTCGTAATGTGTTCGAATTATAACAAAAATTGTTGTCTCGTTATCGTCATTAGTTATTTGTCATAGTTATTGTTGACAAAATTAATATTGGCGCACACACACGCTTGTGTGCGCACACACACACACACACAGTTAATTATGTCGAAGGGTAATGGTTGGTCCAGAGCCCAGCTTTGCCCCCTGTGCTCCTGCCCCAGTTTGGTTCTGGGTCCCTGCTCTGGCACACTGGCCCCACACTGGCAGCCTCCACCACACACACAGATGGTGATCTCTCTCTCTAATGCTGACACTAACATGCCAATGCTGCAATTTACAGTCATCACTATCACATAACATGGTTCACAATAGTAATACATGGGTGTACAAAGAATTTCCACTCTAAGAATTTAGAGTATTGCAGTTGGTTGACCTTTGAATGTATTGATGTATGTCCATTTTAAAGTGGTAAAAATTCATAAACATGTTGATGACAGTAGTATAATAAACAAAATTAAAATATGATTTTCATTAAAGTGATACTTCGAGATTTTGGCAATGATGCCCTTTATCTACTTCCCCAGAGTCAGATGAACTCCTGGATACCATTTGTATGTCTCTGTGTCCAGTATGAAGGAAGTTAGAGGTAGTTTCACGAGCCAATGCTAACTAGTGCAATGACTGGAAGTCTATGGGTATCTACTAGCATGCTAAACTCGCTCTAACTTCCTTCGTACTAGACACAGAGACATACAAATGGTATCCACAAGTTCATCTGACTCTGGGGAAGTAGATACATCCCAAAGTATCCCCTAAGTTTATGACATTTTAATGTTTTTTTTTTTATATACTAATATTAATTCACCAAAATACCAACACATTTCAAAATTGATAGGTAGATGCAAAAACTATTCTAATTTCACACAAGCAGAGTTGGCGGAAAAGGGGAAAGGTACCAATGAACCGTACAGTGGGGAAAAAAAGTATTTAGTCAGCCACCAATTGTGCAAGTTCTCCCACTTAAAAAGATGAGAGAGGCCTGTAATTTTCATCATAGGTACACGTCAACTATGACAGACAAAATTAGAAAAAAGAAATCCAGAAAATCACATTGTAGGATTTTTAATGAATTTATTTGCAAATTATGGTGGAAAATAAGTATTTGGTCAATAACAAAAGTTTCTCAATACTTTGTTATATACCCTTTGTTGGCAATGACACAGGTCAAACGTTTTCTGTAAGTCTTCACAAGGTTTTCACACACTGTTGCTGGTATTTTGGCCCATTCCTCCATGCAGATCTCCTCTAGAGCAGTGATGTTTTGGGGCTGTCGCTGGGCAACACGGACTTTCAACTTCCTCCAAAGATTTTCTATGGGGTTGAGATCTGGAGACTGGCTAGGCCACTCCAGGACCTTGAAATGCTTCTTACGAAGCCACTCCTTCGTTGCCCGGGCGGTGTGTTTGGGATCATTGTCATGCTGAAAAACCAAGCCACGTTTCATCTTCAATGCCCTTGCTGATGGAAGGAGGTTTTCACTCAAAATCTCACGATACATGGCCCCATTAATTATTTCCTTTACACGGATCAGTCGTCCTGGTCCCTTTGCAGAAAAACAGCCCCAAAGCATGATGTTTCCACCCCCATGCTTCACAGTAGGTATGGTGTTCTTTGGATGCAACTCAGCATTCTTTGTCCTCCAAACACGACGAGTTGAGTTTTTACCAAAAAGTTCTATTTTGGCTTCATCTGACCATATGACATTCTCCCAATCCTCTTTTGGATGATCCAAATGCACTCTAGCAAACTTCAGACGGGCCTGGACATGTACTGGCTTAAGCAGGGGGACACGTCTGGCACTGCAGGATTTGAGTCCCTGGTGGCGTAGTGTGTTACTGATGGTAGGCTTTGCTACTTTGGTCCCAGCTCTCTGCAGGTCATTCACTAGGTCCCCCCGTGTGGTTCTGGGATTTTTGCTCACCGTTCTTGTGATCATTTTGACCCCACGGGGTGAGATCTTGCGTGGAGCCCCAGATCGAGGGAGATTATCAGTGGTCTTGTATGTCTTCCATTTCCTAATAATTGCTCCCACAGTTGATTTCTTCAAACCAAGCTGCTTACCTATTGCAGATTCAGTCTTCCCAGCCTGGTGCAGGTCTACAATTTTGTTTCTGGTGTCCTTTGACAGCTCTTTGGTCTTGGCCATAGTGGAGTTTGGAGTGTGACTGTTTGAGGTTGCTGACAGGTGTATTTTATACTGATAACAAGTTCAAACAGGTGCCATTAATTCAGGTAACGAGTGGAGGACAGAGGAGCCTCTTAAAGAAGAAGTTACAGGTCTGTTAGAGCCAGAAATCTTGCTTGTTTGTAGGTGACCAAATACTTATTTTCCACCATAATTTGCAAATAAATTCATTAAAAATCCTACAATGTGTCTGTCATAGTTGATCTCAATTTGTCTGTCATAGTTGATGTGTACCTATGATGAAAATTACAGGCCTCTCTCATCTTTTTCAGTGGGAGAACTTGCACAATTGGTGGCTGACTAAATACTTTTTTTCCCCACTGTATATCCACATATATACACAAAAAAAAAAAAATGTATGCACGCATGACTGTAAGTCGCTTTGGATAAAAGCGTCTGCTAAATGGCATATTATTATTATTATTATATATAAATGCTGAATATGCACTTTGTTCACTGATATAGATGCTAGAGAGAGCCTTTGCAGGTGGAGGAGGCCAGCTTTAAATGACACCCTTGAACGTGTGTGTGTGTGTCTGTGTCTCTGTATGTCTGTCTGTGTGTTTGTTCTGCAGTGCGTTGGGGCAGACTGTAGGCAGCGGGATAGAGATGGGAAGAACTAATCTCACTCAGATTACTGTCAGAGCGAGTGAGAGAAAAAGAGAAGAGAAGGAAGAGAAGGTTAAAGCTAATACTAATGAATAGTACTCAAGTAGGTGTTTAAAGTCCTTCCCCACCACACATCAACAGGGAAGACTGAAGGCTATCCTGACGAAACAACTCATTCTTAATGTCTTCCAGGTCAGGCTGTCAATAGATTGGATCAATGGTTTTATTGATATTATGATCTGGTTCCAATCCCTCCTTGTCTGCAAACACCACTAACTGACAGACAATCTAAAATCTCCCTCTCATGGACATTGTTACCGAAAGGCTACAGCATAAATCATGTTGCAGTGTATAATGAGTTTTATGTTATATTTTGCACAGTTCAATGTTGTTTTTCGTGAGGGAAGTGTCACCCAATTGGATGAATGGCCAGCTCAGTCTTAAACAAGATCATGCAGTAGCAATATTACTCTCTGGGGAAAGCTTTTACTCCACAAACTGTTTGTCTTCCAAACAATGTCTCAGCGGCGACACTTCTGGTTGTCTGACACCCATTCTCTCCTGAGCTATTCTGGGCCAGCTGCGGCTGAGGCTGGGGCTCACATGCCCTCACGCCTCGCCAGTCTTCTGATGGGGAGATGGGCTGGTTGCTAACATCGCTGAAACGTTCTCTTAGCCAGAGTGTCTTCACTGCATTTCTCCCCCTGCTGCTTAGTATGGATTTCTGATACACAGTGGTGGAAAAAGTACCCAATTGTCATACTTGAGTAAAAGTTAAGATACCTTAATAGAAAATGACTCAAGTAAAAGTGAAAGTCACCCAGTAAAATCCTACTTGAGTAAAAGTATTTGGTTTTAAATATACTTAAGTTTCAAAAGTAAATTTAATCCTAAAATATACTTAAGTATCAAAAGTAAAACTATCAATCATTTCAAATTCCTTATATTAAGCAAACCAGAAGGCACTATTTTATTTTTTATTTTATTTATGAATAGCCAGGGGCACGCGCCAACACTCACACTGTTTAGTGAGTCCGCCAGATCAGAGGCAGTAGGGATGACCAGGGATGTTCTCTTGATAAGTGTGCGAATTAGTAAAATGTTCCTGTCCTGCTAAGCATTCAAAATGTAACGTGTACTTTTGGGTGTCAGGGAAAATGTATGGAGTAAAAAGTACATAATTGTCTTTAGGAATGTAGTGAAGTAATAGTAAAGTAAAGTACAGATACCCCAAAAAACTACTTAAGTAGTACTTTCAAGTATTTTTACATCACTGTCAATGTTTGACATTTAGTGAAAGCGACGAGCGAAGTTACTATGAGTTGATGATTTTGGTCTACAATTTAGACAACGTGAAGTAAGTGACATTGAACGGCATTGCTTTAGGGTTATCGATGCTTATACTAGCCTGGCTGTATCCCTTTAAGTACTGTCTGTGCTCCTCCTGTGCACATCAATACAGAGCTAAAGGATCTGTGAAACATACCCTCTTTACCATCAATCATCATCCAGTTTCACATCCAGACCATTGACTCCATTAGCGCTGCAGCTTAATGATGTATAGTATAACAACATTGAATGAAATGACATTTAAAAGTAATGTTCTAGCGAGAAAGGAAATCAGACAGCAGAGAATAAATGCAGCATTTCTACAGTGTTCAAACAGGGCCTAGGAGAGAGAGAAAGCAACCCCATATAGGAGAGTTTCAACATACTCTCAAACTTGCAACAAAATCAACTAAGAGTTATTCCATAGCGAACATTGTACAATGAGCAGGCAGGCAGATCTCATGTTCATCTCTTACAGCTACATCTAAGCCCAGCTCCTGATAGACTAATACTCAGTCTGTCTTTCTGTCTGTCTTTCTGCATTTAAGTTCTTCCAGTGCAGTGTACAAAACACTGACTAATACTGCAGTCATCCCCTTAGGGGGTTAACATGCCATCACACACACACACACACACACACACACACACACACACACACACACACACACACACACACACACACACACACACACACACACACACACACACACACACACACACACACACACACACACACACACACACACACACACACACACACACCTCCAACCATTAAGCACAGATCCTTGAGCTCACTTAAGTCATGCTGATCAAAGTGTGCTGTTTTGGAGTGGATCAACGGGAACTCTATGTGGCACATGGATTTAACTGTCTGACTGACTGACACACACAACCAACCTCTAACAATACGATCCAGTTCTAGGTCAAATTGTTGTCCTTTTATTAGAAAGAGCACTTTGGAAAACCTATCCAACAGTGTGTAGATTCATCTCATTTCAATTTGGCTGAAGGGAAGGCAGAATGAGAGGTAATCGACAAGGATGATGCCTTTGGATTGGGACACAGCCGCTGTGTAGGAAGTCTATACTTGATTCCTTTGACTGAGCACGGCAGGCAGACCCACACACTGCAGCGAACGCTGCATTACCCAGTAACCCATTACACAGTCATTAAGCACATTGAGAGATGCACATCTGCTGCTTCAGCTGGGCCACAGAACAAGTCTCTGCGGAACATCAGGCATGGCATGTGCGGTGCTGTTCTCTGTGTACCAGACTAAGTAACTATAGCATGACTGTAGCAGGACTGGGAACACACTGGTCCTCTGGTCAACTAGAAGAACAGACCCCATCTCTGACCACACACCAGCATGATCCCTAAACACCCTCAACCTACACATGTACGCAAGCACGCACGCTTTTACACACACAACAGCCTTCCCAGACAAAAGGTAGGGCCCTTCAGCTCTAAGTGCCAGGGAGGGAGAGAGTGAGTACAACCGCCTCAGCCAAACACATCCCAGCATTAATTCCCCATTATTCCCTCACATCTGACTGCTAATGCATTCAGGGAATTAGGCATTACAGCCCCAACATCTGCACTGGCTGCCTGGTATTTGACTTCCAAATCGCTTGGCTGGCAATGACTAGGGCTTGGTGTGGGGCTGGAGAACTTTCTACTCTACTAAGGCATTACAATACCCCAGCCACCCCAGCCTGTAACATTTGGGCTGACACAGCCTTGGAACATAATAGGAGATGTGGAAATGGTGTATTCTGGTTTAAAACCCTTTAGAACCCATATTGGCCGTCAACGGCCTTTCTTTAAATTACTATAGCGGCCTTTTTCCACATTTTGTTACGTTAGAGCCTTATTCTAAAATAGATTCAACTGTTTTTTTCCCCTCATCAATCTACACACAATACCCCATTTACATACACTACCAGTTAAAGGTTTGGACACACCTACTCATTCAAGGGTTTTTCTTTATTTTTACAATTTTATACATTGTTGAATAATATTGAAGACATCAAAACTATGAAATAACACATATGGAATCATGTAGTAACCAAAAAGTGTTAAACAAATCAAAATATATTTTATATTTGAGATTCTTCAAAGTATCCATCCTTTGCCTTGATCACAGCCTTGCACACTATTGGCATTTTCTCAACCAGCTTCATGAGGTAGTCACCTGAAATGTATTTCAATTAACAGTTGTGTCTTGTTAAAAGTTTATTTTATTTTAGTCAGTCTATTCTTGTTCTGAGAAATGAAGGCTATTCCATGCGAGAAATTGCAAAGAAACTGAAGATCTCGTACAACGCTGTGTACTACTCCCTTCACAGAACAGTGCAAACTGGCTCTAACCAGAATAGAAAAAGGAGTGGGAGGCCAACTGAGCAAGAGGAAAAATTCATTAGAGTGTCTAGTTTGAGAAACAGACGCCTCACAGGTCCTCAACTGGCAGCTTCATTAAATAGTACCCGCAAAACACCAGTCTCACGTCAACAGTGAAGAGACTCCGGGATGCTGATCTTCTAGGCAGAGTTGCAAAGAAAAAGCCATATCTCTGACTGGTCAATAAAAACAAAAGATTAAGATGGGCAAAATAACACAGACACTGGACAGAGGAAGATTGGAAAAAAGTGTTATGGACAGACGAATCGAAGTTTGAGGTGTTCGGATCACAAAGAAGAACATTTGTGAGACGCAGACCAAATGAAAAGATGCTGGAGGAGTACTTGATGCCATCTGTCAAGCATGGTGGAGGCAATGTGATGGTCTAGGGGTGCTTTGGTGGTGGTAAAGTGGGAGACCCTGTGGACGGCGCTTGATTGGAGCCAATTTCCTCCCACAACAGGACAATGACCCAAAGCACAGCTCCAAACTATGCAATAACTATTTAGGGAAGAAGCAGTCAGCTGGTATTCTGTCTATAATGGAGTGGCCAGCACAGTCACGGGATATCAACCCTATTGAGCTGTTGAGGGAGCAGCTTGACCAACTTGTGGGAGGTGCTTCAGGAAGCATGGGTTGAAATCTCTTCATATTACCTCAACAAATTGACAATTAGAATGCTAAAGGTCTGCAAGGCTGTAATTGCTGCAAATTGAGGATTCTTTGACGAAAGCAAAGTTTGAAGGACACAATTAATATTTCAATAAAAAATCATTATTTCTACCCTTGTCAATGACTACATTTCAATTCATTTAGCAATATTTCCTATTCAAACTCATTTCATGTTTTCATGAAAAACAAGGACATTTCTAAGTGACCCAAAACCTTTGAACGGTAGTGTAGCTCAGTTGGTAGAGCAAGGCTCTTGCAATGCAAGGGTTGTGGGTTCGATTCCCACGGGGGGCCAGTATGAAAAAAAAAAAAGCAGGAAAAAAATGTATTTACTCACTAACTGTAAGTCGCTCTGGATAAGAGCGTCTGCTAAATGACTAAAATGTCAAATGTAAATATACAGTGGGGAGAACAAGTATTTGATACACTGCCGATTTTGCAGGTTTTCCTACTTACAAAGCATGTAGAGGTCTGTAATTTTTATCATAGGTACACTTCAACTGTGAGAGACGGAATCTAAAACAAAAATCCAGAAAATCACATTGTATGATTTTTAAGTAATTCATTTGCATTTTATTGCATGACATAAGTATTTGATACATCAGAAAAGCAGAACTTAATATTTGGTACAGAAACCTTTGTTTGCAATTACAGAGATCATATGTTTCCTGTAGGTCTTGACCAGGTTTGCACACACTGCAGCAGGGATTTTGGCCCACTCCTCCATACGGACCTTCTCCAGATCCTTCAGGTTTCGGGGCTGTCGCTGGGCAATAAGGACATTCAGCTCCCTCCAAAGATGTTCTATTGGGTTCAGGTCTGGAGACTGGCTAGGCCACTCCAGGACCTTGAGATGCTTTTTAAGGAGCCACTCCTTAGTTGCCCTGGCTGTGTGTTTCGGGTCGTTGTCATGCTGTAAGACCCAGCCACGACCCATCTTCAATGCTCTTACTGAGGGAAGAAGGTTGTTGGCCAAGATCTCGCGATACATGGCCCCATCCATCCTCCCCTCAATATGGTGCAGTCGTCCTGTCCCCTTTGCAGAAAAGCATCCCCAAATAATTATGTTTCCACCTCCATGCTTCACGGTTGGGATGGTGTTCTTGGGGTTGTACTCACCCTTCTTCTTCCTCCAAACACGGCGAGTGGAGTTTAGACCTAAAAGCTAAATTTTTGTCTCATCAGATCACATGACCTTCTCCCATTCCTCCTCTGGATCATCCAGATGGTCATTGGCAAACTTCAGACGGGCCTGGACATGCGCTGGCTTGAGCAGGGGGACCTTGCGTGTGCTGCAGGATTTTAATCCATGACGGCTTAGTGTGTTACTAATGGTTTTCTTTGAGACTGTGGTCCCAGCTCTCTTCAGGTCATTGACCAGGTCCTGCATTGTAGTTCTGGGCTGATCTCTCACCTTCCTCAGGATCATTGATGCCCCATGAGGTGAGATCTTGCATGGAGCCCCAGACCGAGGGTGATTGACCGTCATCTTGAACTTGCCTTCTCACCAAGCTGCTTGCCTATTGTCCTGTAGCCCATCCCAGCCTTGTGCAGGTCTACAATTTTATCCCTGATGTCCTTACACAGCTCTCTGGTCTTGGCCATTGTGGAGAGGTTGGAGTCTGTTTGATTGAGTGTGTGGACAGGTGTCTTTTATACAGGTAACGAGTTCAAACAGGTGCAGTTAATACAGGTAATGAGTGGAGAACAGGAGGGCTTCTTAAAGAAAAACTAACAGGTCTGCGAGAGCCGGAATTCTTTCTGGTTGGTAGGTGATCAAATACATATGT
Source organism: Coregonus lavaretus (assembly GCF_964263955.1). Taxonomy (NCBI): domain Eukaryota; kingdom Metazoa; phylum Chordata; class Actinopteri; order Salmoniformes; family Salmonidae; genus Coregonus; species Coregonus lavaretus. Next base: position 45,885,272 of record NC_140008.1, on the reverse strand, counting down.
CACGCAATAAAATGCAAATTAATTACTTAAAAATCATAGAAAGTGATTTTCTGGATTTTTGTTTTAGGTTCCGTCTCTCACGGTTGAAGTGTACATATGATAAAAATTGCAGATCTCTACATGCATTGTAAGTAGGAAAACCTGTAAAATTGGCAGTGTATCAAATACTTGTTCTCCCCACTGTATATACAGTTGAAGTCGGAAGTTTACATACACTTAGGTTGGAGTCATTAAAAAACTAGTTTTTCAACCACTCCACAAATGTCTTGTTAACAAACTATAGTTTTGGCAAGTCGGTTAGGATATCTACTTTGTGCATGACACAAGTCATTTTCACCAACAATTGTTTACAGACAGATTATTTCACTTATAATTCACTGTATCACAATTCCAGTGGGTCAGAAGTTTACATACACTAAGTTGACTGTGCCTTTAAACAGCTTGGAAAATTCCAGAAAATTATGTCATGGCTTTAGAAGCTTCTGATAGGCTAATTGACATCACTTGAGTCAATTGGAGGTGTACCTGTGGATGTATTTCAAGGCCTACCTTCAAACTCAGTGCCTCTTTGCTTGACATCATGGGAAAATCAAAAGAAATCAGCCAATTGTAGACCTCCACAAGACTGGTTCATACTTGGGAGCAATTTCCAAATGCCTGAAGGTACCATGTTCATCTGTACAAACAATAGTACGCAAGTATAAACACCATGGGACCACGCAGCCGTCATACCGCTCAGGAAGGAGACGCGTTCTGTCTTCTCGAGATTAATGTACTTTGGTGCGAAAAGTGCAAATCAATCCCAGAACAACAGCAAAGGATGCTGGAGGAAACAGTTACAAATGTATCTATATCCACAGTAAAACATGTCCTATATCGACATAACCTGAAAGGCCGCTCAGCAAGGAAGAAGCCACTGCTCCAAAACCGCCATAAATATCCAGACTACGGTATGCAACTGCACATGGGGACAAAGATCGTATTTTTGGGAGAAATGTCCTCTGGTCTGATGAAACAAAAATAGAACTGTTTGGCCATAATGACCATCGTAATGTTTGGAGGAAAAAGGGGGTACTTGCAAGAACACCATCCCAACCGTGAAGCACGGGGTGGCAGCATCATGCTGTGGAGGTGCTTTGCTGCAGGAGGGACTGGTGCACTTCACAAAATAGATGGCATCATAAGGAAGGAAAATTATGTGGATATATTGAAGCAACATCTCAAGACATCAGTCAGGAAGTTAAAGCTTGGTCGCAAATGGGTCTTCCAAATGGACAATGACCCCAAGCATACTTCCAAAGTTGTGGCAAAATGGCTTAAGGACAACAAAGTGAAGGTATTGGAGTGGCCATCACAAAGCCCTGACCTCAATCCTATAGAAAATTTGTAGGCAGAACTGAAAAAGCGTGTGCGAGCAAGGAGGCCTACAAACCTGACTCAGTTACCCCAGCTCTGTCAGGAGGAATGGGCCAAAATTCACCCAACTTAGTTAAACAATTTAAAGGCAATGCTACCAAATACGAATTTAGTGCATGTAAACTTCTGACCCACTGGGAATGTGATGAAAGAAATAAAAGCTGAAATGAATCATTTTCTCTACTATTATTCTGACATTTCACATTCTTAAAATTAAGTGGTGATCCTAACTGACCTAAGACAGGGAATTTTTACTGGGATTACATGTCAGGAATTGTGAAAAACTGAGTTTAAATTAATTTGGCTAAGCTGTATATAAACTTCTGACTTCAACTGTATATAGGGCAGCACTCTCTAAGGTGCAGGCTAGAGTACCGGGTGGTACCCGGCTAGTAACAGTGACTATATAAAATATATTTTGATTTGTTTAATACTTTTTTGGTTATTACATGATTCCATATGTGTTATTTCATATTTTTGATGTCTTCACTATTATTCTACAATGTAAAAAATAGTGAAAATAAAGAAAAACACTTGAATGAGTAGGTGTGTCCAAATATTTGAATGGTACTGTAAGTGTTCAGACGGTTTACTCAGTACTTTGTTGAAGCACTTTTGGCAGCGATTACAGCCTTGAGTCTTCTTGGTTATGACGCTACAAGCTTGGCACACCTGGGAGTTTCTCCCAATCTTCTCTAAAGATCCTCTCAAACTCTGTCAGGTTGGATGGGGGGCGTCGCTGCACAGCTATTGTAGTCCCCTGTAGCTCAGTTGGTAGAGCATGGCACTTGCAACGCCAGGGTTGTGGGTTCGTTTCCCACGGGGGGCCAGTATGAAAATGTATGGACTCACTAACTGTAAGCCGCTCTGGATAAGAGCGTCTGCTAAATGACTCAAATGTCAAATGTAAATGTATATACAGTTGAAGTTTACAACCACTCTACAAATGTCTTGTTAACAAACTATAGTTTTGGCAAGTCGGTTTGGATATCTACTTTGTGCATGACACAAGTCTCTCCAGAGATGTTTGATCGGGTTCAAGTCTGGGCTCTGGCTGTGCCACTCATGGACATTCAGAGACTTGTCCCGAAGCCACACCTGCGTTGTCTTGGCTGTGTGATTAGTGTCATTGTCCTGTTGGAAGGTGAACCTTTGCCCCAGTCTGAGGTCCTGAGCGCTCTGGAGCAGGTTTTCATCAAGTCCTTTAGATGCCATTTGGCAAACTCTAAGCGGGATGTCGTTTGCCTTTTACTGAGGAGTGGCTTCCGTCTGGCCACTCCACCATAAAGGTCTGATTGGTGGAGTGCTGCAGAGATGGTTGTCCTTCTGGAAGGTTCTCCCATCTCCACAGACGAACTCTGGAGCTCTGTCAGAGTGAGCATCGGGTTCCTGGTCACCTCCCTGGCCAACGCCCTTCTACCCCTATTGCTCAGTTTGGCTGGGCGGCCAGATCTAGGAAGCGTCTTGGTGGTTCCAAACTTCTTCCATTTAAGAATGATGGAGGCCACTGTGTTCTTGGGGACCTTCAATTCTGCAGACATTTTTTGGTACCGTTCCCCAAATCTGTCTCGGAGCTCTATGGACAATTCCTTCGACGACATGGCTTGGTTTTTGCTCTGACATGCACTGTCAACTGTGGGACCTTATATAGACAGGTGTGTGCCTTTCCAGATCATGTTCAATCAATTGAATTTACCACAGGTGGACTCCAATCAAGTTGTAGAAACATCTCAAGGATAATCAATGGAAATAGGATGCACCTGAGATCAATTTCGAGTCTCATAGCAAAGGGTCTGAATACTTATGGCAATAAGGTATTTCTTTTTTTCTAAAAACCTTTTTTCACTTTGTCAACATGGGGTATTGTGTGTAGATTGATGAGGGAAAAACATTTTTTAAAATTCATTTTAGAATAAGACTGTAACGTAACAAAATGTGGAAAAAGGGAAGGGGTCTGAATACTTTCCGAATGCACTTTAGTTAAAGGGGTTTAAAGGGGAAATCTGCAGCTGCTTCATCCATTTTTTAAATTGTATTATTAATGATATGTACCCATTGATTCTTGAAGAATGTAACTTATATGCCTCGAGCTTAGTTGAACTGTCTTACCCTATCAGAACCAAAAATATAAGCTTGTTTTATCCCAATGTTTGTAAACAAAGCAAATGTAAATAAAAACTATATAGCTTCAAAACATAGTTAAAACTATAATTTTGATATCATGGGTGGTCAGTCCATAGCTCTGTCTATGAATTTGAACATTTCTTCAGCCCCATCCCTCAGCTTTTTACTGAACAGGGGCGGGGAGGCGCGTTGTTATTGTTTCAATTGCTGATTGCCGCATTAATGATAAGGACAAATGCCAGACAAATCATACGCATACAACCGTTCATACATAACTCACTACAGTTAAATGGCTCTATATTGGCCGTGACGGCACTGCTGCACCGACGGAATTCCCTTAATTGCATTTAATGCCCATGAAAACTGTCTGCAGCTCGTTAATGAATGAAATCATTAATTTGCATTCATTGAGGATGGTACAATTAGCATCCATGTCTGTCAGACCAGTGAGTAACTCCCAGAGGCTTGGGGGCTGGGGCCCAGTTTAAAAATCCGGTTTCCAAGCTGGTCATGGGTGCACTTCAGCCACGCTCAAGGTCCTAAACGATATTATAACCGCGATCGATAATAGACAGTACTGTGCAGCCGTCTTCATCGACCTGGCCAAGGCTTTCGACTCTGTCAACCACCGCATTCTTATTGGCAGACTAAATAGCCTTGGTTTCTCAAATGACTCGCCTGGTTCACCAACTACTTCTCAGATAGAGTTCAATGTGTCAAATCGGAGGGCCTGTTGTCTGAACCTATGGCAATCTCTATGGGGGTGCCACAGGGTTCAATTCTTGGGCTGACTCTTTTCTCCGTGTATATCAATGATGTCGCTCTTGCTGCTGGTGACTCTCAGGTCCACCTCTACGCAGACGAAACCATTTTGTATACATCTGGCCCTTCATTGGACACTGTGTTAACAAACCTCCAAACGAGCTTCAATGCCATACAACACTCCTTCAGTAGCCTTCAACTGCTCTTAAACACTAATAAAACTAAATGCATGCTCTTCAATCGAACGCTGCTGGCACCCGCCCACCCGACTAGAATCACCACTCTCGACGGGTCTGACCTAGAGTATGTGGACAACTACAAATACCTATGTGTCTGGTTAGACTGTAAACTCCTTCCAGACTCACATTAAGAATCTCCAATCCAAAGTTAAATCTAGAATCGGCTTCCTATTTCGCAACAAAGCCTCCTTCACTCATGCTGCCAAACATGCCCTCGTAAAACTGACTATCCTACCGATCCTTGACTTCGGCGATGTCATTTACAAAATAGCCTCCAAAACTCTACTCAGCAAATTGGATGTAGTCTATCACAGTGCCATCCGTTTTGTCTCCAAAGCCCCATACACTACCCACCACTGTGACCTGTACGCTCTTGTTGGCTGGTCCTCACTACATGTTCGTCGTCAATCCCACTGGCTCCAGGCCATCTATAAATCACTACTAGGCAAATCCCCGCCTTATCTTAGCTCATTGGTCACCATAGCAGCACCCACCCGTAGTCTGCGCTCCAGCAGGTATATCTCACTGGTCATTCCCAAAGCCAACACCTCCTTTGGCCGCCATTCCTTCCAGTTCTCTGCTGCCAATGACTGGAACGAATTGCAAAAATCTCTGAAGCTGGAGACTTATCTCCCTCACTAACTTTAAGCATCAGTTGTCAGAGCACCTTACCGATCACTGCACCTGTACACAGCCCATCTGAAATTAGCCCACCCAACTACCTCATCCCTATATTGTTATTTATTTAGCTCTTTTGCACCCCAGTATCTCTATTTGCACATAATCTCTTGCACATCTAGCATTCCAGTGTTAATACCAATTGTAATTATTTTGCACTATAGCCTATTTATTGCCTTACCTCCATAACTTGCTACATTTTCACACACTGTATATATATTTTCTGTTTTATTTCTTTGACTTTATGTTTCTTTAACCCATATGTAACTCTGTGTTGTTGTTTTTAATGCACTGCTTTGCTTTATCTTGGCCAGGTCGCAGTTGTAAATGAGAACTTGTTCTCAACTGGCTTACCTGGTTAAATAAAGGTGAAAAAAATAAAACAAAAAAAATACATTAAAAAAATAAAAAATAAAAATAAAATACCTATCCCTCTCTTAGTCTCCTTATATAGTGCTACTACGGTGTACGTACAGTCAGGTCAAAAATTATTGGCACCCTTGATAAAAATTTGCTAACAAATACAAAAATGATACAAATACGGAGATATATTGAATTCTCAAAACATTGGAAAATTATAAATAATAATAATATGCCATTTAGCAGACGCTTTTATCCAAAGCGACTTACAGTCATGCGTGCATACATTTTTTTTTGTGTATGGGTGGTCCCGGGGATCGAACCGACTACCTTGGCGTTACAAGTGCCGTGCTCTACCAGCTGAGCTACAGAGGACCACCATTATATTATATTATACTAATACAATTGCTCAGAGAAAGAGATTTTGTTTAACAAGTAATACTTTTTTTCTCCACTGGCCCTAGGTTTTTCAATAGCCCCGTAACATCAAAGATCCACCACCATATTTTACAGTAGGAACAGGGTTATTTTCTGCATATTAATTCTCATTTAAAGGCAAAATCCACCATTGGTGTGTGTGGCCAAAGAGCTCTATTTTCATGTCATCTGACCATAGCACCGGTTCCAATGCCGTTAGCAAACTCCAGCCGTTTACATTTGTTGGATGACATGAAAATAGAGCTCTTTGGCCACTCACACCAGAGGTGGGTTTGGCGTTTAAATGAGAATGCATTAAGACTGTCCACTTGTCTGAAACATCTTTACCAATTAATACATTTTACCCAGACTTTTACACATCTTGGACATTTACTTTTGCTTTGTTGACGCAGTGGGAATGGGGCTTCTACCGCCACTCAATGCGGGTCCGAGCCTTGGCTTCTACAAGATGGATGTGACGAACTTCACTGCAACCATTCTACGTGTGTGGCTGCATGGGGGCGCATTCGCGCGGGAAGATTCTGCTCTCTGACCGGCTGGATACCCTGGTACTCGAGGACTCCAGTCCAGTCCTCGAGTACCCCCAACAGCAAACATTTTTTTTGTAGTCCCGGAGAAATCAGGTGATCTTTCCAGGCTACAACAAAAATGTGTGCTGTTGGGAGTTCTCGAGGACTGGAGTTGGGAAACATTGCCCTAATGGATGGAGCTGCCTGTGTGCTGCGTGGGAGAACTGTACTACCAGCTACGGTTTGTGTATGTGACTGTTTGTGTCAGAGTGAAAATGGAACTGAATGAGGCCTTGGGGATGCGTCTCCAGTCCCACACGACGTGGGCCTGCTTGTGCATGCAGAATAAACGAAAAGAGGAGCGCAAGATGAAAAAACGGACAGATGAAAACATGCTAGAAGCAGACTGAGAAAGTGAAGAAAGTGGTTGTATAAATAAATGAAGGATCATATTCACGAGGAGAGTGGCAACGTACACAAAAGATGCATCCCCGTAGCGCTGTTCTGTGCTGTTCTATGCTGTGCAGAGTCAGGTGCAGTCTAATTGCTGTTTCCCCTCCATCTAATACACCTCCATCTCTTTCCCTCCATCTCCTCATCCCTCATACAATTCATCTCTTACCCCTCCCTTCCTTCTACTCCACCTCTCGCTCCATTTCTTTCCCTTCACCTCCTACTCTTCCACCTCTCACTTCTCCTCCCTTCCTTCTATCCTGCCCTGTCATGGCATGCCCATAGCATCGGAAAGAAGTGTGTGTGTCTGTGTGTTCCTCCCCATAGCGTTGGCAGGAAGTGGAGAACGCCAGCCTAAGGAAGTGCTGCTGAGGATCAGTGATCGGACAACAGCGTCGCCATGTGAGCAGGACACATACACACGTAAACACACAAACACACACACACTAGGGCAGAGATGAGATCACTGGGATGATAATTACACACACACTGGACACGATGGAACACACACACACGGACACCTCTGAGTGGACAGGAGGCGCCACTCAGGGGAAGGGAACGGATTTAGCAGTCATGAAAAAAGCGTGTCACACCCAGGCACCATGTGGGAGTCACGACACACAGCCACCTCAGGGAGGTGACCAAGAACCCGATGGTCACTCTGACAGAGCTCCAGAGTTCCTCTGTGGAGATGGGAGAACCTTCCAGAAGGACAACCATCTCTGCAGCACTCCACCAATCAGGCCTTTATGGTAGAGTGGCCAGATGGCAGCCACTCCTCATTAAAAGGCATATGACAGCCCACATGGAGTTTTCCAAAAGGCACCTAAAGACTCTCAGACCATGAGAAACAAGATTGTCTGGTATGATGAAAACAAGATTGAACACTTTGGCCCGAATGCCAAGCGTCACGTCTGGAGGAAACCTGGCACCATCCCTAGGGTGAAGCACGGTGGTGGCAGCATCATGCTGTGGGGATGTTTTTCAGTGGCAGGGACTGGAAGACTAGTCAGAATCGAGGGAAAGATGAATGGTAGCGAAGTATAGAGAGATCCTTGATGAAAACCTGCTCTAGAGCGCTCAGGACCTCAGACTGGGGCGAAGGTTCACCTTCCAACAGTACAACGACCCTAAGCACACAGTCAAGACAATGCAGGAGTGGCTTCGGGACAAGTCTCCGAATGTCCTTGAGTGGCCCAGCTAGAGCCCGGACTTGAACTCGATCGAACATCTCTGGAGAGACCTGAAAATAGCTGCGCAGCGACGCTCCCCATCCAACCTGACAGAGCTTGAGAGGATCTGCAGAGAAGAATGGGAGAAACTCCCCAAATACAGGTGTGCAAAGCTTGTAGCGTCATACCCAAGAAGACTCAAAGCTGTATTTGCTGCCAAAAGTGCTTCAACAAAGTACTGAGTAAAGGGTCTGAATACTTATGTAAATGTAATTTTTCAGTTTTTAATTTTTAATACATTTGCAAATGTAAAAAATAAAAAATGTTTTGCTTGGTCATTATGGGGTATTGTTTGTAGATTGATGAGGGGAAAAAACAATTGAATCCATTTTAGAATAAGGCTGTAACGTAACAAAATGTGGAAAAAGTCAAGGGCTCTGAATATTTTCTGAATGCACTGTATACATGCTTTTCATGATCAGTAAACATCAATTGATCATGTCATTTCAGATATGTGTGGATAGCCTCACAATATCTCTCAATATTGGCGAACCATTCATTATTTGGATATTTGAGTGATATAAAAGTGAAATATACCTGACAAGTATGAGTGGTTAAGTTAATTTCACATCCTTTGTGGGCTCTGCCTGTCAAGCGGCAGAAGGGCGCATTTACCAATGTACTGTTAGCTGGTAATGTTTACATTGCAACCTACCTGTAGAAACGATGTAAAGTTGGCTAAACATATAGTGGTAAGTAGACCTAATGTACTTTTTTCTCCAACCAATGTAGGCTTGCCTAGTGAAGTTAGCTAACATCCCCTTTTCGACATTGTTTTAAAAACTGTTTAATCACGATTGCTGCTGATAGACAGGACAGGTTACATTGATTGATGGACCACGTCAAATTGTCTAGCTAGCTAATAATAACAGATCACGTCAATGTGGCTAGTTAACAAGCGTTCAGGGGAGAAACTAGATGGCTACATCCAAATATTGTTTGATTTGCTTGCCATCTATAGTGGTGATGGCAGTAGTCCGACTGACAACTTTACCAGGATGAAGACTTGCCGATGTCAAGTTCTTTCCAAAAGCCTAATCTCTGATGAAGCAAGCTAAATGACACGTTGTTTGCTTAGCTAGCTAGCTAACTATATGCCAAAAGGATAGGCTACCCTCACATATCTGAAATTACATGATCAATTGATGTTTACTGATCATGAAAAGCATGCAGTTACATGCTGTATAACTCTGATGATAGAGCTAAATGTGGAAAAATCTGAAATGTGTTGTTCTGACTATGCTCTTCAAGAGATGATGACATTACAACCAAATAGTTATAACATTTATTTAACAATCCCTTGAAAACGGCACGTCGTTTTTAATGGTTTAGCAGAGCTGGGGGACTCCTTACACCCCAGTAGTCAAATCAAACACTCTGCACCGTATTGTGACGTTTTATTGATAACGACCTATAGAGAAGGGCACTCAACTTGTACTGCACTGACTCAGGTGACTGATGATTGGTTAAAATAAATTGATAATAAGATGATAGTTGGAGCTGTATTGTTAGATTTCAGTGCAGCCTTTGATATTTGGTTCAAGATATTCTCTAAGACCTAAACCTCAACTGGAGTTGTGCATAAAGGGTGTGACCATTGAGCAAGTTGAGGAAGCTAAACTCCTAGGTATAACATTGGATGGTAAGTTATCATGGGCAAGTCATATTGACAAAGTTGTTGTGAAGATGTTGCGTCTGTTATTTCTATTTATTAAGGAACCCCATTAGCCGGTGTACCCGAGGAGGCAGTCCACTGTGTGCAGCTCACCGTGCACTAACATAAAGAACATGAGCACATCTACTGCTGCTAAGCTTCCCAGTAAAGCAATAAAAACAAGTAAGCATCCCAGAAGAAAAGTTCTCAAAATAGCCCATGTTAACATATGTAGCTTTAGAAACAAGGTTTATGAAATCAATAATTTGCTAGTAACAGATGACATTCATATTTTGACTATCTCTGCAACTCACTTAGATACTACCTTTGATGATACAGTGGTTGCAATACAAGGTTATAATATTTACAGAAAAGATAGAAATGCCAATGGTGGAGGTGTTGCTGTTTATATACAGAACCACATTCCTGTGAAGATTAGAGAGGATCTCATGTTAAATAGTTTCATCTGCCTCACCTAAAGCCAATTCTGGTGGGAAGCTGCTTTAGACCACCAAGTGCTAACAGTCAGTATCTGGATAACATTACATTTACATCATTTAGCTAACATGTGTGAAATGATTGATAATGTATGTGATATCAATAGAGAGGTATACCTTCTGGGTGATTTAAATATTGACTGACTGTCATCAGGCTGCCCACTCAAGAGAAAGCTTCAAACTGTAACCAGTGCCTGCAACCTGGTTCAGATTATCAGTCAACCTACCAGGGTGGTTACAAACAGTACAGGAATTAGATTTGTTTGAAAGCAGTATCCAAATCCATTGGATGTAGTGATCACAATATACTAGCCATATCTAGGAAAACCAAAGTTCCAAAGGCTGGGCCTAATAATAAGAGGTCATACAATAAGTTTTGTAGTGATTCCTATGTTGTTGATGTAAATAATATATGTTGGTCCGTGGTGTGTAATAAGGAGCAAACATACACTGCACTTAACACATTTATGAAATTGCTTATTCCAGTTACTAATAAGCATGCACCCATTAAGAAAATGACTGTAAAAACTGTTAAATCCCCATGGATTAATGAGGAATTGAAAAATTGTATGGTTGAGAGGGATGAGGCAAAAGGAATGGCAAATAAGTCTGGTTGCACAACCGATTGGCAAACGTATAGCACATTGAGAAATCATGTGACTAAACTGAATAAAAAGAAGAAGAAACAACACTATGAAACAAGGAAAAATGACAAAAAGAATGATAGTAAAAAGCTTTGGAGCACCTTAAATGAAATTTTGGGAAAAAAGGCACACTCAGCTCCATCATTCATTGAATCAGATGGCTCATTCATCACAAAACCAACTGATATTGCCAACTACTTTAATAATTTTTTTCATTGGCAAGATTAGCATATTTAGGCATGATATGCCAGCAACAATTGCTGACACTACACATCCAAGTATATCTGACCAAATTATGAAAGACAAGCATTGTATTTTTGAATTCCGTAAAGTGAGTGTGGAAGAGGTGAACAAATTCTTGTTTTCTATTAACAATGACAAGCCACCGGGGTCTGACAACTTGGATGGAAAATTGATGAGGATAATAGCGGACGATATTGCCACTCCTATTTGCCATATTTTCAATTTAAGCCTACTAGAATGTGTGTGCCCTCAGGCTTGGAGGGAAGCAAAAGTCATTCCGCTACATAAGAATAGTAAAGCCCCCTTTACTGGCTCAAACAGCCAACCAATTAGCCTGTTACCAACCCTTAGTAAACTATTGGAAAAAATTGTGTTTGACCAGATACAATGCTATTTTACTGTAAACAATTGACAACAAACTTTCAGCATTCTTATAGAAAAGGACATTGAACAAGTACAGCACTTACACAAATGACTGATGATTGGCTGAGAAAAATTGATGATAAAAAGATTGTGGGGGCTGTTTTGTTAGACTTCAGTGCGGCTTTTGACATTATCGATCATAGTCTGCTGCTGGAAAAACGTATGTGTTATGGCTTTACACCCCCTGCTATACTGTGGATAAAGAGTTACTTGTCTAACGGAACACAGAGGGTGTTCTTTAATGGAAGCCTCTCAAACATAATCCAGGTAGAATCAGGAATTCCCCAGGGCAGCTGTCTAGGCCCCTTGCTTTTTTCCATCTTTACTAACGACATGCCACTGGCTTTGAGTAAAGCCAGTGTGTCTATGTATGCGGATGACTCAACACTATACACGTCAGCTACTACAGTAACTGAAATAACTGCAACACTTAACAAAGAGTTGCAGTTAGTTTCGGAATGGGTGGCAAGGAATACGTTAGTCCTGAATATTTCCAAAACTAAAAGCATTGTATTTGGGTCAAATCATTCACTAAACCCTAAACCTCAACGACATCTCGTAATGAATAATGTGGAAATTGAGCAAGTTGAGTGACTAAGCTGCTTGGAGTAACCCTGGATTGTAGACTGTCATGGTCAAAGCATATTGATACAACAGTAGCTAAGATGGGGAGAAGTATGTCTATAATTAAGCGCTGCTCTGCATTCTTAACAACACTATCAACAAGGCAGGTCCTACAGGCCCTAATTTTGTCGCACCTAGACTAGTGGAAAAGAGATTGACTTCATCACTGCTTGTTTTTGTGAGAGGTGTTGACGAGCTGAATGTACCGAGCTGTCTGTTTGGAATACTGGCACACAGCTTGGACACCCATGCATACCCCACAAGACATGCCACCAGAGGTCTCTTCACAGTCCCCAAGTCCAGAACGGACTATGGGAGGCGCACAGTACTACATAGAGCTATGACTTCATGGAACTCTATTCCACATCATGTAACTTATGCAAGCAGTAGAATGAGATAAAAAAAAAAAACTGGTAAAAATACACCTTGTGGAAGAGCGGGGACTGTGAAGAGACACACTCTACACACACCTACACATGGATGTTGTATTGCAATTATGTGATAGTGGAGTAGTGGCCTGAGGGAACACACTAAAGCGAGAGAGCGAGAGAGCGAGAGAGAGAGAGAGAGAGAGAGAGAGAGAGAGAGAGAGAGAGAGAGAGAGAGAGAGAGAGAGAGAGAGAGAGAGAGAGAGAGAGAGAGAGAGAGAGAGAGAGAGAGAGAGAGAGAGAGAGAGAGAGAGAGAGAGAGAGAGAGAGTGGTAATAGTGGTAATGGTGATTTAATGAGGCCTGGTCAAGGTTGAACCTCTGGTCAGGGCCATATCTGACAATCACTAAACCCCTTTAAAACCCCTCTACCTTTGGAGGGCCGAAACAAGTGTGGACAGACCACAAACAGTAAAGGGTAATGATATGCAGAGCAAACAAAACACCCACAGAGGTGAGAAACTTAACCTGAGCTGAGGTACCATAGACCAATGGAATATCAGCATGCCATGCAGTGTCCAATCTGTAACCCAATCGTAGTGAAGGGAGAAAGAACTTTCATGTCAGTGGCAGGCAGCATAGAAGCCCTTGTTAGGAGGAGTGTTGTCCTGTAGTTGGACTGAGATGAAAGCCTTTATTTTCAGGTAGTTCCAGGTAGTTTTAATTTAGTTATTCTGAAATGGAACACAATTTACCTCACTCAGTGTAATGAGGCTGTGTGTGTGTGTGTGTGTGTGTGTGTGTGTGTGTGTGTGTAATGGCTTTCACTCCTGCCAGGGAGGCCCACTCTCACCTCTCTCCCCACCTTAGAGGATCCTGTTGCCATGACATCGGAGTAGATAACCCAATCATTGTGTGTAACCTGTTTACCAGAGCTGTGACTCTACGGTTACCATGGGGGACAGCACACTCACATCACAGATCACACTCACATCAGGCTCCATGACTAACCGGTGCCCCGCACATTGACTCTGTACCGGTAGTAGGAGTATTAGTATTTCTCACCCTCTGGCCTGTACTGGGCTACGATGGTGACCGTCTGTCCAGCGTTCTTCAGAGCTGCAGCAGCCTGCTCATGGGTCGCACTGCGGAGGTCAACCCCGTTCACCTGCACACACAGATTGATCAATGAACAGCAAATTAACAGAGACCCAAGGCATGTCAATGGAGATCTACAGTCAATCTAACCTTGTCAATAATACTCATAAATCACCAGAAATCAATAAGAGACTATCACGTTTCGGTGTGTGTGTGTGTGTTCTTACTGAGATGATGCGGTCTCCTTTCCGGAACTCTCCACAGAGGTCAGCAGGTCCACCAGCCAGGATAAAGGAGATGAAGATTCCCTCTCCATCCTCTCCTCCTACTATGTTAAAACCCAGGCCTGTAGATCCACGGTGTAACACCACCTTCCTGCGCTCCCTGAAACACACACATAAATATATACACTGTTACACACTCTCCATTACACACACATTGTTAGAGGTTGGTCCTGTACAGCCACAGTGTAGTACAAGTACAACCCATGAAATCAGAACATACACACCTATGTTCCATACAGTACACCCTGTTACACACTGATACACACACAAAGTCGAAGCCCAGACCCAAAAGGTGCATTTTAGTCACTCCAGTCCTATTATTGGACGTAGCATTCCCCCTAGTGGTGATCGTGGACATTACACATGGCTGTTTGGTCTGTTACAGTCATACCCAATAGGCGGACCACGACCAGGACCCAGAACGTGGTCAATACGGACTGGGGGTCTCACTGGTATCATATGAACACACATAAGACATGGAACATTTGTAGTATTGCAGGAAATTAGTTTTAAAACTGGCTACATTTTTCTCTCTGCCAACAAGAGGGGTGTGAACAATTTGAACAGTTGGGGGTCGCATGGATTGCGAGGTGGGGATTTGTTACAACACCGATAAATGACAATATACATCCGGACCATTGCCACCGAGGAAATTTGTGTGACTGGACCTTCTCAAATGAGTACCCCAGGTCTATTACTTCTTCAGAAAGGGAATTTAAGCAAGCACAGGAGCGGCCAGCAGAGGACACTGCTATGCTGTGCCTTTATATTCACCATCATTACTTCACTATCCCGAGTCCATTTTACATTACACTTCACGCAGTGGTGGCAAAAGTACCCAATTTTCATACTTGAGTAAAAGATAAAGATACCTGTAAGTCGCTTTGGATAAAAGCGTCTGCTAAATGGCATATTATTTTTATTATTAATAGAAAATGACTCAAGTAAAAGTGAAAAGTCAACCAGTAAAATACTACTTGAGGAAAAGTCTAAAAGTATTTGGTTTAAAATATACTTATGTATCAAAAGTAAATGTAATTGCTAAAATATACTTAAGTATCAAAAGTTAAGGTACAAGTATAAATAATGTTTTATTCCTTATATAAAGTCAACCTTTTTCTAGTTTTTTTTTAGTTTACAGATAGCCAGGGGCATGGTCCAACACTCAGACATAATTTACAAACGAAGCATGTGTTTAGTAAGTCCGCCAGATCAGAGGCAGTAGGGATGACCAGGGATGTTCTCTTGATAAGTGTGTGAATCAGACCATTTTCCTGTCCTGCTAAGCATTCAAAATGTAACGAGTACTTTTGGGTGTCAGGGAAAATGTATGGAGCTGAAAGACTTAAAGAAGTGTCCGTTAATCTCTGGCCCTTTTCCTCCGCTGGGTCATGGAAGTGACAGATTCAGTGGACTGCTAGCACTCCATGACTGGCTGAAAGTCTTCTGTCGAGCCGCAGGCATTACTTTTATCGACAATTTTGATACCTTTTGGAAACAGAAAAAAACTTTTCAGGGATGACGGAATTCACCCAAATCACCTTGGCGCGTGGACACTATCTAACCACTACAAGGCAGCTCAAAGAAATGGACTCTAATGCTCTTTTACTAGCCCTGCTATGGCTAGAAAGAAGGGTACTGCCATTCGCATTTGTACTCATTTGTATTGTAAAGTGAAGCCGCTGCTGTCTCAGGTAATCCCTACCATTATTACGTCTCAACACCCCCAGCAAACAGTGATAGATAAACAATATGTAGGGCGGATTTGGGTTAATTTTGACAATTTAATTTCCATTGCTATGCAGCCTTTGGTTATCAATAATAGGTTGGCAGGTAATGATCCAGCTTTTATTGACACTCCAGGTGATTTCAAAGCCAGAAAAGGTTTGAAATTCATACACATAAATGTTCGCAGACTTTTGCCAAAAATGAGATCTGGGCTTCCCAGGCGGATCCAGATATTTTTATTTGATCAGAAACATGGTTATCTGAGAAAATCGTGGATTCTGAGGTTACTATTGATGGTTTTAAAGTTTTCAGGGCTGATAGAATGGGCAAAGGTGGTGGTGTTGCGATCTATACAAAAAGTAACCTTTCTGTGTGTCTTTTAAAGGCTTTGTCCAGTCCTAAACAATTTGAATTTCTAGCTTTAAGTCTTCAACTAGGTTCTAATTCTAAAGTAACTGTTCTGGGAGTCTACCGCCCTCCCTCCGCTAAGAAATGTTTGTTAACTAGTCTCACTGACTTAATAGCTTCATTTTCTACTGCTGAGATGTTTGTCGTAGGTGACTTTAACCTGTCCTGGGGAACCCACAAATCCTGTTTAAAGGATTTTTGTAATGACCTAAACATCACTCAGTTGATTACTAAACCCATACGTCCAAATCTGAGGGATTATACTAAATCAACAATAATTGACCTTATTTTTACAAATACTTCAGAGACATTTGTGGCTAGTGGTGTTTTCTCCCTGGATATTAGTGATCACTGTCCTATTGTTTGTATTAGTGTTAGGATTTTTTTTTTTTACTGAACAAGCTTTTTTACATGATCTCTACCATTGTGATCTTAATGGTATCTTAGCTATACCGGATTCTGAATTGGCTATAAATCACTTTATTACTGTTTTTAACAACACTGCAGATAAGCATGCCCTGTTTAAAAAATTGAGAGTTCAAAATAGATTGAACCCTTGGTTAACCCCTGAATTATCTGAGTTCATACGCAATAGAGATGTTGCCTGGGCCATGGCTAAAAGTATTGACTCAGGCCGGGACTGGCAATCCTTCTGAAAATTGAGAAATCAAAGTCTGATTATTATATTAACACTCTAGCTGACTGTACTGGAAATCCATATAAATTCTGTAAAACTGTGAAATCATTAATGGGTTGTACTTCCTCCACTCTTCCCTTAAAAATTAATGTAGAGTCTGGCCCTATTACTGATCAAATTGATATAATTAATGAATTTAATCAACATTTTATTTCTGCAGGCTCTCTCTTTGATAGAATTCAAAAACCTACTCACTGTGACAATGTACTGGATGTTGATGGGGGGGATTTTACTGAAAAATATTGAACATGTCGGACAGGGTTTTTTCTTTCAGCAATTCACAGACAATGTAGTCCTTGATGTGTTGTTGGCATTAGATATTAAAGAAATCTACATTGGCCCACCATTTGGATCCAGGTCTGCTCAAGTGTGCTTAATTTAACATTGTTATCAGGAAATATTCCTAAAGTGTGGAAATCAGCTTATTTGCTGCCACTACATAAGGGAGGTGATTGTTGTGATCTTGATAACTGTCGTCCCATATCAAGGCTTTCTTGCTAAGATTCTTGAATCCTTGGTGAATGTGCAACTTCTTTATTTTTTATCTGTGAACTGTATTTTGAATCAGGGTTTAGACCAGGACACAGTACTATTAATACAACCACATAAGTTGTAAATGGTATTGTCAATGCTTTGGATGCTAAGATGAATTGTGCTGCCCTATTTATAGATTTGTCAAAAGCTTTTGATACAGTTGACCATTCTATCTTATTGAGTAAGTTGTCTGTGTTAGGCCTTGGCACTGATGCCTGTTTGTGGTTTCAGAATTATCTTAGTGACAGAACCCAAGCTATTATGATAGACGGGGTTAAATCCACATTTCTTGAAGTACTTAAAGGGGTACCCCAGGGTTCGATTTTGGGGCCATTGTTGTTCACGTTGTATAGAAATGACATTGGAAATACTGTTAACACCTGTAACATTCATCTCTACGCAGATGACAGTTATTTATTCCTGTACCTCTTCAGTGCAGTAGGCCA
The DNA here is from genome assembly GCF_964263955.1 of Coregonus lavaretus. Taxonomy (NCBI): domain Eukaryota; kingdom Metazoa; phylum Chordata; class Actinopteri; order Salmoniformes; family Salmonidae; genus Coregonus; species Coregonus lavaretus. The sequence continues at coordinate 45,867,414 of NC_140008.1, read as the reverse complement.
TTTGTGACCTTCAGCATGATTTTGACTCAATCCAAAAATCACTTACTGATCTTAAATTGGTGTTAAATGCAAATCAAACCAAGTTTATGCTGTTCTCTAGGTCTCGTGATGTTGACCCTGAGGATTTGCGTATTTGCACTCCAAATGGAGCCCAAATTGAGCAGGTTTCTCACTATAAGTACTTGGGTATCTGGATTGATGACAAGTGTCTTTTGAAACACACATTGAAAACTTGACAAAGAAGCTGAGATCTATGATTGTTTTTTTATATAGAAATAAATCCTGCCTCAGTTTTGAAAATATAAGGAAGATTGTTCAAACAACGCTTCTTCCTGTAATAGACTATGGCAACATTCTGTTTTGAAACCATTGGACTCAGTATTCCATTCAGCAATACATGTTTTATTTATTTATTTACAAAGCAGTCTTGCAGAAACTTCCTCTGTACATTTATGTCATTGATTAATTTTAGATGTACAAATGACCAAACCCGTTCTCACGGATGGATAACTCTGGAGATCCCTTTGGTCTCCACAGAATTGGGAAAATCAGCTTTGAGTTTTTTTGCCCCTTATGTGTGGAACAATATGCAGAATTCCTTGCAATGAGATATTCCGGTGCCTTTCAGGCATTTTAAATTATTGATTGGAGACTTTTATGTTACAGAATGCGATTGCTTTTCTTAAATATATTTAATGTTTTGTATTATGTGTTTTATTATAGTGTGTTTTGTAGGGCCCTTTGTGTTTTATTTATGTATTGAGTTTTTATTTGTAAACGTATACAGGGCTCTCTTGTAAAATAGTTTTATCTCAATGTGACTCCCTGTTTAAATAAATGTTAATAAAATAAATATTACATTGGTGCATGATACTGACATATCAACACCAGAATATCATTCAGACTCTAATATTATCATTAGCTGATCATCAAATAGTATTCAACATCAATAAGAATATGTTATACAGGGACAACATAATCATATGGGATCGCATGCCAGCCTTTCTACAGGATCCAGCTTCTCTCTGCACAATGAGAGAAAATGAGCATTAGACAGTGGATATGGTGAGAGGGCTGGATTTGAAAGCTTATTCGATTTATAAAAAAGGAAATTCAGCTATTGATCGGGTCCTGGATGCGGATGACGTTGCCATGCGGGTTTCGGTAACCAACGTGACATCTGTTGGGTGACGCTGTTCCGTCCGATGGGCCCCGGCCTTAGCTCCTTCCATTAAAGTGGATTAAATATGGTAAAGCACACAGGCAAATATGCACGTGACCTGAGGCAACATCGACATATCCCCAGACAACACTCACTCCCTCACCCCATCGTGACCCTACCCACTGCCTGATTCCCTCACTACCTTTAAATATCACACACACACGCACGCATAGACAGACACATACAAAAGCCAAGATGCGTGCCTGTGTGTACTTCATAGGTAAAATACGTAAGTTTCCCAGATAGAAGTTAGTAACTGTCCCATGCTGCCAATGGTAAGAGGTTTAGATGTTTAGCTGAGAGGGGGAGCCTCCAAGGGCTCAATACACATAGACGGCTGGAGTATATCTCTCTTTCCATACATCTCGCTGTCCCTACCTATCCATCTCTCTCTCTGTACCGCTTTCTTTCACTACCTATCCATCCATCTCTCTCTCTGTCTCTTCTCTCTCTACGGAGTAGCCTGGGTGCTCTCTCCCTCGCCTCTCTCTCTCAACTGCATCCTAAACAACCACACCACGCTCACCAAAACACTGGCTTTGATCGGAGGATTTCATATAGCCTGTCGGAATGTCATCTATGGGCAAACATTCTTCCTCTCTTTCTTTCTCGCTCTCTTTCTCTGTTTTCTTTCTCATTTCATTGCTCACGGCAACGGGGAGCATGGAGAGGGAGCTAAGCAGAGAGACAAGACAATTGGCAGCGCACTTCGGAGTGTGTGTTTGTCTGCCTGTGTGTGTGTGTCTAATCCTGTGTGTGTGGGTTTGTGTGTCTAGAATATATATATATATATATATATATATATATATATATATATATATATATATATATATATATATATATATATATATATATATATATATATACATTCTATTTAGTGTCTGCCTCTGTCTGTAAGGTCCAGGAGGATGAGATACAGAGATGGACTGCTGTGGTTCCTGCTGTGGCCTGGCAGTCTGTTCCTACTTATGACAGCCATGTATGTCTCTGGCTGTGGCAGGAGAAAGCTGCCCAAGGTGACCAGAGCTTAGCCCTGCACTCCATCTTTCTCTCTCTCTCCATCTCTCTTTTTATCTGGCTCACCTCCCTGCCACCCAGACATATCTCCCCAGGAGTTACACAGCTGCCCTCCCACTACCTTCAACACCATTCATCTTTCATAACTTTATCTGCCAACTCCAGAAGCAGAAAGAGCAAGAGAGAGAGAGAGAGGGCAGAGAGATAAAGAGAGAGAGCGGGGGGAGAGAGAGAGAGGGCAGAGAGAGAGACGGAGAGAGAGGGGGCATAGAGAGGGAGAAGAGAGAGGGAGAGAGAGTTAGCAGAGACAGAGAGAGTGTAAAGAAGATAAAGAGAACAAGAGTGGGAGAGTGAGGGAAAGAAGGGGGTAGATAGCTGGAGACTTACAGAGAAAGGGATGGCTGGAGGAGGAGTAGTAGAAAGATGAGGAGGAGGAGATACAGTGCCTTCAGAAAGTATTCATACCCCTTGACTTATTACACATTTCGTTGTGTTACAGCCTGAATTCAAAATTGATGAAATATTATTTTTTTCACCCATCTACACACAATACCCCATAATGACAAAGTGAAAAAAAGTTTTTTAGACATTTTTGCTCAATTATTGAAAATGAAATACAGAAATATCTAATTTATCACACCCCTGAGTCAATACATGTTTGAATCACCTTTGGCAGTGATTACAGCTGTGAGTCTTTCTGGGTAAATCTCTAAGAGCTTTGTACACCTGGATTGTACAATATTTGCCCATTATTCTTTTCAAAATTCTTCAAGCTCTGTCAAATTGGTTGTCGATCATAGCTAGACAACCATTTTCAAGTCTTAACATATTTTCACGCAGATTTCATTCAAAACTGTAACTCGGTCACTCAGGAACATTCACTGTCTTCTTGGTAAGAAACTTCAGTGTAGAGTGGCCTTGTGTTTTAGGTTATTGTCCTGCTGAAAGGTGAATTCCTCTCCCAGTGTCTGGTGGAAAGCAGACTGAGACAGGTTTTCCTCTTGGAATTTACCTGTGCTTAGCTCCTTTCCATTTCTTTTTTGTCCTGAAAATCTTCCCAGTCCTTACCGATTACAAGCTTACCCATAACATGATGCAGCCACCACTATGCTTGAAAATATGGAGAGTGGTAATCCGTAATGTGTTGTATGGGATTTGCCCCAAACATAACACTTTGTACTCAGGACAAAAAGTTTAACAAGATGGCGCCGTACTGGACGGCCGCCGTTTTGCAAGCTCTGACCCAACGTTGCTATTTTGTGATTATTTTGTAGTTTATTTTTACTTCATTTTCACGAAATGTATTATTTCTTACAACCGACAATAACTTTTGAACATCAGATCAGCAGTTACTTACCCCAATTCTGGATTCAACTTCGACTCATATGCCCTGGGATCTCTCTCTAATTCCGACCCAATTTTCAGGCTACCCAAGAGGAAACGCTGGCATTACAGAGGCAAGAGCTCAGTTGGTAGAGCATGGCGCTTGCAATGCAAGGGTTGTGGGTTCGATTCCCACGGGGGGCCAGTATGAAAAATGTATGCACTCACTAACTGTAAGTCGCTCTGGATAAGAGCGTCTGCTGAATGACTAAAATGTTTTAAAAAATGTAAATGTAAGAGGGAGGGGATCCTGGCGAGATTAAGGCGAAGGGAAAACCGGCCACCTCTTCCCTCCATTCTACTGGTCAATGTACAGTCACTCGATAATAAGATGGATGACCTCCGATCGCGGATTTGCTACCAAAACTGCAATATTGCTTTTCTGAAACATGGCTCTCGGACAAGATACCCCCAATAGCTATCCAACTCGATGGATTCTCCAATCACCGGGCGGACAGGACAGTGGAGTCGGGGAAATCGAAGGGGGGAGGGGTATGCGTCTACATCAACTTCAACTGGTGTGCTAACTCCAGCGCGGTGGAAGTGTCGACCCACTGTTCACCCGTCTTGGAAAACCTGATGGTCAAATGCCGACCCTTCTACCTCCCGAGGGAGTTTTCAGCTGTTATCGTGACTGTTGTATACATTCCACGTCAGGATAAGAAAAATAACAAGCTGGCACTTAACAAACTTTACAAGTCTATAAACAAGGAAGAAAACCTCCATCCAGAGGCTGCTTTTCTGGATGCCAGCGATTTTAATTCCGCCTCACTAAGACACTTGATGCCCAACTTCCATCAACACGTCTCCAACGCCACTAGGGTCGATAAAGTCCTAGACCACTGTTATTATACCCACAAGCAAGCATACAAGCCCTGCCTCGTCCGCCATTCGGCAAATCAGATCATGACTCCGAACTCTTGCTTCCTGTTTACAAGCAAAACAGGAAGTACCCATGACTCGGTATCAGAGATTATGCTACAGGACTGCTCTGCTAGCGCTGATTGGAATATGTTTAGAGTCTCCGCCGATAACATTGATGAGCTAATTACCTCCATCACCGGCTTCATTAGAAAATGTGTCGGCAACGTTTTCCCCAGGGTGAGGGTTCGCTGCTTCCCCAATCAAAAGCCCTGGATTAACACGGAGGTTGGAGCTAAACTAAAGGACAGGGCTACCGCGCACAGGGCTATTGCAGACAACCCTGAGGCTATGACTGGGGACAGGAAGAAGTACAAGAAGTCCCGCTATGACCTCCGCAGAGTCATCAAACGAACAAAATAAAAATAAGATCAAATCATACTACAACAATCTGACAACAACAACATCGTGCCGGGTGTGAGGACCGTCACTGACCCAGAGGATTGGGTGATCTTGCTCTCCGAGGCCGATGTGAAAAAGGTATTTAATCAGGTCAACACCCGCAAGGCCCCGGGGCCCGACAATATTCCAGGGAGCGTTCACATCACTGACAATCTGAAATGGTCCACCCACACAGACAGCGTGGTGAAGAAGGCACAACAGAAATTGGGCTTGGCTCCTAAGACCCTCACAAACATTTTCAAATACACCATTGAGCGCATCCTATCGGGCTCTATCAACGCCTTGTATGGCAACTGCACCGCCCGCATGGCTCTCGAGAGGGTGGTGCAGTCTGCCCAACGCATCACCGGGGGCACCCTGACTGCCCTCAAGGACATCTACAGCACCATACGTCACAGGAAGGCCAAAAAGATAATCAACCACCCGAGCCTTGGCCTGTTCATACCACTATCATCCAGAAGGTGAGGTCAGTATAACTGCATCAAAGCTGGAACTGTGAGACTGAAAAACAGCTTCTATCTCAAGGCCATCAGACTGTTAAATAGCCATCACTAGCCGGCCTCCACCCAGTACCCTGACCTGAACTTAGTCACTGTCACTAGCTGGCTACCACCCGGTTACTCAACCCTGCACCTTAGAGGCTGCTGCCCTATGTACAGTGCATTCGGAATGTATTCAGACTTTTTCCCTTTTTCCACATTTTGTTACGTACAGCCTTATTCTAAAATTGATGACATTATTTATTTTTCCCTAGTCAATCTACACACCCCATAATGACAAAGCAAAAACAGGTTTTTAGAAATTTTAGCAAACGTACTAAATATAAAAAACAGAAATACCTTACTTATATAATTGAGACCATTTGCTATGAGACTCGAAATTGAGCTCAGGTGCATCCTGTTTCCATTGATCATCCTTCAGATGTTTTTACAACTTGACTGGAGTGGTAAATTCAATAGATTGGACATGATTTGGAAAGGCACACACCTGTCTATATAAGGTCGAAGGAATTGTCCATAGAGCTCCGAGACAGGATTGTGTCGAGGCACAGATCTGGGGAAGTGTACCAAAACATTTCTGCAGCATTGAAGGTCCCCAAGAACACAGTGACCTCCATCATTCTTAAATGGAAGAAGTTTGGAACCACCAAACTCTTCCTAGAGCTGGCCGCCCAGCCAAACTGAGTAACCGGGGGGAAAAGGGCCTTAGTCAGGGAGGTGACCAAGAACCTGATGGTCATGTGAAGGAAAATGTTATGTTTGTGCTTTTCTAATAACCAACTAGTTCATGCAAGTGACTGAACTGATCGTGCCTGGAAGGAATCCGCACTATCAGTATAAGAATTTGGCAGTATGCCCTGAACATTGTTTTGAGAACTGAAAGGGGTGTCTCAGTTTCAAGCTCTCAGCTTGGAGCGAAGAAGCCTTGTGAGGTATAGGTCGGTCACATGCATGAACCAAAAGTTAATTATGAATTAATTATGAATTATGAATATTGTAAATCATGCAAATATAACTTGTCTGTGTATGCAGTATATAAGAGAACTAACGGGACTGCCCCGACGGCGCTCCCAACCGACGTGTACTATCATGCATTACGTTTTTTGGAACCTCTCCAGCTGGCTGATAATTAAAAAATATTCAATTAATATTGACTTCATGTGTCCCTGGTGGTAATTTCCATGACAAACACTCTGACAGAGCTCCAGAGTTCCTCTGTGGAGATGGGAGAACCTTCCAGAAGGACAACCATCTCTGCAGCACTCCACCAATCAGGCCTTTATGGTAGAGTGGCCAGACGGAAGCCATTCCTCAGTAAAAGTCACATAACAGCCTGCTTTGAGTTTGCAAAAAGGCACCTAAAGGACTCTCAGACCATGAGAAACAAGATTCTCTGGTCTGATGAAACCACAATTGAACTCTTTGGCCTGAAAGCCAAGCATCACGTCTGGAGGAAACCCGGCACCCTCCCTATGGTGAAGCATGGGGGTGGCAGCAGCATCATGCTGTGGGGATGTTTTTCAGCGGCAGGGACTGGGAGACTAGTCAGGGTCAAGGGAAAGATGAACGGAGCAAAACACAGAGAAATCCTTGATGAAAACCTGCTCCAGAGCGCTCAGGACCTCTGCCTGGGGCGAAGGTTCACCTTACAAAGGACAATGACCCTAAGCACACAGCCAAGACAACATTTACATTTACATTTCAGTCATTTTAGCAGACGCTCTTATCCAGAGCGACGTACAGTTAGTGAGTGCATACATTATTTTTATTTTTATTTTTCATACTGGCCCCCCGTGGGAATCGAACCCAAAACCCTGGCGTTGCAAACGCCATGCTATACCAACTGAGCTACATCCCTGCCGGCCATTCCCTCCCATACCCTGGACGACGCTGGGCCAATTGTGCTCCGGAGTCGCTTTGGGACAAGTCTCTGAATGTCCTTGAGTGGCCCAGCCAGAGCCCGGACTTGAACCTGATCGAACATCTCTGTAGAGACCTGAACATAGTTGTGCAGCGACACTCCCAATCCAACCTGACAGAGCTTGAGAGGATCTGCAGAGACGAATGGGAGAAACTCCCCAAATGCAGGTGTGGCAAGCATGTAGCGTCATGGCCAAGAAGACTCAAGGGTGTAATCGCTGCCAAAGGTGCTTCAACAAAGTACTGAGTAAAGGATCTGAATACTTATGTAAATGTAATATTTCTGCTTTTTATTTATTTTTATAAATGTGCAAAAATGTCTAAAAACCTGATTTTGCTTTGTAATTATGCTGTATTGTGTAGATTGATGAGGGGGAAAAACAATTTAATACATTTTAGAATAAGGCTGTAACATAACAAAATGTGGAAAAAGTCAATGGATCTGAGTAACAGTTAAAAGTTTGGACACACCAACTCATTCAAGGGTTTTTCTTTATTTTTACTATTTTCTACAATGTAAAATAATAGTGAAGACATCAAAACGATAAAAAAACACATATGGAATCATTTAGTAACCAAAAAAGTGTTAAACAAATCAAAATATATTATATATTTGAGATTCTTCAAAGTAGCCACCCTTTGCCTTGATGACAGCTTTGAACACTCTTGACATTCTCTCAACCAGCTTCATGAGGAATGCTTTTCCAACAGTCTTGAAGGAGTTCCCACATATGCTGAGCACTTGTTGGCTGCTTTTCCTCACTCTGCGGTCCAACTCATCTCAAACAATCTCAATTGGGTTGAGGTCGGGTGATTGTGGAGGCCAGGTCATCTGATGCAGCACTCCATCATTCTCCTTCTTGGTAAAATAGCCCTTACACAGACTGGAGGTGTGTTTTGGGTCATTGTCCTGTTGAAAAACAAATGATAGTCCCACTAAGCGCAAACCAGATGGGATGGCGTATCGCTGCAGAATGCTGTGGTAGCCATGCTGGTTAAGTGTGCCTTGAATTCTAAATAAATCACTGACATTGTTACCAGCAAAGCACCCCCACACCATCACACCACCTCCTCCATGCTTCACGGTGGGAACCACACATGCGGAGATCATCCGTTCACCTACTCTGCGTCTCACAAAGACACGGCGGTTGGAACCAAAAATCTCAAATTTGGACTCATCAGACCAAAGGACAGATTTCCACCGGTCTAATGTCCATTGCTCGTGTTTCTTGGCCCAAGCGAGTCTCTTCTTCTTATTGGTGTTCTTTAGTAGTGGTTTCTTTGCAGAAATTCAACCATGAAGGCCTGATTCACGCAGTCTCCTCTGAACAGTTGATGTTGAAATGTGTCTGTTCCTTGAACTCTGTGAAGCATTTATTTGGGCTGCAATCTGAGGTGCAGTTAACTCTACTGAAAGTATCCTCTGCAGCAGAGGTAACTCTGGGTGTTCCTTTCCTGTGGTGGTGCTCATGAGAGCCAGTTTCATCATAGCGACTGTACTTGAAGAAACTTTGAAGGTTCTTGAAATTTTCCAGATTGACTGACCTTAATGTCTTTAAGTAATGATGGACTGTCATTTCTCTTTGCTTATTGAGCTGTTCTTGACATAATATGGACTTGGTATTTTACCAAATAGGGCTATCTTCTGTATACCACCACTACCTTGTCCCAACACAACTGATTGGCTCAAACGCATTAAGAAGGAAATAAATTCCACAAATTAACTTTTAACAAGGGACACCTGTTCATTGAAATGCATTCCAGGTGACTAACCCATGAAGCTGGTTGAGAGAATGCCAAATATATTTTGATTTGTTGAACACTTTTTTGGATACTACGTGATTCCATATGTGTTATTTCATAGTTTTGATGTCTTCACTATTATTCTACAACGTAGGAAATAGTAAAAATAAAGAAAAACCCTTGAATGAGTAGGTGTTCTAAAACTTTTGACCGGTAGTGTATACATACATACATACAGTGGGGAGAACAAGTATTTGATACACTGCCGAATTTGCAGGTTTTCCTACTTACAAAGCATGTAGAGGTCTGTAATTTTTATCATAGGTACACTTCAACTGTGAGAGACGGAATCTAAAACAAATATCCAGAAAATCACATTGTATGATTTTTAAGTAATTAATTTGCATTTTATTGCATGACATAAGTATTTGATACATCAGAAAAGCAGAACTTTAATATTTTTTACAGAAACCTTTGTTTGCAATTACAGAGATCATACGTTTCCTGTAGGTCTTGACCAGGTTTGCACACACTGCAGCAGGGATTTTGGCCCACTCCTCCATACAGACCTTCTCCAGATCCTTCAGGTTTCGGGGCTGTCGCTGGGCAATACGGACTTTCAGCTCCCTCCAAAGATGTTCTATTGGGTTCAGGTCTGGAGACTGGCTAGGTCACTCCAGGACCTTGAGATGCTTCTTACGGAGCCACTCCTTAGTTGCCCTGGCTGTGTGTTTCGGGCCATTGTCATGCTGGAAGACCCAGCCACGACCCATCTTCAATGCTCTTACTGAGGGAAGGAGGTTGTTGGCCAGGATCTCGCGATACATGGCCCCATCCATCCTCCCCTCAATACGGTGCAGTCGTCCTGTCCCCTTTGCAGAAAAGCATCCCCAAAGAATTATGTTTCCACCTCCATGCTTCACGGTTGGGATGGTGTTCTTGGGGTTGTACTCATCCTTCTTCTTCCTCCAAAAACGGCGAGTGGAGTTTAGACCAAAAAGCTCTATTTTTGTCTCATCAGACCACATGACCTTCTCCCATTCCTCCTCTGGATCATCCAGATGGTCATTGGCAAACTTCAGACGGGCCTGGACATGCGCTGGCTTGAGCAGGGGGACCTTGCGTGCGCTGCAGGATTTTAATCCATGACGGCGTAGTGTGTTACTAATGGTTTTCTTTGAGACTGTGGTCTAGCTCTTTTCAGGTCATTGACCAGGTCCTGCCGTGTAGTTCTGGGCTGATCCCTCACCTTCCTCATGATCATTGATGCCCCACGAGGTGAGATCTTGCATGGAGCCCCAGACCGAGGGTGATTGACCGTCATCTTGAACTTCTATTTTCTAATAATTGCGCCAACAGTTGGTGCCTTCTCACCAAGCTGCTTGCCTATTGTCCTGTAGCCCATCCCAGCCTTGTGCAGGTCTACAATTTTATCCCTGATGTCCTTACACAGCTCTCTGGTCTTGGCCATTGTGGAGAGGTTGGAGTCTGTTTGATTGAGTGTGTGGACAGGTGTCTTTTATACAGGTAACAAGTTCAAACAGGTGCAGTTAATACAGGTAATGAGTGGAGAACAGGAGGGCGTCTTAAAGAAAAACTAACAGGTCTGTGAGAGCCGGAATTCTTACTGGTTGGTAGGTGATCAAATACTTATGTCATGCAATAAAATGCAAATTAATTACTTAAAAATCATGCAATGTGATTTTCTGGATTTTTGTTTTAGATTCCGTCTCTCACAGTTTAAGTGTACCTATGATAAAAATTACAGACCTCTACATGCTTTGTAAGTAGGAAAACCTGCAAAATCGGCAGTGTATCAAATACTTGTTCTCGCTCCGGTGGACATTCCTGCCAAACCTGTCAGGTGAATGGATTACCTTGGCAAAGGAGAAATGCTCACTAACAGGGATGTAAACAAATTTGTGCACAACATTTCAGAGCTTTTTGTGCTTATGGATCTTTTCTCTGGGATCTTTTATTTGGGCTCATGAAACATGGGACCAACACTTTACATGTTGCGTTTATATTTTTGTTCAGTATATATCAGGCGGTGTGGTAGGAAGGCCCGGAAAATCGTTAAAGACTCCAACCACCCAAGCCATAGACTATTCTCTCTGCTTCTGCACGGCAAGCGGTGCATCAAGTCTGGCACCAACAGGTTCTTGAACAGCTTCTATCCCCAAGCAATAAGATGGAAAAATAGCTAACAAAATAGCTACATGGACTATCTGAGTTAACCTTGTATCCTATCCTTATTGACCTTTTTATTTTCATTTTTGTCGCTATGCACACTCACAGGGCCCTACACACTCACTCCATCATCTGCTCACTCACACATAACATACACATACATTTATACTGACTCTACACATACGCACACCCACTCACATACAAGCTGCTGCTACTCTGTTTATCTTATATCCTGATGCCTAGTCACCTTACCTCTATACATGTGTACCTCCATCACTAAAGTATCCCTTCACATTGTAAATATGGTATTGGAACTGACCCTGTAGTATACTTACTTACTTATTGTGTTCTTCATATTTCTTCTTATTTCTCTTTAGTTTTTTCTAGTATTACATTGTTATTGATTATTGCATTGTTGGGTTTTGAGTTTGCAAGAAAGGCAATTCACTGTACGTGTGCATGTGACATTAAAACTTGAAACTTGAAAGCCTTGTTGCAAACAGGATGCATGTTTTTGAATATGTTTTATTCTGTAAAGGTGTCCTTTTTTCACTCTGTCAATTACGTTAGTATTGTGGAGTAACTGCAATGTTGTTGATCCATCCTCAGTTTTCTCTTATTTTACATTTTAGTCATTTAGCAGACGCTCTTATCCAGAGCGACTTACAGTTAGTGAATACATATATTTTTTTATACTGGCCCCCCATGGGAATCGAACCCACAACCCTGGCATTGCAAACGCCATGCTCTATCAACTGAGCTACATCCCTGCCGGCCATTCCCTCCCCTGGACGACGCTGGGCCAATTGTGCGCCGCCCATGAGTCTCCCGGTCGCGGCCGGCTGCGACAGAGCCTGGATTCGAACCAGGATCTCTAGTGGCACAGTTAGCACTGAGATGCAGTGCCTTAGAACAAAACATAACATATGAACATGAAACCCTTTGTAAAAGAAAGGTGGTCAAATGGCCTCTATTCATTATCACACAGCTTACCTTGTGACGTCGTCGTCTCCCAGCATGCTCTTGTGGATGGGTGAGTAGCGTCCAGGCGTGGCGGGGGTACGGGGCTGGCTAAGGTAGTTGGACGGGCTGATATGGTTGTCCTTGTCAGGGGAATATGCTAAAGAAAAAACACACACACAACCTGTATACAATGGGTCTCAGCCTCAGTGTGTAGATAGCAAGTTAGCATTAGCAGCTAATGCTATGATAAACTGTAATAAAATGCTGCTTAGTGTGGGAGGAGCTAGGCTACGCTAGGCTAATAGCTCACTTTCTACTTGAGCCTTCCCTGGTGTAGACAGACAGAGGCAAATCAGGAAACTATACAACACATGGCTGGCAGGGGGAGGTAATCTCCTTAAATGAAGTCGACCTTCAATAATGGCGCAAGCACCAGAACAGAACTATTAATAACGTTGTCCAGGTAGAATATGGGAGTGTTCCGCCTTGCACTGGACAGGGCTGGCCCATAGGCAACAATGCAGAACTGAAGTGAGCTGATAAAAAATAAGGGATCATATTTTATAATATTATAATAACATAAAATATTATTTCATAGGTATATTAACTATAAGCAATGCTTGTAGTTTCTTGAAGTGAGAAAAGAGACCAATATCTATGATAAAGATGTTTATAGGTGACAGGTTTGAAAGAGCCTATGTGAACGTGACCTGAACAGTGATTAAACCAATGTTTTCCACCAATGTCACATTTCCCATTATGATTGGTCAAAGTCAAACTACAACCTAATCAGTCCAGTATTGTGGTGGGGAGACAGGAGGGAGTGTTTTAAGTGAATAATAACAAAGCTCTGCCCTGCCATCCTTGTTGGTTGATGTTCCTATGTAGGCTACTGTCAAACCACAACTGGTCATTGATTGATTTCAGTTCAATAGCCCTGCTTAGTGTGTAGTGCAGACAGGGGGACATCCATAGCAGTATATTCAGCTACAGTTAAATAGACAGCCATTCACCCTGCTTTTGATGGGAACCTCTCCTCTTTCATAAGCCTGGCTCACATTAGGCCTACTACTGTAAGCCCTATTTTAATTTAATTTTTTTATTTCACCTTTATTTAACCAGGTAAGCCAGTTGAGAACAAGTTCTCATTTACAACTGTGACCTGGCCAAGATAAAGCAAAGCAGTGCGATAAAAAGAACAACACAGAGTTACATATTGGGTAAAACAAAACATAAAGTCAAAAATACAACAGAAAATATATATACAGTGTGTGCAAATGTAGCAAGTTATGGAGGTAAGGCAATAAATATGCTATAGTGCAAAATAATTACAATTAGTATTAACACTGGAATGATAGATTTGCAAGAGATTATGTGCAAATAGAGATACTGGGGTGCAAATTAGCAAAATAAATAACAATATGGGGATGAGGTAGTTGGGTGGGCTAATTTCAGATGGGCTGTGTACAGGTGCAGTGATCGGTAAGGTGCTCTGACAACTGATGCTTAAAGTTAGTGAGGGAGATAAGAGTCTCCAGCTTCAGAGATTTTTGCAATTTGTTCCAGTCATTGGCAGCAGAGAACTGGAAGGAATGGCGGCCAAAGGAGGTGTTGGCTTTGGTGATGACCAGTGAGATGACCTGCTGGAGCGCATACTACGGGTGGGTGTTGCTATGGTGACCAATGAGCTAAGATAAGGCGGGGATTTGCCTAGCAGTGATTTATAGATGGCCTGGAGCCAGTGGGTTTGGCGACTAATATGTAGAGTGACATAGCCAAAGTCAAGGATCGGTAGGATAGTAAATTTTACGAGGGCATGTTTGGCAGCCTGAGTGAAGGAGGCTTTGTTGCGAAATAGGAGGCAGATTCTAGATTTAACTTTGGATTGGAGATTCTTAATGTGAGTCTGGAAGGAGAGTTTACAGTCTAACCAGACACCTAGGTATTTGTAGTTGTCCACATACTCTAGGTCAGACCAGTCGAGAGTAGTGATTCTAGTCGGGTGGGCGGGTGCCAGCAGCGTTCGATTGAAGAGCATGCATTTAGTTTTACTAGTGTTTAAGAGCAGTTGGAGGCTACTAAAGGAGTGTTGTATGGCATTGAAGCTCGTTTGGAGGTTTGTTAACACAGTGTCCAATGAAGGGCCAGATGTATACAAAATGGTGTCGTCTGCGTAGAGGTGGATCTGAGAGTCACCAGCAGCAACAGCGACATCATTGATATACACGGAGAAAAGAGTCGGCCCAAGAATTGAACCCTGTGGCACCCCCATAGAGACTGACATAGGTCCAGACAACAGGCCCTCCGATTTGACACATTGAACTCTATCTGAGAAGTAGTTGGTGAACCAGGCGAGGCAGTCATTTGAGAAACCAAGGCTATTTAGTCTGCCAATAAGAATGCGGTGGTTGACAGAGTTGAAAGCCTTGGCCAGGTCGATGAAGACGGCTGCACAGTACTGTCTATTATCGATCGCGGTTATAATATAGTTTAGGACCGTGGTCCTCTGTAGCTCAGCTGGTAGAGCACGGCGCTTGTAACGCCAAGGTAGTGGGTTCGATCCCCGGGACCACCCATACACAAAAAAATGTATGCACGCATGACTGTAAGTCGCTTTGGATAAAAGCGTCTGCTAAATGGCATATTATTATTATTATTGAGCGTGGCTGAGGTGCACCCATGACCAGCTCGGAAACCGGATTGCATAGCGGAGAAGGTACGGTGGGATTCGAAATGGTCGGTGATTTGTTTGTTAACTTGGCTTTCAAAAATGTTCGAAAGGCAGGGCAGGATGGATATAGGTCTGTAACAGTTTGGATTTAGAGTGTCACCCCCTTTGAAGAGGGGGATGATCGCGGCAGCTTTCCAATCTCTGGGGATGTCAACGTTACGAAAGAGAGGTTGAACAGGCTAGAAACAGGGGTTGCGACAATTTCAGCGGCTAGTTTTAGAAAGAAAGGGTCCAGATTGTCTAGCCCAGATGATTTGTAGGGGTCAAGATTTTGCAGCTCTTTCAGAACATCAGCTGTCTGAATTTGTGTGAAGGAGAAGTGGGGGGGGGGGGGGCATGGGCAAGTTGCAGCGGAGGGTGCAGAGCTGGTGGCCGGGGTAGTGGTAGCCAGGTGGAAAGCATGGCCAGCCGTAGCAAAATGCTTGTTGAAATTCTCGATTGTTGTAGATTTATCGGTGGTGATAGTGTTTCCTAGCCTCAGTGCAGTGGGCAGCTGGGAGGAGGTGCTCTTATTCTCCATGGACTTTACCGTGTCCCAAAACTTTTTGGAGTTAGTGCTACAGGATGCAAATTTCTGTTTGAAAAAGCTAGCCTTTGCTTTCCTAACTGCTTGTGTATATTGGTTCCTAACTTCCCTGAAAAGTTGCATATCGCGGGGGCTATTTGATGCTAATGCAATACGCCACAGGATGTTTTTGTGCTGGTCAAGGGCAGTCAAGTCTGAGGAGAACCAGGGGCTATATCTGTTCTTAGTTCTGTATTTTTTGAATGGGGCATGTTTATTTAAGATTGAGAGGAAATTACTTTTAAAGAACAACCAGGCATCCTCTACTGACGGAATGAGATCGATATCCATCCAGGATACCTGGGCCAGGTCGATTAGGAAGGCCTGCTCGTTAAAGTGTTTTAGGGAGCGTTTGACAGTGATGAGGGGTGGTCGTTTGACCGCGGACCCATTACGGATGCAGGCAATAAGGCAGTGATCACTGAGATCCTGGTTGAAGACAGCGGAGGTGTTTTTAGAGGGTAAGTTAGTCAGGATGATATCTATGAGGGTACCCATGTTTACGGATTTAGGGTTGTACCTGGTAAGTTTGTTGATAATTTGGGTGAGATTGAGGGCATCTAGTTTGGATTGTAGGATGGCCGGGGTGTTAAGCATATCCCAATTTAGGTCACCAAGCAGTACGAACTCTGAGGATAAATGGGGGGCAATCAATTCACATATGGTGTCCAGGGCACAGCTGGGGGCTGAGGGGGGTCTGTATCAAGCGGCAACAGTGAGAGACTTATTTCTGGAAAGGTGGATTTTTAGAAGTAGAAGCTCAAACTGTTTGGGCACAGACCTGGATAGTATGATAGAGCTCTGAAGGCTATCTCTACAGTAGATTGCAACTCCACCCCCTTTGGCAGTTCTATCTAGACGGAAAATGTTGTAGTTGGGGATGGACATTTCAGAATTTTTGGTGGCCTTCCTAAGCCAGGATTCAGACACTGCTAGAACATCAGGGTTGGCGGAGTGTGCTCACGCAGTGAATAACTCAAACTTAGGAAGGAGGCTTCTAATGTTAACGTGCAGAAAACCAAGGCTTTTACGGTTACTGAAGTCAACAAATGATAGCTCCTGGGGAGTAGGAGTGATACTGGGGGCTGCAGGGCCTGGGTTAGCCTCTACATCACCAGAGGAACAGAGGAGGGCTAGAATAAGGATACGGCTAAAGGCTTTAAGAACTGGTCTTCTAGTGCGTTGGGTACAGAGAATAAAGGGGGCAGATTTCCGGGCGTTGTAGAAAAGATTCAGGGCATTATGTACAGACAAGGATATGGAAGGATATGAGTACAGTGGAGGTAAACCTAAGCGCTGGGTAACAATTAATGAGATAGCATCACTGGAGGCACCGATTGAGCCGGTCTTGGCATGTATGTGGGGTGGAACAAAGGAACTATTTGAGGCAGTTTGAGAGGGACTTGGGGTTCTACAGTGAAATGGTAAAATAAGAACTAACTGGAACAGCAATAGGCAAGGCATATCGACATGGGAGAGAGGCATTAAGCAATCACAGGTGTTATTAGAGAGAGCTAAGAAAACAACTGGTAATGGCGATAAAGTTTGGGCTGAGGCTAAACAGATAAACAGGACAGGGTACTGTGTAAAGGAACAGTCCAGCAGGCATCAGCTGTGAAGCTGAGTGATCATAAGGTCCAGTGAACAGCAATATGTGAGTCCAAGAGCAGTTTGAATTGGTGCTTCAGCACAACGAGCAGGAAGCACGGTTGTTGTTTGCGTGTGCTAGCGGGCCGGGGCTAGCAGATGGATCTTCGTGGTCGTCGCAACGGGATGCCTGTTGAAACCACAGACAATTACGTCGGCAGACCAGTCGTGATGGATCGGCAGGGCTCTGTGTCGACTCTAGGATGTCCCGTCCGGTTGACAGAGAGGTAGATAGCCGGGAGATGTGCCTGACTCAATGCTAGCTCAAGGCTGATTACCCAACAACAACATTAATTTGGTTGCAGCTAGCTAGTTCGATTATCCAGTGTTAAAGGTCCAGTGATTCAGTGATTCCGGCAGAAAATCTGATAGGTTCTGGGTCGATAACGCGCTGTGCAGACAGTGCAGACTGGCCGATAATAGTCCAGGCTAGAGCTGGCTGGTAGGTAGTGCAGGCCACGGACAATGGAGAAAAGCCGCTAACGGTGGCTAATAGCAAGTAGCTAGTTAGCTGGTTAGCTGGCTACTCCCGTCCGGTAGACAGAGAGGTAGATAGCCGGGGCTAGCTCAAGGCTCAAGGCTAACTGGTGCTTTGGGGGCAGTGGTGATTAGCCTACAGCAACATCCATTCAACATCCATTCGGTTGCGGCTAGCTAGATCCGGTGTTAAGGTCCAGTGATTCAGTTATTCCGGCAGAACATCCAATGTTCTGGGTGAAAACCGCTAACTGTGGCTAATAGCAAGTAGCTAGCTAGTTAGCTGGCTGGCTAGTTTCAACTGGGATTCTAGATAAAGGTGAGTAAATAATATAATCCGGTCCACATTGAGTGAGGCGGGTTGCAGGAAAGTATATTTAGTAGAAGGATGAAAAGTGTGATAGGGAAATATATACGTAAAATACAAAATAAAATACAAAAAACAGGCTATTTACATGGACACACAAGAGAACACGACCACACTGCTACGTTATCTTGGAACTGATGCTCAGTAATTGGTCCAGATATAGGCCTACTCCCTCCCCCCACTAACTTACTGTGCCTACTGGATTACTACTGTAGCTATGGGGGACAGCAGCCAGCAACATGCTGGGTCTGGGTGGGCTTAATGATTCGTTTTTGTCCTTCATTCCTCTCAGACCCACTGACACACGATCTGTCAAAATACTGTTCCTTCACACAGGAACTCTACAATAACACACTGGGTTGCTAGCATTTAGCATTTGGCCTTTTTGGATGGGATGCTAGTGGGAGAAAAAAAATGTATGCACTCACTAACTGTAAGTCGCTCTGGATAAGAGCGTCTGCTAAATGACTAAAATGTAATGTAAATGTTATCTATGGTAACACAGGTTCGCTAATATTTAGCATGTTTCTGTTTAGGAAGCTAGATATGTTTTCATTGACTAGCTTCACTCTGTAGTTCTGAGAAGTTGTGGATCGATGTAGCAGCCCTCCATGGGAGTTCCACACCACATGGCTCCTTTCAAATAACCTGCTGTCTGTCTGTCTGTCTGTCTGTCACAGCTGCCCTGGGATGAGTGGAAAGAGTGTGATCACCATGTGTGTGTGTGCGCGCATATATGTATGTGTGTGCACTCACAGTTGGTGATGTCGGGGGGAGCGAAGCTGTCATTCATGAAGACACTGGTGGGTTTCGCCACTTTCAAGTAAACCACATCGGGGGTGTTTTTCAAGGCCGCCACGGCATCCTCGTGACTCACCTCCTGAAGACCAGCACTGTTTACCTGGAAGGAGAGGGAGGTAGTCAGAGTCAGTTGGCTTTTCAGTTGGTTTAGCAGTTGGTTTGGCAGTTGGTTACATACAGTAGCTGACATAGCAGTCAAACAGGCTGGCATTTTCAACAAGCCACAACATAACTTAATCTAAGTCAAGTACTTTAAGGAATCAAATCAAATCAAGTTGTATTTGTCGCATGTGCCGAATACAGGTGTAGACTTTACAGTGAAATGCTTGCTTACGAGCCCTTCCCAACAAAACAATAAAAATAGTAACACAAGAGGAATAAAATACACAAGAATGAAACTGCAGTGAGGGAAAAAAGTATTTGATCCCCTGCTGATTTTGTACGTTTGCCCACTGACAAAGAAATTATCAGTCTATAATTTTAATGGTAGGTTTATTTGAACAGTGAGAGACAGAATAACAACAAAAAAATCCAGAAAAACGCATGTCAAAAATGTTATAAATTGATTTGCATTTTAATGAGGAAAATAAGTATTTGACCCCCTCTCAATCAGAAAGATTTCTGGCACCCAGGTGTCTTTTATACAGATAACGAGCTGAGATTAGGAGCACACTCTTAAAGGGAGTGCTCCTAATCTCAGTTTGTTACCTGTATAAAAGACACCTGTCCACAGAAAAAATCAATCAATCAGATTTCAAACTCTCCACCATGGCCAAGACCAAAGAGCTCTCCAAGGATGTCAGGGCCAAGATTGTAGACCTACACAAGGCTGGAATGGGCTACATGACCAACGCCAAGCAGCTTGGTGAGAAGGTGACAACAGTTGGTGCGATTATTCGAAAATGGAAGAAACACAAAATAACTGTCAATCTCCTTCAGCCTGGGGCTCCATGCAAGATCTCACCTCGTGGAGTTGCAATGATCATGAGAACAGTGAGGAATCAGCCCAGAACTACACAGGAGGATCTTGTCAATGATCTCAAGGCAGCTGGGACCATAGTCCAAGAAAACAATTGGTAACACACTATGCCGTGAAGGACTGAAATCCTGCAGCGCCCGCAAGGTCTCCCTGCTCAAGAAAGCACATATACAGGCCTGTCTGAAGTTTGCCAATGAACATCTGAATGATTCAGAGGAGAACAGGGTGAAAGTGTTGTGGTCAGATGAGACCAAAATGGAGCTCTTTGGCATCAACTCAACTCGCTGTGTTTGGAGGAGGAGGAATGCTGCCTATGACCCCAAGAACACCATCCCCACCGTCAAACATGGAGGTGGAAACATTATGCTTTGGGGGTGTTTTTCTACTAAGGGGACAGGACAACTTCACCGTATCAAAGGGACGATGGAAGGGCCATGTACCGTCAAATCCTGGGTGAAAACCTCCTTCCCTCAGCCAGGGCATTGAAAATGGGTCGTGGATGGGTATTTCAGCATGACAATGACCCAAAACACACGGCCAAGGCAACAAAGGAGTGGCTCAAGAAGAAGCACGTTAAGGTCCTGGAGTGGCCTAGCCAGAGAAAATCTGTGGAGGGAGCTGAAGGTTCGAGTTGCCAAACGTCTGCCTCGAAACCTTAATGACTTGGAGAAGATCTGCAAAGAGGAGTGGGACAAAATACTTCCTGAGATGTGTGCAAACCTGGTGGCCAACTACAAGAAATGTCTGACCTCTGTGATTGCCAACACGGGTTTTGCCACCAAGTACTAAGTCATGTTTTGCAGAGGGTCAAATACTTATTTCCCTCATTAAAATGCAAATCAATTTATAACATTTTTTACATGCATTTTTCTGGAGTTTTTTGTTGTCATTCTGTCTCTCAATGTTCAAATAAACCTACCATTAAAATTATAGACTGATCATGTCTTTGTCAGTGGGCAAACATACAAAATTAGCAGGGGATCAAATACTTTTTTCCCTCACTGTATATACAGGGAGTACCAGTACCAGATCAATGTGCAGGGGTACGAGTCATTTGAGATAGATATGTACATAAAGCCAGGGTAAAGTGACTAGGCATCAACATAGTTAATAATAATAATAAGAGTAAGAATAAAGAACAGAGTAGCAGCAGCATATGATGAGTGTTAAAGTGTGTGCGTATGTTTTTGTGTGTGTGTGTGTGCATGCGTTGTGTCGGTATGCGTGTGTCTTATGTATGTGTGCGTATGTAGTGAATGTGAATGTGTGTGTGTTTTGTGTGAGTGTCAATGTAGTGTGTGTATGTGAGTATGTATATACACTGAGTGTACAAAACATTAGGAACACCTTCCTAATATTGAGTTGTACCCCCTTGTTCCCTCAGAACAGCCTCAATTAATCGGGCCATGGACTTTACAAGATGTTGAAATCGTTCCACAGGGATGCTGGCCCATGTTGACTCCAATACTTCCCACTGTTCTGTCAAGTTGGCTGGATATCCTTTGGGTGGTGGACCATTCTTCACACACTCAAACCGGTGCACCTGAAACCTACTACTATACCCCGTTCAAAGGCACTTCAATCTTTTGTTTTGCCTATTCACCCTTTGAATGGCACACATACACAAAACGTTAACTTTCTTCTTTAACTTGTCTCCTCCCCTTCACCTACACTGATTGAAGTAGATTTAACAAGTGACATCAATAAGGGATCAATGCTTTCACCTGGATATCACTTGGTCATTCTATGTCATGGAAAGACCAAGTGTTCCTCATGTTTTGTACACTCAGTGTATAGTCTTGTGAGTGTGCATAGAGTCAGTGCAAGATAGGGTCGATGCAGATAGTCTGTGTAACCATTTAATTAACTATTTATCAGTCTTATGGCTTGGGGGTAGAAACTGTCTCGGAGCCTGTTGGTCCGAGAGCCGATGCGCCGATACCATTTGCCGGACGGTAGCAGAAGGGTGACTGAAGTCTTTGGCAATTTTTCGGGCCTTCCACCTATTATAGAGGTCCTGGATGGCAGGGAGCTTGGCCCCAGTGATGTACTGGGCTGTCCAGACCACCCTCTGTAGCGCTTTGCGGTCAAGGGCGGTGAATTTGCCATACCAAGCGGTGGTGCAGCACATCAACACGCTACCGATGGCGCAGTTGTATAACTTTTTGTGGATCCGAGGGCCCATGCCCTCGGATCCACAAATCTTTTCAGCCTCCTGAGGGGGAATAGGCCCTGTTGTGACCTCTTCACGATTATGAGGGTGTGTGTACCATATTAAGTCCTTAGTGATGTGGACGCCAAGGAACTTGAAGCTATCAATCCGCTCCACTACAGCCCCATCGATGAGAATGGGAGCGTGCTTGGTCCTCCATTTCCTGTAGTCCACAATCATCTCCTTTGTCTTGCTGACGTTGAGGGAAAGTTTGTTGTCCAGGCACCACACTGTCAAGTCTCTGACCTCCCTGTATGCTGTCTCATCACCGTTGGGGATCAGGCATACCACCGTCGTGTTGGAGTTGTGCGTGGCCACACAGTCGTGGGTGAACAGGAAGTACAGGAGGGGACTGTGTTGAGAGTCAGCATGGCTAAGGTGTTGTTGCCTACCCTCATCACCTTGGGCCGACGTGTCAGGAAGTCCAGGATCCAGTTGCAGAGGGTGGTGTTCAGTCCCAGGGTCCTGAGCTTGGTGATGAGCTTGGAGTGGACTATGGTGTTGAACGCTGAGCTGTAGTCTATGAAGAGTATTCTCACATAGTTATTTCCTTTCTTGTCCAGGTGGGAGAGGGCAGTGTGATGTGCAATTGAGATTGCGTCATCTGTGGATCTGTTGGGGTGGTATGCGAATTGGAGTGGGCCCAGGGTGTCTGAGATGATGGTGTTGATGTGTGTCATGACTAGCGTTTCAAAGCACTTCAGGATTACAGATGTGAGTGCTACAGGGCGATAGTACCATTTCGGCAGATTACCTTGGAGTTCTTGGGAACAGGGACAATGGTGGTCAGCTTGAAACGTTGGAATTACCGACTGGGACAAAGATAGATTGAAAATGTCAGTGAAGTTGGTCTGTGCATACGCTTAGAACATGCCCTGGTATTCCGTCTGGCCCGGCGACCTTGCAAGTGTTAACCTGTTTAAAGGTTTGACTCACATCGAAGCGAGCATATATTTGTTTATTTGCTAGTGTAGGAAGCGTTATCTAGCGCTAGTCGGCTGTACCTGCGCCAAAATCTCTGGTATTTTTCATCCTAAAGCTTGTTCTCCAGCTTCTTTTTAAATAGTGAACCAACATGTTTTCAGCACTTTTATTTCCCTGACTGATCATGCTCTCTCTTGTCTCTCTGGAGCAGACATATAGTGAGTAATGTTTTTGGAACATCAAATCGCAATAAAATCCCAGTTTCGAATCGCAATATATATATAGAATCATGAGAATCGCTAAACTTATCTTATCGGCACCTAAGTATCGTGAAAATATCGTATAGTGAGGTCACTGGCAATTCCCAGCCCTAGAATCAAAGTGGAATACTGATCGGATTTGCAAAAAGTAATCAATGTAAAGGAATTTTGAAAATGTTTGTATGTTTTTCACCCAACTTTATAATAATAATAATAATAATATAATATGTAATTTAGCAGACACTGTTATCCAAAGCAACTTACAGTCATGTGTGCATACATTTTACATACAGGTGGTCCCGGGAATCAAACCCACTATCCTGGCATTGCAACTGAGCTACAGAGGACCACAACTTTAAACCTAAATTATATGTTCCTTTTTTGTTGTTGATTTCAGGTTGAATTCACGTTAGTTGACAACTCAATTCAATGTAAATCAAAACTAGACATTGAACTGATGTCTGTGCCCAGTGGGAACTGTCTTTCAGTAAGGAGAAGATGAAGTTACAGTACTATTTTTTGATGTTCTTACAGCCAATAGTTTGTCTCCTGTTTGCAGCCTCCCGTCTTTGTGTGCAGCCCCTCCCTCGATGATCTTGGTGACATAGATGCTGTTGTCGCCTGGAATGTGCTGGTTCCCTACTCCCCCCGCAATACTGAACCCTAGCCCTGGAGAGGGATGGAGGTAGGAAAAGAGTGAGAGAGTGAAAGGGAAAAGATAAGGGTAGAGAGAAAAATAAAACACTATTCAAACTATATTCATCCTCTCAGGGGGTATCACTAGGAGCACAATGACCACAGATAGTCAACAACAAGCCTCATAAAGTTATCCATCAACTCAACACATTTAAAGGTAGATTTATGTATAGGAAGTCGCCTCGTGATGTACGATGATATCATATCACTGTGTCTAGCTTTAATCTCCACGGTGACAGAAACAGTCCCTTTAGGACCTTTTTATTACTTGAGGTCCATGGTTTTCTAACCTTTAGGACCTTTGACTAGTTTGAGCTCCATGGTTTTCTAACCTTTAGGACCTTTCACTAGTTTGAGCTCGCTGGTTCTCTTACCTTTAGGACCTTTGACTAGTTTGAGCTCCATTATCTTCTCTGAGAGGGCTTTTCTCCTGCGGATGTAGAGCCTGACGATGCAGCCGGCCTCCTTCAGGGCCTCCACGGCCTTACTGTGGGTCACATCCTTCACGTCTGCCTCGTTTACTCTCAAGATACAGTCATTCACTCTGCAGGAAGAGTCAAACACACCAGTCATTAACAGGGGTGAAAGTAAGGCAGTATGGTCCTGTACAACGTCCCGGCAAAATAAATAGTGGGGGGGGGGGTGCTGTACCGGTAAAACATGAGCCTATCACAATAATGAAAACAAAATGTCAAGGAAACTTTAGGCTATTACACCATTATTTATCATTACCATATGGCAGAAGCATTAATATGAGCGAATGGACATGAAAACGGGTGGTAGGCCTACAGTATAGCCTATGCTCCAAAATTCTATGTGGTTCGACGAGAACACTGAAATTTGCCAAGGCAGAGATGAGTGGCAGACACCGAGACACGCGCAGACAGCAGTGGAGGCATAAATTACACTTTCCATTCACAACTGTTTGGAGGCTGGAAATATGTTGCGAGTGGATGAACGTACGTGGTAGCCTAGTAAAGGAGCCCTATCTCAGACTGGCCAAAAAAAAGAAAATATTAAGATGGGCAGTCTGAGATATGGCTTTTTCTTTGCAACTCTGCCTAGAAAGTCAGCATCCCGGAGTCGCCTCTTCACTGTTGACGTTGAGACTGGTGTTTTGCGGGTACTATTTAACGAAGCTGCCAGTTGAGGACCTGTGAGGCGCCTGTTTCTCAAACTAGACACTAATGTATTTGTCCTCTTGCTCAGTTGTGCACCGGGGCCTCCCACTCCTCTTTCTATTCTGGTTAGAGCCAGTTTGCACTGTTCTGTGAAGGGAGTAGTACACATGTCAAAAAATGATATAAATTGATTCGCATTTTAATGAGGGAAATAAGTATTTGACCCCTCTGCAAAACACGGCTTAGTACTTGGTGGCAAAACCCTTGTTGGCAATCACAGAGGTCAGACGTTTCTTGTAGTAGGCCACCAGGTTTGCACACATCTCATGAGGGATTCTGTCCCACTCCTCTTTGCAGAACTTCTCAACGTCATTAAGGTTTTGAGCCTGACATTTAACAACTCAAACCTTCAGCTCCCTCCACAGATTTTCTATGGGATTAAGGCCTGGAGACTGGCTAGGCCACTCCAGGACCTTAATGTGCTTCTTCTTGAGCCACTCATTTGTTGCCTTGGCCGTGTGTTTTGGGTCATTGTCATGCTGGTATACCCATCCACGACCCATTTTCAATGCCCTGACTGAGGGAAGGAGGTTCTAACCCAAGATTTGACAGTACATGGCCCCGTCCATCATCCCTTTGATGCAGTGAAGTGGTCCTGTCTCCTTTGCAGAAAAACACCCCCAAAGCATAATGTTTCCACCTCCATGTTTGACGGTGGAGATGGTGTTCTTGGGGTCATAGGCAGCATTCCTCCTCCTCCAAACACGGCGAGCTGAGTTGATGCCAAAGAGCTCGATTTTGGTCTCATCTGACCACACACTTTCACCCAGTTCTCCTCTGAATCATTCAGGTGTTCATTGGCAAACTTCAGACGGGCATGTATATGTGCTTTCTTGAGCAGGGGGACCTTGCGGGCGCTGCAGGATTTCAGTCCTTCACGGCATAGTGTGTTACCAATTGTCTTGGTGACTATGGTCCCAGCTGCCTTGAGATCATTGACAAGATCCTCCCGTGTAGTTCTGGGCTGATTCCTCACCGTTCTCATGATCATTGCAACTCCACGAGGTGAGATCTTGCATGGAGCCCCAGGTCGAGGGAGATTGACAGTTATTTTGTGTTTCTTCCATTTGCGAATAATCGCACCAACTGTTGTCACCTTCTCATCAAGCTGCTTGGCGATGGTCTTGTAGCCCATTCCAGCTTTGTGTAGGTCTGCAATCTTGTCCCTGACATCCTTGGAGAGTTCTTTGGTCTTGGCCATGGTGGAGAGTTTGGAATCTGATTGATTGCTTCTGTGGACAGGTGCCTTTTATACAGGTAACAAGCTGAGATTAGGAGCACTCCCTTTAAGAGTGTGCTCCTAATCTCAGCTCGTTACCTGTATAAAAGACACCTGGGAGCCAGAAATCTTTCTGATTGAGTGGGGGTCAAATACTTATTTCCCTCTTTTAAATGCAAATAAATTTATAACATTTTTGACATGCGTTTATCTGGATTTTTTCTCTCATTGTTCAAATAAACCTACCATTAAAATTATAGACTGATCATTTCTGATCACAAAATCAGCAGGGGATCAAATACTTTTTTCCCTCACTGTAAGTGTTAAGTAAACAATAGATAAGTAAAAAATAAAATCAGTAAAATTACAGTAAAAATAACAGTAGCGAGGCTATATACAGGTGGTACCTGTACAGAGTCAACGTGCGGGAGCACCGTTTAGTCGAGGTAATTGAGGTAATATGTACATGTAGGTATAGTTAAAGTGACTATGCATAGATAATAAACAGAAAGTAGCAGTAGCGTAAAAGAGGGGGTGGGGGGACAATGCAAATAGTCCGGGTAGCCATTTGATTAGCTGTTCAGTAGTCTTATGGCTTGGGGTTAGAAGCTGTTAAGAAGCCTTTTGGACTTAGACTTGGCGCTCCGGTACCGCTTGCGATGCGGTAGCAGAGAGGACAGTCTGACTAGGGTGGCTGGATTCTTTGACCATTTTTAGGGCCTTCCTCTGACACCGCCTGGTATAGAGGTCCTGGATGGCAGGAAGCTTGGCCCCAGTGATGTACTGGGCTGTACGCACTACCCTCTGTAGTGCTTTGCGGTCGGAGGCCAAGCAGTTGCCATACCAGGCAGTGATGCAACCAGTCAGGATGCTCTCGATGGTGCAGCTGTATAACTTTTTGAGGATCTGAGGACCCATGCCAAATCTTTTCAGTCTACTTAGGGGGAATAGGCTTTGTCGTGCCCTCTTCACGACTGTCTTGGTGTGTTTGGACCATGTTAGTTTGTTGGTGATGTGGACATCAAGGAACTTAAAGCTCTCAACCTGCTCCACTACAGCCCCGTCGATGAGAATGGGGGCGTGCTCAGTCCTTCTTTTCCTGTAGTCCACAATCATCTCCTTTGTCTTGATCACGTTGATGGACAGGTTGTTGTGCTGGCTCCACACTGTCAGGTCTCTGACCTCCTCCCTATAGGCTGTCTCATCATTGTCGGTGATCAGGCCTACCACTGTTGTGTCATCGGCAAACTTAATGATGGTGTTGGAGTCGTGCCTGGCCATGCAGTCATGGGTTATTAGGGAGTAGAGGAGGTGACTGAACACGCACCCCGGAGGGGCCCCCGTGTTGAGGATCAGCGTGGCAAATGTGTTGTTACCTACCCTTACCACCTGGGGGCGGCCCATCAGGAAGTCCAGGATCCAGTTGCAGATGGAGGTGTTTAGTCCCAGGGTCCTTAGCTTAGTGATGAGCTTTGAGGGCACTATGGTGTTGAATGCTGAGCAGTAGTCAATTAATAGCATTCTCACGTAGATGTCACAAAATTATTTTCCCAACACTTTCCCTTGCTGCCACTGCTCTTGCTCAACAAAAACTTTTGGAAATATATTTTGTGGTACATCAGTCATTCACTCCACAGGGAGAATCACAGGGAGACTCAACAAGAGTCAGTTAATGTGATTCACACCTTGGACCCATAAGCAACAATGTGAAATGCGATTGGGATCATGTAACCATACACTGTGGTGGTACCCACCTGAGGCATCCGTCCTGAGCTGCAGCTCCTCCAGGGATGATCTTGGTGATGAAGATGCTGGGGTCTTCTCCGATGTGGGGGTTATCTGTCCCCCCCGCAATACTGAAGCCCAACCCCGAGTTACCCTTCACAGAGGGGCAGAAGAGAGAAATCTCCACGTCTACTTCAAGTAATGAAAAATATAGGCTGTATTACTTATATGGTATTATATTAAACTCCATAGCTAGGACCCATTTAAATGTAAATGTATGTGTATGGCTGGGGGGCTCTATGTATAATGGGAGCTATTTATGGTTGGAGGGTAGTGGCAGTGTAGTATAGTGTGTATTTAAGAGCAGTAGTATAGGCCCTGACTATATTGCCTACACTAAGGGTCAGTGTGTGGTTGTGGTTAGGGGCGGTGTGTGTCTCTGTGAGAGAGTTGTGCATTGTGTCTTTAACGGTGAAGTTGATGTAGAGTTAGAGATGCAAGCGCAGATCGTGGCTGAATCAGGTCACAGCAGAAGAAAAGAGAAGAGAAGGAGAGAAGAGAGCCCTGCAGCCTTACAGGCAGGCACAGAAACAGCTCCCTGCTCTTCTCCCCGCTCTCCCTCCTCTCTCTCCTCTCCCTGCTCCCTGATACACAGCTTTACATCATATTTTACGACTGAGAGCCTTGGACCCACTATGGAAAGGGCTTTTTTAAACATTATCGACTGGGAGAAAATATAGCGAAGTGGAAATATAAATGAAATATCTTGCATGGTTTTAACCTTTTAAACGTACATTTTTATTCAAATTTCTACCTTTAATCTACATTAAAACCTTAAAGGGACAATCAGCAGTTGGTACATCCATGTTTGGAATTAATGATATGTACCCATTGATTCTTAAAGAATGTAACTTACAAATGCCTCATGAGCTTAGTCATACCCTATCAGAACCCAAAATATAAGCTTGTTTTACTCCAATGTTCGGAAACAAAGTAAATGTAAACAAACACTATATAGCCTCAAAACATTGTTAAACCTATAATTGTGATCTCATGACTGGTCAGTCCTTGCATCCCTAGCTCTGTCTATGAATTTGAGAGTGACTACATTTCTCCAGCCACATCCCTCATCTTTTTACCAAAACAGTGGCAGGGAGTTCACTTTGCTATCATTTCAACTGGTGATTGGCCCTTTAAGTTTAGAGGCACTTCATGGATGATGGGTTTAAAGTAACAACTGAGATGTGATGTTCCTCCTACTTACCCGTTCCAGAGTGATCTCCTCATACTCATAATCTGCTTCTGTTCCATTCACCTGAAAGACACAAGACATCAGCCAATCAGTATCGAGGGGATAATAAGAGAGCTGTCTCCATTGGCCTAGGAGAGGGTGCCTATGGATAGATGGACAAGAGATGATTGACAGATCAAACGTCTCTCCCACTGCATGTCTCATTTTGATGGTCAACTATTCCTCCTCAAAACCCAAACTGGAGGTGTTAAAGACAGAGGTGTGAGGGACTAGGTATATATGTAGTAGTACTGTAGCTATAACAAACAGTGGGTGGGTGAGAGAAGAGCAGAGCAGAGCTGACCCCTCAGTAGCAGCCTAATAAAGGGCAGGGCAGGCTGGCTATCCATGTGAAATCCCCTCTGCTCTGTGAGGAATACTCCAGCAACGTGCAGCAGGCAGGCAGGCAGGCAGCAGGGCTTTCTGAGCAGAGCACAGCGCTAATGCTGTCTTCCTGTGTGGCGCGGGGGGATAATCTCCATGGGATTAGAGGTGATAGCCATGTTGGGAGAGAGAGGTTGACAGCAGGGCTGCTCTGTATATGCCCTGATCCTAATCAACTACTACTACTACTCTATCATATACAACACAGTCATACAACCACTACTACTACCACCCCCACCACCACTAGTACTAACTACTACTACTACACTCTTGGGAAAAAAGGTGCTATCTAGAACCTAAAAGTGTTATTTGGCTGTCCCCATAGGAGAACCCTTTGGAGAACCCTTTTTGGTTCCAGGAAGAACCATTTTGGTTCCAGGTAGAACCCTTTTGAGTTCCATGAAGAACCCTTTTCACAGAGGTTTCTACATGGAATCCAAATGGGTTCTACCTGGAACCAAAAAGGGTTCTCCTATGGGGACAGCCAAATAACACTTTTAGGTTCTAGATAGCACCTTTTTTCCCAAGAGTGTAGTAGTAGTAGTTAGTACTAGTGGTGGTGGGGGTGGTAGTAGTAGTGGTTGTATGACTGTGTTGTATATGATAGAGTAGTAGTAGTAGTTGATTAGGATCAGGGCATATACAGAGCAGCCCTGCTGTCAACCTCTCTCTCCCAACATGGCTATCACCTCTTTTTTCTAAGAGTGTACTACTTCTACTACTACTACTTCTGTTCTACTACCACTACTTAACTGAGAGGATGACAGCAGGGCTACTCTGCACCTGCCCTGCCTAACTGCTACCATCCCTACTATCACTACTTAACGCAATCATCAACACAACATGGGAGGAATAACGAACACTGTGTCCCAACAAGAGAGACCTTGTATGGATCATGTGGCACCTCTGATCTGGAATGAACTTTGACGTGATTCAGACATCAGCGGTGAAACACAAAACAACAGTGAGAAACAACAACAGTAAACAAACGTTTGGTCAATTGTTCCATCATAATCCTATGACCCTTTTACTAATTGCATAATGTATGGAGTCTATACGCTCAGTTCATATGCAACACTGTGCTGTGCTGCTAGTGATTATATGGTCATATGTTCACCCTAACTCCTCCCCCACCCCCAGCCCATCAGTCTTGATGAGGAGTTGATTAAATTAGTAGAATCAGGTGTAACTGTGCTGGGCGCTAAGAGACAAAAGGTATTTCTGGGACACCAGTCTCTAACTTTAGTGGTGGGATTCAAGAGTCTGTCATTCACCTACAGTAGGCTAACACGGTCTTGGAAAGTTCAGAAGCCATGTAACACGAGTGTGTGTCTTGACTGAGGCAGCAGGAGATGGGTGATTCTTATGAAACCATTTTTAAACATGTCTGTAGCAAATTGAGTTACAAAACCATCATGCATTTGCAAAAAAGATGTTTAGTCTTATTTTAAATACATGTATCATTTTCTCCTGATTCTTGTACATTTTCACCCCAAATTCTCATTACCGAAATGCATCCATATTAAATTCTCGAGTAATTATATACAATTTTACTTGAGAAAATCCTAACTTATAAAAAAAATATATATATATATATATACAGCTCTGGAAAAAATTAAGAGACCACTGCAAAATTATCAGTTTCTCTGGTTTTACTATTTATAGGTATGTGTTTGGGTAAAAATAACATTTTTGTTTTATTCTATAAACTAATGACAACATTTCTCCCAAATTCCAAATAAAACTATTGTCATTTAGAGCATTTATTTGCAGAAAATGACAACTGGTCAAAATAACAACAGTGTTGTCAGACCTCGAATAATGCAAAGAAAATAAGTTCATGTTAATTTTTAAACAACACAATACTAATATTTTTAACTTAGGAAGAGTTCAGAAATCAATATTTGGTGGAATAACCCTGATTTTCAATCACAGCTTTCATGCGTCTTGGCATGCTCTCCACCAGTCTTTCACATTGATGTTTGGTGACTTTATGCCACTCCTGGCTCAAAAATTCAAGCAGCTCGGCTTTGTTTGATGGCTTGTGACCATCCATCTTCCTCTTGATCACATTCCAGAAGTTTTCAATGGGGTTCAGGTCTGGAGATTGGGCTGGCCATGTCAGGGTCTTGATCTGGTGGTCCTCCATCCACACCTTAATTGACCTGGCTGTGTGGCATGGCGCATTGTCCTGCTGGAAAAACCAATCCTCAGAATTGGGGAACAATGTCAGAGCAAAAGGAAGCACGTTTTCTTCCAGGACAACCTTGTATATGGCTTGATTCATGCATCCTTCACAAAGACAAATCTGCCCGATTCCAGCCTTGCTGAAGCACCCCCAGATCATCACCGATCCTCCACCAAATTTCACAGTGGGTGTGAGACACTGTGGCTTGTAGGCCTCTCCAGGTCTCCGTCTAACCATTAGATGACCAGGTGTTGGGCAAAGCTTAAAATTGGACTCATCAGAGAAGATGACCTTACTCCAGTCCTCTATGGTCCAATCCTTATGGTCTTTTGCAAACCTCAGCCTGGCTCTTCTTTGCTTCTCATTGATGAAGGGCTTTTTTCTAGCTTTCCACGACTTCAGCCCTGCCCCTAGGAGCCTGTTTCGAACCGTCCTCGCCGTGCACTTCACCCCAGCTGCCGTTTGCCATTCTTTATGTAGGTCACTTGATGTCATCCTACGGTTGTTGAGTGACATTCAAATGAGTTGGTGGTCATCCCGGTCAGTAGAGAGTCGTTTTCGCCCTCTGCCGGTCTGTAGCTTTGTTGTCCCCAATGTCTGCTGCTTGAACTTGTTCTTATGAACCGCCGTCATTGAAATTTTAAGGATGGAAGCAACCTGACATTCACTGTATCCCTCTGCCAGTAAAGCCATAATTGAACCCTTCTTTTCCTCACTCAAAACTTTCCTTTTCAACTCTTTTGCCATGGTCAATAGTTTTTTTTTAAAATTAATATTACTTTTGAGGTACTATTAGCACTGTTTTTGCCATCCAGCTGGTCCTATTGCAGGAGGATAGTGAGGACCACAGCAGTGGTTTTTATACTTTTCCTCGTTAAATAAGATTTGGTTCAGGTGATCACCTAATCAGTACCTAATTCAGTAGAATGAGGTGTGCCTGTGTTGGAATTCAACAGACACTGGAATGGAATGGCTGTCATACATGTAGAGATGCTGATTTAAGAAAAATCTGCAGTGGTCTCTTAATTTCTTCCAGAGCTGTATATGTTGCTGCAGTTTTTCCGGAAATTATATTTTTTTTACTAGTTGAAGTTTACATTAAAGTATTACGTGTATTACGTAAAAACACATCTCATTACTGTAACACTTTTCTAAGTTCCTGTAAAAACTCCAGTCAGTTTTTAAATAGAGTTTTATTCACCCATCACGCATCATCTAGAGTAGTAGTTCTTAGATGAGCACAAGTTAAGTTAATTTATTCGCTTATATGCCTTCAGAATGAGGTTCTGATTCTCAAACACCCCCGTGGCCTTCTCATTACCAAAACGGCTAAAAACCTCAAATTGGGAAAAAGTCAGAGAACCATTACATGGAGGCAAGAATGGGCTTTAGTGGTGTGGTCAACATTTTTTTTTTTTAATTTTATATATTTTGTATTTTATTTTTTATATATTCTTTTAATATTTGTTTTTTTTTTTTTTGGGGGGGGGGGGAATGGATCAGCTTAATATTGCAGATAGATTGTATCTTCTATCAATGTAATTGTCTGCATCACTTCCAATCCCCCATGTTTTTTATATATATATTCCCCTTTATTACTTTTCAACCCCACCATCCTTTCCCTACTTGGAGTAAATTAGTGAACAACAATGCCCAGGCCTCTACTTCCGGTCTATACTTACTATCTACACCTTATGGACAGAGTTAATTTTACAATAATTATATATATATATATATATATATATATATATTATTTATTTTTTGCTCCTGAACTTCTTCTACTCTCAACCTCTCCGATCATTTTCATGATGTCCATCCGGTTTGCTTCTATATGCCATATCTTTCTAACTGTGCTCTTTCCCAAAAGCTCCCAACATACAACCTATATACTTATTATGGACACAGTATGCTTACAATATTAGCTATCTTTGTTATTATTTGTTGTTAGTCCCATCCTTCAACTCTATTCAATACCTCCCATCTATCTCTTAACACCATCCATATAGGATTTCTATTTGCCATATATATTTCAACCGTACTGTGATGTTTTACAAAAGTTCTGAACCTTTCTATTCTCATTGCTTCTACAGATTGTGAATTAAAAATAAACATTTTTGCTAAAAGTATTATTATATTATTGATTGATTGACTATGACTTTTCAGATCACCCAGTAATGCTATCTGCAAGGTTAGTTCCAGGTAAATATTGCAATCCTTTAGCCATTCCTGGACCTGTGTCCAAAAACAAGCTACAAATGGACAGAACCAAAACAAATTATCTAATGATTCTGTCTCTTCACAGCAAAATCTGCAGAGCTGGGAAGATTGTATCCCCCATATAAATAACATTCTATTGGTAGCAAGAATTTTATATAATAATTTAAATTGAAAGATTCTAATTTTTGAATCCGGTGTCGTTTTGCGTGTCAGTTCATAAACACTATGCCATGGGATCGGTACGTCAAAGATCTCTTCCCAACTATTTTGCAATCTATATGGGACGGCTGTCAATCCTTTGGTCCTTAAGTGAAACTGATATACTTTTTTATTTATCACAGTTTTCCTTAACCAATTATGTTCTTTAATGCAAGGCCGACAGACAAGTTCCTTACTTTCTCCCCCTTCCACTTTCCTCTTCCACTTTTGCGGTAAGGCTGCAATTATTTGGTTGTAATTTTGGGTAGAGCAGACATTTCCATATGTTTTTGTTAGCTGCATGTGCGACATAACTCCACCAGTCCTACCGATGATATCATTTACGAAGATTATACCTTTTTTAAACATTCTGTCAAAAAATAAAGTTTTTTTGTCAATTAGTATATTTGAATTTAACCACAATATTTGTTGCATTATTTGTTCTGTCGTTTCTGGAGGATTAAATTGAAATTGCAACCAACTTTCTATGGCTTGTTTTAGAAATAGTGACATTTGGGAGATTATTTCCTTTTCAAATAACTGAAAGTGAGAGGTTGTAATCTGAATAAAGGGAAAAAGGCCTTTCTTGAACATTGGGTGAGACAATCTTACTAATTTGCTTGAGAACCAGTTCGGATTTAAGTATAACTTTTGGATGACTGAAGATTTTGATAGGTCTAATGCTTTAATATTTAATCATTTCTGTCCTCCGAATTCATATTCATTATATAAATATGCTCTTTTAATTTTGTCTGGCTTGCCGTTCCAAATAAAATTGAATATTTTTTTCTCATATAATTTAAAAAACTGTTTGCTAGGCGTAGGCAAGACCATAAGCAAATAGGTAAACTGGGATAATACTAAAGAGTTAATCAGGGTGATTTTTCCACAAATTGACAGGTATTTTCCTTTCCATGGTAGTAAGATCTTATCTATTTTTGCTAACTTCCTATTAAAATTTATTGAAGTGAGATCATTTATTTCCTTTGGGATATGTATTCCGAGTATATCCACATCACCATCAGGCCATTTTATTGGTAAACTACATGGTCATGTAAAAATTGTATTTTTTAGTGATCCAATACGTAATATAGTACATTTGTCATAATTTGGTTTTAATCCAGAGAGGTTAGAAAATGTATCTAGATCCTCTATGAGGCTGTGGAGGGATTCTAGTTGTGGATCTAAAAGAAAACATGAATCATCTGCGTACAATGACACCTTTGTTTTTAAGCCCTGTATTTCTAATCCTCTGATATTATTATTGGATCTGATTTTAATAGCTAACATCTCGATGGCCACAATAAATAGATATGCCGATAGTGGACAACCTTGTTTCACTCCTCTTGACAGTTTAACATTTTCTGAGAAATAGCCATTATTTACTATTTTACACATAGGGTTACTATACATGATTTTGACCCATTTTATAAGAGATTCTCCAAAATTGAAATGCTCCAGGCATTTATATATAAACCACAGTCGAACTTTATCAAATGCCTTTTCGAAGTCTGCTATGAATAGCAGGCCTGGTTTCCCATATTTTCCATAGTGTTCTATTGTTTCCAATACTTGCCTTATATTATCTCCAATGTATCTTCCATGTAAAAAACCTGTCTGATTAGAATGAATAATATCCGACAATACCTTTTTAATTCTATGCGCTATACATTTTGCTAGGATTTTTGCATCAAAACACTGAAGTGTAAGGGGCCTCCAATTTTGTAAATGGACTGGATCTTTATATTTTCCACTTGTATCCTGTTTCAGTAATAATGAGATCAGACCTTCTTCTTGAGTGTCAGATAATCTACCATTTACATAGGAGTGGTTAAAACATGCTAATAACGGTCCTCTTAGTATATCAAAAACGGTTTGGTATACCTCGACTGGTATGCCATCCAACCCTGGAGTTTTCCCGGACTTAAAGTCTTTAATTGCATCCAGAAGTTCCTCCTCTGTAATTTCACCTTCACATGAGTCTTTCTGTGTGGCTGTTAATTTGACATTATCAATAGAAAAAACATCTCTACAATTAGCTTCAGTTAGAGGAGATGGAGGCGACTGAAAAGAAAACATATGCTTAAAGTACTTTGTTTCTTCCTTCAAAATATCATTTGGTGAATTATGTGGTCAATTGTTTGCTGACTCATATTAGGATTGTTTTTGTATTATTATTTATTCAGGGGAAACCCCATTAAGACAATGGTCTCATTCCCAAGGGTGCCCTGATCATAACAATACAACAACAATACAATGTTAACCATCAATCAACACAAAACACAACATTTATGAAAAGCAGTTACAGTCCTCAGGTACTAGGTCCTCAATTAACACCCTAAACTGCCCGAGCAGCACCAGAACATCTACCGTAATTTTCGGACTATAAGCCGCGCCTTTTTTCCCCATTTTTCGACGCTGCGGTTTATATAACGGTGCGGCTAATCTATGTTTTTTTACAGCTAACGGCCACTAGAAGACCTCCTAAATCTATGGATTTTACAGGTTACAGTCCACCAACTTTAACTCTATGGGCTCTATGACCGGTCCGCGCCCCCCACCTTTAAGCGGCGGGCTCCAGCAGGAAAAGCTGGAGGCCGGAAAAGAGTGAGACAGGTAGCGCGCAAAAGTAAAAGTTGAACCGAGAGTGGTACGAGAGACAGAACGAGAGACAGAACGAGAGCAAGACAGACAGACATTACGAGAGCGAGACAGTTTGTCTCTTTCCCGACAATCCCCTCTGTGCACGAACCCTTACATATGGTAATTATACATTAAAACACCTGCGGCTTATAGTCCAGTGCGGCTTATATATGTACACATCATTCAATATCATTCAATTTAGCTGCTGCGGCTTATACTCCGGTGCGCCTTATAGTGCGGAAAATACGGTAATTGTAATGAGTGGAGACCCGAGGAACCTCAAGAGTTAACCAACCCTGTGAACGGGTTTGGTCATGTTTTTATACTTAGTGAAGTGATCTGTGGGACTTTAATTACTAAGAACACTTCTTAAACCTATTGTAAATCATTTTTGTAAAGCAGTTATTTGATTAAGTACGGTTTGTCAAGAAATATGGGGTGTATAAACCCCATTTAACTTACTTTAAGCCACAATCGGTAGTTTGTGTTTCATCAAAGAGCAACCCCACCACTTTTGACATGTGTGCCTGTTTTCACACTTGCCTATACTGTTGTTTGATATCCCAAGATAGTTTTTGGTCCACATTTCACGTATTTAGAAACTTTATAGGCATATTGTGTTATGCCATTTGCCCATAGGATCCAATTCAATCCAGAAATACATGTAAAATACCTTACAACCACAAATATCTACATCCTAATACACCAATATTACCTGTAAAGACCTTGGATAAATATGTCCATCTAAAATACATTCATGTAATTACAGTACTTTTACTGATTATAGTCAATTGCATTGATCAGATATTTTAGTATTATGCATGTCATTTGGGATTAATAAATTGCACACTTTTATGATTTGTTGGGTTACTGAATACCTGATAGAGATCAGTCAAATTTTTTAATGGCAAACTATGCAACACTCATTACCGAAACATGCAGTCTCATTGTGTCAAAATGCATAATATCAGTGATCCAAATGTCAGTTTGGTGAGAATTACCCAGATGCACCTTTATGTTAAGTGTCTACAATCTCTCTCCCCATCCCTCTCTCTCTCTCCCCCCCCCCCCCCCCCTCTCTCTCTTTCTCTCTCTCACTCTCTTGCTCTCTCTCTCTTTCCCAGGGTAACCAAATTAGGGTCAATGAGAGACATTTGGTGTAGTAAAAACTGCCTTTTCAACTTTTTTGAATAACAATGTTAGGGATAAAATAATATGCACACACACACACACACACACACACACACACACACACATAGAGTGCTGGGGAGGGATTAGAGGTTTAGAGGTCCTAAATAAAAATTGCAATAGGGAAATAAATAGATTAATCTCCCAACCAACCCCAGCATGCCAAAGTGTTACACAAGGCCATGTCCATGATTTGGGCTATTTGAGTGTGATCCTGTAACCCAGGCTTTAAGCTCCCTGATGGGACTCTAAGGCCTTTAAATACCAAATGCATTCCTGTCTATTTGCACAAAATACTAGGCTACTAACCTGCTTGCAATGCAATACTTCTATCACTAGAAACTGTGCGTGCGCATGGTCTGAAGTTTGCGGGAAGCTAAGCATATTCTCACATCAAGTTCAGTTTTTATAAATGCCAACATTTGCGTGAAAACCGACCCATATTTTGGGTTATATTTTGTATGTACGCTACGTTTATAAATGAGGCCTCTGATGCTAGGGAAACAGATGAACAGGACAGTCAGTGAAAGCAACACTACTGAACTCAAACAGTCGTTCTCTAGGCTGCTGAGACAAAGTCAAGTATTCAACACTAGATACACTCAAGCACTGAGATGGAATGGAATCTCTGGGCACAGAACTATAGTAACACCCTCAGAGCAAATAACTATTCTCCAGCAGGTGGGAGTAACAGAGACAAGGCAAGAGAATCAGTTCAACATGTAATGTATGATATCCAACCCTCCCAAAGGTTTTACATCTATTAGCATAAGCTGGTCTGCACTTTCCGCTGTTTCTCTGTGAGGAGGTAGCAGCGAACTCATTATTTAGCTAGAAAAACGATCTGTAGCCAGTGGACAGTGTGATGGCTGAACTACAGTAGAGTGAAGTTGCCTTCTCTCTCTAACCTGCTCAGAAGAGAACAATAGCTATCTTAACTCCAATGGTGTCTTAGAAGCATCTTGTCGTAACACACACACACACCACACACACACACACACACACACACACACACACACACACACACACACACACACACACACACACACACACACACACACACACACACACACACACACACACACACACACACACACACACACACACACACACACACACACACACACACACCTTCTCGATCTTCTCTGTGTAAAACTGGCACCCTGGTTATTGTAATTCACACCTCATCCCTTAGTATATGGCCCTCTCCTTATTAATATTATTATTATTACCATGCTGCTATCATGAGGACCTGATGAGTTCTCATGCAATAGTCACATCACCAGCAATTTCCACCGGGAACAGCAGTTACTGTAATAGACGTGCTATTCACTGACCATTAGATTGAGCAGTGGGTTTACAGGGGATGAGTGTACGTTCTATATTCCCCTCAGCAGAATTATGCACGGAGACTAGACCACGCATAATGATTTGGCTTGTAATCTCAATAAACATTCTGAATGGAAGGCATTTCCCCAGCCCAGATGAATACACTATTCTGGACATTCGGGAGCTTCAGTGAGCCTGGTTATTGAAATGTAACAGAAAGTAATAATCATGTAAAATGTACAGTACAATGTTGTTGGTGCATATAAAGAGAGGTTGAAATCACCAAGTAGATAAACCAGACATAATAGTCAACGGCTGTAGCTTGTGTCTTTGATTTCTAGCTCTGGCTGGT
Source organism: Coregonus lavaretus (assembly GCF_964263955.1). NCBI lineage: Eukaryota > Metazoa > Chordata > Actinopteri > Salmoniformes > Salmonidae > Coregonus > Coregonus lavaretus. Next base: position 45,827,579 of record NC_140008.1, on the reverse strand, counting down.
AACAATTATAGATTATAACTTTTAAATGGTATTTCACTTTAACAGCAACTACGATGTGCTTCATAAACAACAAACAGGATGGTTACACTATTTGTAGTCCGTTATTTCCTGGTACTTAGCCTACATCGTCGACATTACATGGTAACATGGTAATTACATAACAGTTCTCTAATAACCATTTGGTTTATTTGTGGCTAATTTCAGTTCAGTGTTTGTCTGTGTGCGTGCGTAAAGAAATGCAGACTTACGTATGTTGGGGTGTCCAAGCTGTCTGTGTTGACCACCACTGGAGGTGGGTTCGCCTGCAACAGTAAAACACAAAATATTTAGCGATTCCCTGGGCAGTGTGTTGCAAAAGCTAAAAACAAAAAAACTAAAAAAGAAAAGACAAAAAAATGGACAAAGACCCCAAAACAATTGTGAGACAAAATAATCACATACTCTCCGCATGTTTTGGTAGAACATTCTGAAAGCGTCGGCTAGAGATTATCCCGGCAGAATGGGTCCATATGCGACATGACATACTGTTCTGTTGTGCAGAACTCCTAAAGCCTATAGCTGTAGCATCGACCCAAACACCCCCAACTACAGCCTTAATAACAGACAACTCCTTCTGGCGCTTCACTGGGCTGATCTATCCTACAGGTCTGGAGGTAAAAACAATCACCCAAAGGTGAATATCTCTCCCTCAGAAACACTAATCCTTCAAACTCCACCACCACCACCAAAACAGAAGCCAAATGGGAGGGGTGTAAAAAAAAAAAAAAACTGCAACAGAAAAGAGGAGACAAGAAGAGAGGACGACCTGTGACATGGGTGACGTGGGTACGGGTGGAGAGGAGGGTGGAGAGATGGCATGAGTGGTCTCAGCTGGTATAGGGATCACAGGGATTATGGGTACAGGGGGCGGGACCACCACATCTGGCTGCTAAACAATGGCAATGCAGATCAAGGGTCAGGGTACAACACATATAGACACACAGGCAGAATACACACACTACACATGATGAAGGGAGGGAGGAAGAGATACAGAGTGGGTGTTTGTGAGAGAGAGAAAGAAAGAGATAGAGAGTGAGAGAATGAGAGTGAGTGAAAGAGAGAGAGAGAGAGAGAGAGAGAGAGAGAGAGAGAGAGAGAGAGAGAGAAATTGAGAGAGAGAAATTGAGAGAGAGAGCGAGAGAGAGGGAGAGAAAGAGAGAGAGAGAGAGAGAGAGAGAGAGAGAGAGAGAGAGAGAGAGAGAGTAATCGAGAGATTGAGTGAGTGGGTGAAAGACAGAAAACAGGTGAGACAGAAATCGAAAGAGAGAACTTGAGAGAGAGAAAATATGATAATGTTTTGAGTGATGATAAGGTGATAGTGAGGGAGGATTGTCTGATAGTGGCAGCTGCTGAGGGCTCATATGTGTGTGTAGATTATGGAGAGGGGGATGAGAGGAGAAAATGGAGAGAGAGAGAAGAATGGGCTCAATCACCCAGCATCAGAGAGGCTGTCAAAGTGCATCCATTGATAAGAGTTTGGGGATTTGGTGTGTTGTTCTGTGCGACTGAGGATCCAGCCAGGATTTACCACTATTCACCCTTTCCCAGTCTCCTCCAACTCAAGGCAGGCAATACGCTTGACCTCTTTACTAGAGGCTGTTCTCCTACTAATCTCACTACAACCCCCTTCCAGGTCTCTGATCACTACTTTGTTTCCTTTTCTGTCTCCCTCTCCTCCAACCATAGCCACTCAGCCCCTACCTAGATGGTCATGCGCTGTCGCAATCTTTGCTCTCTTTCCCCCACTACTCTCCTCTTTTATCCTATCATCTCTGTCTTCTGCTAAATCCTTCTCCCTCCTGTCTCCTTCAACATTACTCTCCTCCCTTTCCGTATCCTATGACTCGCACTGTCCCCTTTCCTCCCGGCCGCCTCGGCCCTCCCCTCATGCTCCATGGCTGAATGACTCATTACGAGCTTACAGAACAGGGCTGCGGGCAGCTTAGAGAAAAGTGAGACAAAACTAAACTTCCAGAGGAGCTATCATCCTTTCAATCCCTCCTCTCTACCTTCTCTTCCTCTGTATCCAGAGCTAAAGCCACTTTGTGTCACTCTAAATTTCAAGCTTCTGCCTAGGAAACTCTTTTCCACTTCCCTAGTGAGGTCGTCCCTCCTTAATCCTCCACCCCGCCCCCTCCCTCTCTGCGGACAACTTTGTCAACCACTTTGATAAGAAGGATGACAACATCCGCTCCTCATTCACTCAGCCTATTGAGTCCACCTGTCCCACTCACACATAACTACCCTACGCCCTGACCTCTTTCTCCCCTCTCTTCAGATGAAATCCTGCGACTAGTTAGGTCCGGCCACCCAACAACCTGCCCGCTCGACCCGATCCCCATCCCCTCCTCCCTTCTCCAGACCATCTCTGGAGACCTTCTCCCATTCCTCATTTCCCTTACCAACTCATCCCTGACCACTGGCTGCATCCCCTCTGACTTCAAAATGGCCAGAATCGCTCCCCTCCTTAAGAAACCAACACACGACCCCTCTAACGTCAGAAACTACAGACCAGTATCCCTTCTTTCTTTTATTTACAAAACACTTGAGCGTGCTGTCTCTGACAAACTCTCTTGTTATCTCTCTCAGAACAATCTTCTTGACCCTAATGGAGGCTCTCCACACTGCCAAAGCTGACTCTCTCTCCTCAGTTCTCATCCTCCTAGATCTATCCACTGCCTTCGACACCATGAACCATCCAATCCTCCTCTAAACCGTCTCAGGGCTGGGCGTCTGAGGCTCAGCACACTCTTGGATTGCATCCTACCTGGCAGGATCTGTGTCTGCACCACATACTCTCACTACTGGTGTCCCCCAGGGCTCAGTTCTAAGCCCTCTCCTCTTCTCTCTATACACCAAGTCACTCGGCTCCGTCATATCCTCAAATGGTCTCTTCTATCATTGCTATGTGGATGACACTTAACTACTCTTCTCCTTCCTCCCTTCTGAGAGCCAGGTGGCGAAACGCATCTCTGCGTGCCTGGCAGACATCTCAGCTTTGATGTCGGCCCACCACCTCAAGCTCAACCCCGACAAAACAGAGCTGATTTTCCTCCCGGGGAAGGTCTGCCCACTCCAAGACCTCTCCATAACGGTTGACAACTCCACAGTGTCACCTTTCCCAGAGTGCAAAGAACCTTGGCATGACTAGGGCTGTTTCAGTGACCGTATTACCGCCACACCGGCGGTCACGAGTCATGAAGGCAGTTAAATTCTACATGACTGTTTATTAACAGTAATTTGGCTTCTCCAAGCTCTGATGCTGCTGATGGTCATTAGTAGCCTACCAAACTTGCTAACTGCCTGGTACTCAGCACTCTATTGTCCCTCTAACCACTCTGACATCAATGCAAATGTAATCAGAAATCTAATCAAACACTTCATGAGAGCCCATGAGCTCATGTTGCGCACATTTCTATAGGCTATGCAATTGCGCGAGGAAACAGAGTGATGGCCTCTATTAAGAAGAGGAGGATCCCATCAGCTTTCTGTAGCCTAGGCCTACTATATTTATTTCTCAACTTTCCTAATATTAAGCACATTGCTTCTCTTTACGAAAGGAGTATAGCCTACCTGGCTGGCATGAAAATGAACCATGGGAAAGCATCCTCTATTCGCTATTTAAGTGCATAGAAGACATTTATTTTTTCCCGCTGCTCCTATTTCGACACAGGTGCATGATAATGGTCCCTTCTAAATCAAAACAAATTTCACACATATATTATTTAGTATATGTAAAGACAAGATTCAATCAAGAACAGTCTGATGGGTCACAATATTAGCCCATCACTTTTGAATTATATATTATCACTCGTGAATGATGCCCAGCATAAGAAACAAAGCCTTTTTTTGTGCAACTTTTTCTAATCATAGTCGCACACCTCATGTAGCCTAGCCCATAGGCCTATATGTTTTGATAGGGTTTGTATCACAACTAAAGTGGCTAAATAACTTGTTAAAATTAAGCACATTAATCTGCTTTACAAGGGGGTGTAGAGCCTAACTGGCATACATAAGCAACGCGTGCGTTTCAATTTTGGGGAAGATCATTTTCACCATAAAAATACACCTTTATAATAAAAGCATTTGATAATGGTATTTTCCCGCTAATCGAACATTTGTGTTTTTAGCCTACTGCCATGTGCGCATTTGCTGTGCTTATAATGTGAAGAAATACCGTAGCCTAATAGTTGATCAACATTTAAAGCTAAACGTTCTGATCTACTGCATCAGCCACATTGTGTAAAAAAGCTTTTTTGGTGCTAGTGGTTGTATTAATTTTGGATCTATCACATTACACAACTGTCCCAGACTATGTTTGGAATATTTATTTCTCGCACAGAATAGAATAGGTTGACTTTTGTACTATGGTGGATAGTAGATTGACATAGGCTACTGCTTTTGTTCTTGTTGGCTGATGAAAAGTAAATGTGGACAGTTCTTCCAATATCTTCAATATGCACCTCAGAATTGGATAAGGACGCGCACAGTTGTGTCCCCGATGTGTCGGTCTTCACTTGTAGCCTGTGAGAAAGACCCGATCACCTGATGGAGAGCCAGGTGGTGCTTTGGAGCGTGCAGAACTCAGGGAGAAGGGCACAACGGCCACTGGTCACAAAAGGCATGGAATTTTTTAGGGTGCATTACGGCCACACAAAGGGGATGCCACCGTGAAATTCGAGGCATTATCAAGTGCTTGTCAAATTGTGAATGAGAGACTGATAAAGTGTGTACAGCCTGCACAAAACAACAAAGCAGAGCTTATGCCTTTCAAGCTACTTTTTTCAAATCATCAGAGTCACATTATGCATCCTTACAATGTATTAAAAATCAATACATATAGCCCAACGTTTGTAGAACAACTAAAGTTCCATTATTAACTCTAAATTAAGCATATAAGAGTACCTATTTCTTTGTTAACCGCTCAACACAGAATAGCCGCATGTGCGTACTCCCTCAAATCGTTATTTTATTCAGCTTTGTTCAATTGTATTCTTCTTACTATAAAATAATATAAAATAATGCCACGGAATTCTAAGCAAATCTTGTCTGCCATTCAGCATAGCCAGATCAGGACCTAACATAAGGACAACTCCGAGTATGCTATTCTGTTCTTCTGAAATAGACTACATTTTCTTCATTATGCTTCTTTAGACCTTTCTAAAATAAATAATGGATTTATTGTGAAGATATAGGCTATATTACATGGATTTATTAGACTTTTTTAAATGTAGATGTTCCAAAGGTCTGCATCAGTGGCTTGTAGTCTATGTGTGGAATCCAGGAGATGCTAAATGTGTTTATCTTAATTAACGTCAATTACCGTGAGACCGACAGTTATTTGCTTGACAATCAACGGCTGGCAAAATTTTGTGACCGCCACAGCCCTAGGCGGGACTCTGGACAACATCCTGTCGGTCTCTGCAAACATCAAAGCAGTGACTAACTCCTGCAGGGTCATGCTCTATAACATCCGTAGAGTACGACCCTACCTCACACAGGAAGCGGCGCAGGTCCTAATTCAGGAACTTGTCATCCCCCGTCTGGACTACTGCAACTCCTAGTTGGCTGGGCTCCCCGCTTGTGCCATCAAACCCCTGCAACTTATCCAGAATGCTGCAGCCCGCCTGGTGTTAACGCTTTCCAGGTTCTTCCATGTCACTCCACTCCTCCGCACACTACACTGGCTTCCAGTCGAAGCTCAAATCCACTACAAGACCATGTACTTTCCTACGGTGCAGCAAGAGGAACTGCCCCTCCCTACCTTCAGTCTATGCTCAAACCCTACACACCAACCCGAGCACTCCGTTCTGCCAACTCTGGTCTCTTGGCCCTCCCACCCCTATGGGAGGGCAGCTCCTGCTGAGCCTAGTCCAAGCTCTTCTCTGTCTTGGCACCCCAATGGTGGAACCAGCTTCCCCCTGAAGCTAGGACAGCAGATTTCCTCACCATCTTCCGAAAACATCTGAAACCCTACCTCAAAGAGCTTCTTAAATAATCCCTCAGCACCCCACCTCGCATACCCTCCTCACGTATATATAAATATTTTTTTTTTAGTTCTGCCCACAACATTTCTATAGAATTGAGGTCAGAGATTTGTGATGGCCACTCCAATACCTTGACTTTGTTGTCCTTAAGCCATTATGCCACAACTTTGGAAGTATGCTTGGGGTCATTGTCCATTTGGAAGACCCATTTGCGACCAAGCTTTAACTTCCTGACTGATGTCTTGAGATGTTGCGTCAATATATCCACACAACTTTCCTTCCCCATGATGCCATCTATTTTGTGAAGTGCACCAGTCCCTCATGCAGCAAAGCACCCCCACAGCATGATGCTGCCACCCTGTGCTTCACGGTTGGGTGGTGTTCTTCGGCTTGCAAGCCTTCCCCTTATTCCTGCAAACATAACGATGGTCATTATCACCAAACAGTTCTATTTTTGTTTCATCAGACCAGAGGACATTTCTCCAAAAAGTACGATCTTTGTCCCCATGTGCAGTTGCAAACCGTATATTGGTTTTTTTATTGCCGGTTTTGGAGCAGTGGCTTCTTCCTTGCTGAGCGGCCTTTCAGGTTATGTCGATATAGGGCTCGTTTTAATGTAGATACTTTTGTACCTGTTTCCTCCAGCATCTTCACAAGGTCCTTTGCTGTTGTTCTGGGATTGATTTGCAATTTTCGCACCAAAGTACATTCATCTCTAGGAGACAGAACGCGTCTCCTTCCTGAGCAGTATGACGGCTGCGTGGTCCCATGGTGTTTATACTTGCGTACTATTGTTTGTAGAGATGAACGTGGTACCTTCAGGCGTTTGGAAATTGCTCCCAAGGATGAACCAGACTTGTGGAGGTCTACAATCTTTTTTCTGAGGTCTTGGCTGATTTCTTTTCATTTTCCCATGATGTCAAGCAAAGAAGCACTGAGTTTGAAGGTAGGCCTTGAAATACATCCACAGGTACTCCTCCAATTGACTCAAATTATGTCAATTAGCCTATCAGAAGCTTCTAAAGCCATGACATCATTTTCTGGAATTTTCCAACCTGTTTAAAGGCACAGTCAACTTAGTGTATGTAAACTTCTGACCCACTGGAATTGTGAAACAGTGAATTATAAGTGAAATAATCTGTGTAAACAATTGTTGGAAAAATTACTTGTGTCATGCACAAAGTAGATGTCCTAACCGACTTGCCAAATCTATAGTTTGTTAACAAGAAATTTGTGGAGTGGTTGAAAAACGAGTTTTAATGACTCCAACCTAAGTGTATGTAAACTTCCGACTTCAACTGTACATACATACACACACACATATATATACATAAATACATATACATACACATATACATATCCTTTTTTTAAATATATTTCCCTTCATTACTTTCCAACCCTACCACCCCTTCCCTAATTGGAGTAAACTAGTGAACAACAATGCTTAGGCCTCTACTTCCAGCTTATACATACTATATACATTTTATGGACACAGTCAATGTTACAATAATTATATTTTGTTTGTTTTTACTCCTGAACTTCCTCTACCCTCAACCTCTACAATCATTTCCATGATGTCTATCCGGTTTGCTTCTATATGTCATATCTTTCTAATTGTGCTCTTTCACAAAGTCTCTCAACCTATAACCTATATACTTATTATGGACACAGTATGCTTTACATTAGTTATCTTGTTGTTATTAGTTGTTGTTAGTTGTTATTAGTCCCATCCTTCAACTTCATTCAACACCACCCGTCTATCTCTTAACACCATCCATTTTAGATTTCTATTTGCCATATATTTTTCAACTGTACTGTGATGTTTTACAAAAGTTCTGAACCTTTCTATTCTCATTGTTTCTACAGATTGTAAATTGAAAATAAACATTTTTGCTAAAAGTATTATTATATTATTGATCGATTGACTATGACTTTTCAGATCACCCAGTAGTGCTATCTGCAGGGTTAGCTCCATATATTGCAATCCTTTAGCCATTCCTGGACCTGTGTCCAAAAACAAGCTACAAATGGACAGCACCAAAACAAATGATCTAATGATTCTGTCTCTTCGCAGCAAAATCTGCAGAGCTGCGAAGATTGTATCCCCCATACAAATAACATTCTATTGGTAACAAGAATTGTATATAATAATTTAAATTGAAAAATTCTAAGTTTTGAATACGGCGTTGTTTTGCGTATCAGTTCATAAACACTATGCCATGGAATCGGTACGTCAAAAATCTCTTCCCAACTATTTTGCAATCTATATGGGACGGCTGTCAATCCTTTGGTCCTTAAATGAAATTGGTATACTTTTTTATTTATCACAATTTTCTTTAACCAATTATGTTCTTTAATGCAGGGCCGACAGAAAAGTTCCTTACTTTTTCCTCCTTCCACTGAACTTCTAGGCAGAGTTGCAAAGAAAAAGCCATATCTCAGACTGGCCAATAAAAAGAAAAGATGAAGATTGGAAAAATTAACACAGACACTGGACTGATGAAGATTGGAAAAAAGTCTTATGGACAGACACATTGAGGTGTTCGGATCACAAAGAAGAATATTTGTGAAACGCAGACCAAATGAAAATATGCTAGAGGAGTGCTTGATGCCATCTGTCAAGCATAGTGGAGGCAATATGATGGTCTGGGGGTGCTTTGGTGGTGGTAAAGTGGGAGATATGTACAGGGTAAAAGGGACATTGAAGAAGGAAGGCTATCACTCCATTTTGCAACGCCATGCCATACCCTGTGGACGGCGCTTGATTGGAGCCAATTTCCTCCTGCAACAAGACAATGACCCAAAGCCCAGCTCCAAACTATTCAAGACCTATTTAGGGAAGAAGCAGTCAGGTGGTATGCTGTCTATAATGGAGTGGCCAGCACAGTCACCGGATCTCAACCCTATTGAGCTGTTGTGGAAGCAGCTTGACCGTATGGTACGTAAGAAGTGCCCACCAAGCCAATCCAACTTGTGGGAGGTGCTTCAGGAAGCATGGGGTGAAATCTCTTCAGATTACCTCAACAAATTGACAACTAGAATGCCAAAGGTCTGCAAGGCTGTAATTGCTGCAAATGGAGGATTCTTTGACGAAAGCAACGTTTGAAGGACACAATTATTATTTCTATTAAAAATCATTATTTTTAACCTTGTCAATGACTACATTTCCTATGCATTTTGCTATATTTCTTATTCAAACTCATTGAATGTATGTTTTCATGGAAAACAAGGCCATTTCTAAGTAACCCCAAACCTTTGAACGGTAGTGTACATATGAGATGAGTGAAGCAAAAATATGTAAACATTATTAAAAAGTGACTAGTGTTCCATTATTAAAGTAGCCAGTTATTTAAAGTCTATGTATATAGGGCAGCAGCCTCTAAGGTGCAGGGTTACGTAACCAGGTGGAAGCTGCCTAGTGTTGGCTATTTAACAGTCCGATGGCCTTGAGATAGAAGCTGTTTTTCAGTCTCTCGGTCCCAGCTTTGATGCACCTGTAATGACCTCGCCTTCTGGATGATAGCGGGGTGAACAGGCAGTGGCTCGGGTGGTTGTTGTCGTTGATTATCTTTCTGGCCTTCCTGTGACATCAGGTGCTGTAGGTGTCCTGGAGGGCAGTTAGTTTATAATAAATAATAATATGCCATTTAGCAGACGCTTTTATCCAAAGCGACTTACAGTCATGTGTGCATACATTTTTATGTATGGGTGGTCCCGGGGATCGAACCCACTACCCTGGCGTTACAAGCGCCATGCTCTACCAATTGAGCTACAGAGGACAGTTTGCCCCCGGTGATGCGTTGGGCAGACCGCACCACCCAATGGAGAGCCCTGTGGTTGCAGGGGGTGCGGTTGCAGTACCAGGCGGTGATATAGCCTGACAGGATGCTCTCAATTGTGCATAGGAGCCAAGAAAATGTAATGTTTGTGAGGGTTTTAGGTGCCAAAACATATTTCTTCAGGCTCCTGAGGTTAAAGAGGCACTGTTGCACCTTCTTCACCACACTGTCTGTGTAGGTGGACATTTACATTACATTTACATCATTTAGCAGACGCTCTTATCCAGAGCGACTTACAAACTTTTTTTTTTTTTTTTTTTTTATGGGGGGTGGGGGAAGAAGGATTACTTTATACTATTCCAGGTATTCCTTAAAGAGGTAGGGTTTCAAGTGTCTCCGGAAGGTGTGGGGGAGCTTGTTCCACCATTGGGGTGCCAGAGCAGCGAATAGCTTTGACTGGGCTGAGCGGGAATTGTGCTTCCGTAGAGGTAGGGGAGCTAGCAGGCCAGAGGTGGATGAACGTAGTGCCCTCGTTTGGGTGTAGGGTCTGATCAGAGCCTGAAGGTAAGGAGGAGCCGTTCCCCTCACAGCTCCGTAGGCAAGCACCATGGTCTTGTAGTAGATGCAAGCCTCAACTGGAAGCCAGTGGAGTGTGCGGAGGAGCGGGGTGACATGAGAGAACTTGGGAAGGTTGAACACCAGACGGGCTGCAGCGTTCTGGATAAGTTGAAGGGGTTTAATGGCACAGGCTGGGAGCCCAGCCAACAGCGAGTTACAGTAATCCAGACAGGAGATGACAAGTGCCTGGATTAGGACCTGTGCCGCTTTCTGTGTAAGGTAGGGTCGTACTCTGCGAATTACCATTTCAGATCGTCAGTGACGTGTACACTGAGGAACTTGAAGCTTTCCACCTTCTCCACTACGATCCCGTCGATGTGGATAGGGGCGGGCTCCCTCTGCTGTTTCCTGAAGTCCACGATCAGCTCATTTGTTTTGTTGACGTTGAATGAGAGATAATTTTCCTGGCACCACACTTCCAAGGCCCTCACTTCCTCCCTGTAGGGGCTGTCTCGTCATTGTTGGTAATCTGGCCTACTACTGTGGCGTGCGTGGCAACGCAGTCATGGGTGAACAGGGTATACAGGAGGGGGCTGAGCATGCACCCTTGTGGGGCCCCTGTGTTGAGCGAAGTGGAGGTGTGGTTTCCTACCTTCACCACCTGGGGGCGCCCGTCAGGAAGTCCAGGACCCAGTTGCACAGGATGGGATTCAGACCCAGGGCCCCGAGCTTAATGATGAGCTTGGATGGTACTATGGTGTTGAATGATGAGCTAGAGTCAATGAACATCATTCCTACATAGGTATTCCTCTTGTCCAGATGGGATAGGGAAGTGTGCAGTGCGATGGCAATTTTAAATGGGTCTAGGGTGTCAGGTAAGGTAGAGATGATATGATCCTTAACTAGCCTCTCAAAACACTTCATGATGACAGAAGTGCGTGCTATGGGGCGATAGTCATTTAGTTCAGTTACCTTTGCTTTCTTGAGTACAGGAATGATGGTGGACATCTTGAAGCAAGTGGGGACAGCAGACTGGGATAGGGAGAGATTGAATATGTCCGTAAACACTCCAGCCAGCTTGTCTGTGCATGCTCTGAGGACTCGGCTAGGGATGCCGTCTGAGCCGGCAGCCTTGCGAGGGTTAAGACGCTTAAATGTCTTACTCACGCCGGCCACGGAGAGGGAGAGCCCTCAGTCCTTTGGTAGCGGGCCACGTCGGTGGCACTGTGTTATCCTCAAAGCGGGCGAAGAAGGTCTTTAGCTTGTCCGTAAGTAAGACGTCGGTGTCCGCATTGCTGGTTTTCCCTTTGTAGTCTGTGGTTGTCTGTAGACCCTGCCACATACATCTTGTGTCTGAGCCGTTGAATTGCGACTGCACTTTGTCTCTATTCTGTCGTTTTTTTTCTGTTTGATTGCCTTACGGAGGGAATAACTACATTATTTGTATTCAGCCATATTCCCAGTCTCCTTGCCATGGTTAAATGCTGTGGTTCGCACTTTCAGTTTTGCGCGAATGCTGCCATTTATCCACGGTTTCTGGTTTGGGTAGGTTTTAATAGTCACAGTGGGTACAACATCTCCTATACACTTCCTGATGAACCGTATCCGTGTATTTGTCAATGTTATTCTCAAAGGCTACCCGGAACATATCCCAGTCCGTGGGATCAAAACAATCTTGAAGCATGGATTCCGATTGGTCAGACCAGGATTGAATAGTCCTTAGCACGGGTACTTCCTGTTTGAGTTTCTGCCTATAGGAAGGGAGGAACAAAATATAGTTGTGATCAGATTTGCCGAAGGGAGGGCGGGGGAGGTCCTTGTAGGCATTTCGAAAAGCTGAGTAGCAGTGGACTAATGTTTTCTCAGAGCGAGTGCTACAGTCTATGTGTTGGTAGAACTTCGGTAGTGTTTTCCTCAAATTTGCTTTGTTAAAATCCCCAGCTACAATAAATGCGGCCTCAGGATATGTGGTTTCCAGTTTCCTTAACGTCCAGTGTAGTTCTTTGAGGGCTGTCGTGGTATCGGTTTGGGGGGGATATACACGGCTGTGACTATAACCGCAGATAATTATCTTGGGAGGTAATACGGTTGGCATTTGATTGTGAGGTATTCTAGGTCGAGTGAATACTTAGTAGCAGTAGTGTGTGTGTGTGTGTGTTTTAAGCTAAGGATCCTGTGTAGCTCAGTTGGTAGAGCACGGCGCTTGCAACGCCAGGGTTGTGGGTTTGTTTCCCATGGGGGGCCAGTATGAAAAAAGTATGAAAATGTATGCACTCACTAACTGTAAGTCACTCTGGATAAGAGTGTCTGCTAAATGACTAAAATGTAAATGTAATCTCCTGCTTCCAGACATTTCACTCATCTCCTGGTTTGACAGGATCCTTCCTCTGGCAGAAAGGATATTTGATTTCCACGCAGATTATTCTATAGCAATTACAACTGACAAGTCCATCTGGACTGGCCCCAATTAAGGGGTAGCCCTACTGCTTGTTGATGAATACAACTGCTTTCATCATTTCTAAGTTCTCATGAGAGCAGTTCATCATGCTCTGATACTGAGCCCGTGCAAGATTTTTACGGGAGAAACCGTGGCTGCAGAGTTGAATTTGCTCTCTTCAGGGTAGAGGGCGCTGGAGGGAATAGCGGCCGTTTTACGGGCTCCTGACCAATTTTGTATACTTTTTGCGCTAATCGTAACTTTTTTTGCACATTATGTTTCTGCCATAGTTTCCTATGATCAAAAAGACCTTCTGGAGATCAATATAGCTTTCACTAACCTCGATTTGGACGAGGACTTCTACTTCAATGAGTCAGAAGCAAAACACATAATGATTATCCCGGACCAGGCCCAAATCCCCGACACTCGAAGAAGGAGGAGACGGTGCTATAGAGGACGGTGTGCGGGATACCTGACAAGACTATGTCGGAGAGTGGATAAATTGCCTCTTCCTTCCGTTCTGTTGGCGAATGTGCAATCACTGGAGAAGAAACTGGCTGAGCTCCGTTCGAGACTATTCTATCAACGTGATCTGAAGAACTGTGATATCCTTTCTCAGATGTACATTGGTGTCGTGGCTGAACAAGTAAATCTAATTCTAGCGGGTTTTTCTATACATCGGCAGGACAGAATGGTAGCGTTGGGAAAGCTCTGGGGAGGGGGTGTGTGTCTCTTTGTCAACAAAAACTGATGCGCAATCTGTAATATTAAGGAAGTCTCAAGGTTCTGCTTGCCTGAGTTAGAATACCTCATGATAAGCTGTAGACCATACTATTTACCAAGATTTTTTATCTATATTTTTCTTAGCTGTCTATTTACTTCCAAAAACCGATGCTTGCACAAAGACCGCACTCAACGAGCTGTATAGGGCCATAAGTAAACAAGAAAATGCTCACCCAGAGGCGGAGCTCCTAGTGGCCGGTGATTTTCATGCAGGAAAACTGAAATCCATTTCACCTAATTTCTACCAGCATGTCACCTGTGCAACTAGAGGTGAAAAAACTCTATATCACCTTTACTCCACACACAAAGATGCATACAAAGCTCTCCCTCGGCCTCCATTTGGAAAATCTGACCATAACTCTATTCTCCTGCTCACAAGCAAAAACTCAAACAGGAAGTACCAGATTAATACAGAAGTAGTCCGATGAAGCGGATGCTAAGCTACAGGACTGTTTCGCTAGCACAGAATGGAGTATGTTTAGGGATTGATCCGATGGCATTGAGGACTTTACTGCATCAGTCACCGGCTTCATTAATAAGTGCATCGATAGGGGCCTTCCGATTGGCGCAGCAGTCTAAGGCCCTGCATCGCAGTGCTAGAGGTGTCACTACAGACCCAGGTTCGATCCTGGACTGTATCACAACCGTCCACGATCGGGAGTCCCATAGGGTGGCGCACAATTGGCCCATACGTACATATCCCAACCAGAAGCCATGGATTGCAGGCAACATCCGCACTGAGCTAAAGGTTAGAGCTGCTGCTTTCAAGGGGCGGGACACTTATCAGACATCCCGCTATGCCTTCTGACGAACCATCTAACAGGCAAAGCGTCAATACAGGACCAAGATCGAATCCTACTACACCGGCTCTGACACTCGTCGGATGTGGCAGGGCTTGCAAACTGTCATGGATTACAAAGGGACACCCAGCAGCGAGCTGTCCAGTGACGGGAGCCTACCAGACGAGCTAAATACCTTCTATGCTCGCTTCAAAACTAGCAACACTGAACCATGCATGAGCGCACCAGCTGTTCTGGGCGACTGTGTGATCTTGCTCTCCGTAGCCGATGTGAGTAAGACCTTTCAACAGGTTAACATTCACAAGGCTGCAGGGCCAGATGGATTACCAGGATGCATACTCAAAGCATGCGCTGAAAAGCTGGCAAGTGTCTTCACTGACATTTTCAACCTCTCCCTGACCAGTCTGTAATACCTACATGTTTCAAGCTTACCACCATAGTCCCTGTGCCCAAGAACACCAAGGTAACCTGTCTGAATGACTATTGCCCTCTAGCACTCACAACTGTAGCTATGAAATGCTTTGAAAGGGTGGTCATGGCTTACATAAAAACCATCATCCCAGACACTCTGGACCCACTCCAATATGCATACTGCCCCAACAGATCCACAGATGACGCAATATCTATTGCACTCCACACTGCCCTTTCCCACCTGGACAAAAGGAACACATACGTGAGAATTATGTTCACTGACTACAGCTCAGCGTTCAACACCATAGTGCCACACTGATCCTCAACACGGGTTCCCCACAGGGGTGCGTGCTCAGCCCCATCCTGTACTCCCTGTTCACCCATGACTGCGTGGCCACGCACGTCTCCAACTCTATCAACTTTGCTGATGATACAACAGTGGTAGGCCTAATTACCAACAGCGACGAGCCTACAGGGAGGAGGTGAGAGCCCTGGCGGAGTGGTGCCAGGAAAATAACCTCTCCTTCAACATCAATGAAACGAAGGAGCTGCGAGAGCACACCCCCATCCACAGTTAATGCTGTACACACCTTTTCTACTCATATACTGTCCATACTGTCTATACACACCATTATATAAAGTACACCATTCACATACAGTGCCTTCAGAAAGAATTCATACCCCTTGATTTATTCCACATTTTGTTGTGTTACAGCATGAATTCAAAATTAATTAAATTGATTTTTTTTCTCATCTGTCTAGACATAATACCAAATAATGACAAAGTGAAAACACTTTTTTAGAAATGTTTGCAAATGTATTTAAAATGAAATATAAAAATATCTCATTTACATAAGTATTCACACCCCTGATTCAATACTTTGTAGAAACATATTTGGCAGCAATTACAGCTGTGAGTCTTTCTGGGTAAGTCTGTAAGAGCGTTCCACACCTGGATTGTGCAACATTTGCCCATTCTTTTTTTCAAAATTCTTCAAGCTCTGTCATATTTGTTGTTGATCATTGCTAGACAACCATTTTCAGGTCAACCATAGATTTTAAAGTAGATTTAAGTCAGAACTTTAACTACAATGTTGTTGATCCATCCACAGTTTTCTCCTAACACAGACTGTAACTGTTTTAAAGTCACCATTGGCCTCATGGTGAAATCCCTGAACGGTTTCCTTCCTCTCCGGCAAATGAGTGAGGATGGACACCTGTGCCATCCAAAGTGTAATTAATAACTTCACCATGCTCAAAGGGATATTCAATGTCTGCTTTTCTTATTTTTACCCATCTACCAATAGGTGCCCTTCTTTGCGAGGCATTGGACAACCTCCCTGGTCTTTGTGGTTGAATCTGTGTTTGAAATTCACTGCTCGACTGAGGGACCTTACAGATCATTGAACATGTGGGGTACAGCGAACAGGTAGTCATTCAAAAAATATGTTAAACACTATTATTGCACAGAGTGAGACCTTGCAACTTAATACGTGACTTGTTAAGCAGATTTTTACTCCTGAAGTTATTTAGGCTTGCCATAACAAAGGGGTTGAATACTTATTGACTAAAGACATTTCAGCTTTTCATTTCGAAATAATTTTGTAAAAAAATAAAAAATTCCACTTTGACCTTATGGGTTATTGTGTGTAGGCCGGTAACAAAACAAATCTAAATGTAATCCATGTAGACAGACAGACAGACACATACACACACGTACAGTACACACACGTCACATATGCACGCACACACAGCATTTACTATTGCTCAGCAGATTCCTAATGCTGAGAGAGCCCAGGGGCCCCTGACAGAATGGGGTGGAGACACTTTAAACACACAAGCTGTCCTAAGCTAAATTGAGCTGGAGTCTCAAACCAGGAGAATCACATTTTGGGGCCTGAGTATTTTACACCAAACCCAAAAACCAAGTCAAAATGGAGGCCACATTCCTGCAAAGCCATTAACCAACCCCACTTGTTTGTTTGGCATATATCGCCCGCACCCATATACTGTAAACTAGTGTAACAGACACACCACACAGGGGGGAGATCCATAAACTGGGCCCATTGGCTGATATGTGAGGTCGTTACATAACACAGCTGTACTGTTACAACATAGCCTAGCCGGCATGACAGAACAAAAATGGGCATGGATCATTACCTTTGATCAGGGATAGAGCCTGCAGCTCCAACTACTGTCTCAACATCCCAAACAAGTTGGACTGAACTTGACAGTTAAGTGCCTTGGACGAGAACACAAACCTAGCTGATGGTCCATTACTCTCCATTATTAACTTCCATTCAAGATCTGGTTTACATATGGGAAGGCCTTCAGTAATACGTAAACAAGGATAGACAGAGGTTGCCCCTGATACTGACACAGTCGGATATCCCCCCACCCACCCTAGATCTGTAATTGAAGGAAACTTCTAGCTCAAGCTATACACTGAGTATACAAAACATTACAAAACATTCGATGACATAGACTGACCAGGTGACTCCAGGTGAAAGCTATGATCCCTTATTGATGTCACTTAGTAAATCCACTTCAATCAGTGTAGATGAAGGTCAGGAGACAGGTTAAAGAAGGATTTTTAAGCCTTGAGACAATTGAGACATGGATTGTGTATGTGTGCCATTCAGAGGGTGAATGGGCAAGACAAAGGTGTTCCTAATGTTTGGTATACTCAGTGTATAGCAACACATCATAGTTTATATGCAGCGGTGATGCATCACTATCATATTGTGGTTAGTGAATGGTTCTGTATGGCTCAGTTGATAGAGCATGGCGTTTGCAACGCCAGAATTGTGGATTCGATTCCCAGAACCACCCATACGTAAAGATGTTGCAAGCATGACTCAAGCCCCATTTACATCGTGACATATTTCATTACGCCGTACGTTATCTTTATGGAGTCTTGCCCCGCTACTGAACTGACAAGTGTAGTGTTTGTAACGCAAGATGGGGAAGAGCCTGTCTCTCGTCAGAGATCACATTTATTTTTGGCAGATTGCAAAATCTGACCTTTTAATTCAAGACAGGATAAATATATTGTTTGAGGTGATAACACCTGTTTTATTTAGTAACTTTTTCCTCAACTTGTTTCTCTAACTTTATAGCAAGTCAAGGTAGCTTGCACTGCAGAACAGCTAATTAGGTAGCTAGTTAGCTTGCTAAAAGCTAGGCTAGGTTAAAGATACCATTGTAGCTAGCAACCTCCACCTAATAATTATCATCAAAAACAAAGGTCATTACCGTCACAATAAACTTACAGGAGGCAACAGTCATATAATATTATTGGCTTAATAGCCAATGTGTATTATTTAACATTACTATTAAAATAGTACTCACTTATAGGAATGGGTAAATGTTTACAAGTTGCTAGCCATCCCATAAAGGCATCACCGAAAACCACATATTTTCATCTTCTTCTATGGTTTGGTAGCTTCCTGTTCTTTGACAGACTCTGGCTGGACTGAAGACGATGCAAAGTAAAAAAAAGTATGCAGCGTCCGTCTCGCCGTTGTGGACATCCCCATTGAAATGCATGACATCCGGCGCAACGTAGCGGAGTGCTTATGGGTAATGTGAATGAGTGTTCAGTCGCTTTGGATAAAAGTGTCTGCTAAATGGCATATATTATACTATTATATATTAATCAGAGGAAGCATAATGCTAATGAAATATTCCTGACCTCCATGCCAATCCGAAATGGCTCACTCTGACCATTATGACAACATCAACATCAACAAAAACAAAACACACAACATTCCTCCTCCTGTTTCTTTCCAAAAGCTCTAACCCAGGCATTGCCAGGCCAGCACCAGGCTCCAGGCTCCAGGCTCCAGCCAACTGAGCCTCCACCAGGACTCCTCTCTATGCTTCCAGCCCCCAAACCTTGCAGATATCCAGGCTTAGATTCTCCTCTCCCGTTGGTGGTTCAATTCTCCTGTAGTAGTCTCCATGATGACCACTGTTCAGACATACCTACAAAAGGTTTATCCAAATACCATCTCCATGTCGATCCATCCTCTACATACCTACAGGGCTTCTCCCACATTGGTCCCCTAGTACACACACACACACATACCTGGGGTGGTTTCTCTAGTGACAGTGTGGCCCATGGGGTGTTATCGGACCACCAGCCACTCTGCCTGTGTGTAGCCCGGATCTTGGCCTTGCTCTTGGTTGGACTCTTCCTTACGCTGTCTCTCAGGTTGGTGAACTTGCCCCGGCTCTTAGACATGGAGGCAGGCAGCGTGCAGGAGCTGTAGTTTACAGAGCTCCCAGAGAGAGGGAGCGGTTGCAAGAGCAGTGGGTGGAGGTTCAACGGAGGGGTGTTGGGCACCTGCTGCATCTGGTGAGGATGATGCTGCTGGCGCTGTAGCTGCTGCTGTTGTAGTTGATGGTGGTGTATCTGTTGGTGTTGTTGGTAGTGTTGTAGTGCCTGCTGTTGGAGCTGCTGGTGGTGTTGGATCTGTGGCTGTTGTTGTTGATGGTGCTGTAGCTGCAACTGTAGCTGTTGGGGGTGTTGAATCTGCATCAGTGGTTGTTGGAGCTGCTGTTGGAGCTGGATCTGCTGTTGTTGGAGGTGTTGTTGCTGTCTGTGGATCACACCCAGCTGCCTCTGTTGGGTGTGTTGGACCCGGGACTGGTTCTGGTTCCCCAGGGCCTGGTTCCCAGACGTCTTACCCAGCCCGGAGACCACCATTCCTGGGCTGGGACTGCAGCCCTCAGGGCCCCCGCAGCAGTATTCGTGATTGTGGTAGTAGGTGGTCATGGTTGGGGCTTAGACGTAGGTCCAAGAAAATATGTAGGAATAGTAGAGTTGGAGATGGAGATGAGGAGTAGGTAGAAAGCCTGGTATTCCTCTTCGGTCTCCTGTAGCAGGCTAGCTAGCGGTGTATAGCGGGCTACCGGTGAGAGAGACCTCAGCACAGCAGCACAACACAGAGATCTCCAGTCTTATCCTCTGGCTGTAGCCCCCTCTCTCCACTCTCACTCCCTCTCTCTCTTTTTCTCTTCTGCACTGCTTCCCTCTCTCAGACCGCTCAGCGTCTCTGCCTCTCCATCGCTCTTGCTCTGTCTCTCTGCCTCTCATCCCCCCTCTCGTTCCCTCTCCCTCGCTCGCCAATTAATGAGCTCCAGTGGGCACTGCACATGACAGCACACAGGCATGAATAATCAATGTGGAGCCGGGACTGTGATATGGGGATCAGGGCTCATCAGTGGACCCTGGCTGACCCTCCATGCTCCCTACAGTGGGAGGAGGAGTGTGATAGTTGCCTGTCTAACTCACATCTACATCCACAGGCTTTTGTTTCTCTTTTCACGACAGCATTAGCAGTGTTTCCCCTATATTCATTTAGAAGCGGTGGAGACTGCGCTATTGGCCACACCAATTACCCCCCCCCCACCCTACAAAAATTATAATATAGAAAACGCTGACCAGTGAATGCTTCTAAAGTACGAGAAGTTTAACAGTGGATGCGACCAGCTGTGGGGCTACTCTGTATGACGACACAGAGACAGCACGCGTTAAGAACACAGAAGTGTGTCATCATGGATGTGGTACTGTACATGCTGTACAGAGAATGAAACTCTATCACCAGAAACAACTCTATAGTTGTTTCTGACATACACTCTGTACTAACTCTGCATATAATGGGTTGCATATTTTTTTCCAATTGACATTTTAGTCATTTAGCAGACGCTCTTATCCAGAGTGACTTACAATTAGTGAGTGCATACATTTTTCATACTGGCCCCCCGTGGGAATCGAACCCACAACCCTTGCGTTGCAAGCGCCATGCTCTACCAACTGAGCTACAGGAGGGCCAATACACCAATAGAGATACATTAGAGATACAGTGCCTTGCAAAAATATTAATCCTTTTGGCATTTTTCCTATTTTGTTGCATTACAACCTGTAATTTAAATTGATTTTTATTTGGATTTCATGTAATGGACATACACAAAATTGTCCATATTGGTATACTGAAATGGAAAAAATAACTTGTTTCAAAAAATTCAAAAAGTTTCAAAAAGTGGTGCGTGCATATGTATTCAACCCCTTTGCTATAAAGCCCCTGAATAAGATCTGGTGCAACCAATTACCTTCAGAAGTCACATAATTAGTTAAATGAAGTCCACCTGTGTGCAATCTATAAGTGTCACATGATCTGTCACATGATCTCAGTATATATACTGTACATCTTTTCTGAAAGGCCCCAGAGTCTGCAACACCACTAAGCAAGGGGCACCACCAAGCAAGTGGCACCATGAAGACCAAGGAGCTCTCCAAACAGGTCAGGAACAAAGTTGTGGAGAAGTACAGATCAGGGATGGGTTATAAAAAAATATCTGAAACTTTGAACATCCCACGGTGCACCATTAAATCAATTATTAAACAATGGAAATAATATGGCACCACAATAAACCTGCAAAGAGAGGGCCGCCCACCAAAACTCACGGACCAGGCAAGGAGGGCATTAATCAGAGAGGCAACAAAGAGACCAAATATAACCCTGAAGGAGCTGCAAAGCTCCACAGCGGAGATTGGAGTATCTGTCCACCACTTTAAGTCGTACACTCCACAGAGCTGGGCTTTACTGAAGAGTGGCCAGAAAAAAGCCATTGCTTAAAGAAAAAAAATAAGGAATCACGTTTGGTGTTCGCCAAAAGCCATTTGGGAGACTCCCCAAACATATGGAAGAAGGTACTCTGGTCAGATGAGACTAAAATTGAGCTTTTTGGCCATCAAGGAAAACGCTACACCTCTCATCACCCTGAGAACACCATCCCACAGTGAAGCATGGTGGTGGCAGCATCATGCTGTGGGGATGTTTTTCATCGGCAGGGACTGGGAAACTGGTCAGAATTGAAGGAATGATGGATGGCGCTAAATACAGGGAAATTCTTGAGGGAAATCTGTTTCAGTCTTCCTGAGATTTGAGA
Source organism: Coregonus lavaretus (assembly GCF_964263955.1). Lineage (NCBI taxonomy): Eukaryota > Metazoa > Chordata > Actinopteri > Salmoniformes > Salmonidae > Coregonus > Coregonus lavaretus. The sequence continues at coordinate 45,805,828 of NC_140008.1, read as the reverse complement.
CTGGGACGGAGGTTCACCTTCCAGCAGGACAATGACCCTAAGCATACTGCTAAAGCAACACTCGAATGGTTTAGGGGGAAACATTTAAATGTCTTGGAATGGCCAATTGAGAATCTGTGGTATGACTTAAAGATTGCTGTACACCAGCGGAACCCATCCAACTTGAAGGAGCTGGAGCAGTTTAGCCTTGAAGAATGGGCAAAAATCCCAGTGGCTAGATGTGCCAAGCTTATAGAGACATACACCAAGAGACTTGCAGCTGTAATTGCTGCAAAAGGTGGCTCTACAAATTATTGACTTTGGGGGGGTGAATAGTTATGCACGCTCAAGTTTTCAGTTTTTTGTCTTATTTCTTGTTTGTTTCAAAAGAAAAAATATTTTGCATCTTCAAAGTGGTAGGCATGTTGTGTAAATCAAATGATACAAACCCCCCCAAAATCCATTTTAATTCCAGGTTGTAAGGCAACAATATAGGAAAAATGCCAAGGGGGTGAATCCTTTCGCAAGCCACTGTAGAGATACATTAGATACATGATGCGGTACATTTCCTCAGTGTGCATTTAATATTTGTAAAAGTCACAAGCATCTATCGGACAAACAATGCCTAGGGTCATATGACCAAAGCAAAGACATATATGCATGGTATTTCATGTTTATTAAAATTATATATAGTAATGCGCCCTACTAGCAGTCATATGCTAAAACTCTATAGGGCTCCAAGGCAGGTGGCATTAACGTGTGTCATGGCTAGCCCTCACCAGAGAGATTTGAACTGTTCACTTGTTCCATTGTAATGCACAGAGAGACACATAGACAGGCTAGTACATGAGAGTCTTTATAAAGAGCTAACACTAGTGCTGAGGGCACTGAGAAAGAAAAAGCAGAAAGAAAGAAAGAAAGAAAGAAAGAAAGAAAGAAAGAAAGAAAGAAAGAAAGAAAGAAAGAAAGAAAGAAAGAAAGAAAGAAAGAAAGAAAGAAAGAAAGAAAGAAAGAAAGAAAGAAAGAAAGAAAGAAAGAAAGAGGAGGACTGTAACCCAGAGTAAGAAAGAATAAGACTGAGTGAGAAAGAAAGAGACGAGAGTGAGAGAAACAGAGAGACAAGACAAAAGGGAGGACTGCATATCAGGGTAAGAGAGAGAGAGAGGTGGTCTCTACTGTATGTGAAGTACTAACCCTAGAGGTTATTTTATTCCACCAGTTAAAGTGGCTACAAAGAATAGGTTAGCATCTTACCGCTAAAAACACCACTCTGACAAAGGACAGCCCTGAAAGACTAGTAATTGCATTAAAAAGAAAGGGAGGGGGAGAAAGAGAAAGAGATGGACAAAGTGTGTCGGATATACTGGAAGACGTGTACAGGAACCCTTCAAATACAATGACTGAATATAACCTCTTCATGTGAAACTGTGTAAACTGTGTAATTATTAGCCTAACACAAAGGCACGACAAGCGAGGGAGATTTACTCAAAACACTTACTACAGGAATGGGTAATAACAGATAATGGACTGCATTTACACAGCATTTTTCACCCAAGGTCTCAAAGCACCTTGTACAGTATGAGGATAACCCAACCCAACCACACCCACTTGATGGTTTCTATTGCAGTTTACGTACCGTCATGTACAGGGGGCTGTATGGTTTAGGGGTTTCAAACTTTCATGCACTGTGACCCATTTGAGGCCTTTCAGATTGTCTTGTGACCAACCCAATATTACTGCCCACAATGTAGCATTACGCTGTGACCATAATAGTATGTGCTGGGACTCTCCCTTTGGGAACCACTGTAGTAATGGCTCTCCCATTAGCAGTCACTGGAGAACACATCCCAAGACTAAACACCAGGGGGCTCTACAGACCCACAGGGACCGGCACTCACACTGGCCTATAAGGATGAAGCTTCTCATAGACACTGATCTAAGATCCATTTTGTGCTTCCCCTGCCTAATGGTTAGGATTAGGATTCAGAGAGGGTAAACTAATCCTAGATCTGTGCCTACAGGCAACTTCTACCCAGAGCGGCCAATAATTATCAGGAACGATTACAAGGCCTCATACAGAGAGAGAGCCTCATGGTACTTGAGATGCAGCCAGACTGATTGGTACAGACAAGGTCTTTATTGGATGCTAGTTTAATTATAAATGTCTGTGATACTGTTTCAGTGTATATGGAAATTAATGAGATTACTACAATACACATTTTGCAGGTCTTACTGTGATATATTGTGTCTGTGATCAATGGAATGGTAGAAAGGAAATCCTTTGAGATGATTATCAAGATCATATTACATTACATTTCATTACATGCACGTACATTACCATCTGAGTCAAGATGATCAACTAGGGCTAGGCCACTTCTGCTACCTGATGACTTTCGGTATCAGCCATTTAAAGAATCTCTGAAGAGCTTTCATATACATCACTTACTCCAGTCCCATTGCTCTGACTGACTGGGAGAAGTGATATTGTAACTTTATCAAGAGCCAGGCCAACTGTAACTCAATTCTGCCCAGTGTCCTAGGTGTGCACATAGAGTAGGATTGTGCTGGCACAGTAAATGGAATATCTCCAGTGTAGAGTAAACTGTAGGCAACGGTCTCTAGGCCTGCCCAGGCAAGGGCAAAGGTACTCTCATTTGGACATGAGGCAGTTCACTGAGAGTAAGGCAATGCCTTGGTGGAAATAACTTGGTACTGAGAATTCAAGGAGATGGTAATGGGAAGAGAGAGAGCATGTGTATGCGGTGCGTGTGGGAGAGTTGATCTGCGAGGCAGAGTGAGTCTCCGTCCCACACAGTCAGCGTGATGCAGTGATAAAATAACCACACACTTTTCCATCTGCACTGACCCTCCCTCCCTCCCTTTTTTGTTGTTGTTGATATTTTCGCTGCACTGTCAAGAGGAGAGCTCACAAGTAAACATTGTACCGTTTACACCCCGCTGTATACTGTGAATATGACGAATAAACCTTGATTTGATTGGAGCCAAGACTGCAACAAAATAACACAAAATAACAACGACAGGTGGCACTTATGTGTGTGTGTGTGTGTGTGAGTCTGTCTGAATTTGTGTTTGTCTGAATGTGTGACATGTCGAAGCCTGTGTTTGTGTGTGTTTGTGTCTGAGCGTCTGTCTGAGAGCGTGTCTGTCTAAGCCTCCCGAGTGGCGCAGTGGTCTAAGGCACTGCGTCGCAGTGCTAGCTGTGCCACTAGAGATCCTGGTTCGAATCCAGGCTCTGTCGTAGCCGGCCGCGACCGGGAGACCCATGGGGCGGCGCGCACAATTGGCCCAGCGTCGTCCAGGGTAGGGGAGGGGTAGCTCAGTTGGTAGAGCATGGCGTTTGCAATGCCAGGGTTGTGGGTTCGATAAAATAATGTATGCACTAACTGTAAGTCGCTCTGGATAAGAGCGTCTGCTAAATGAGTAAAATGTAAGCCTGTGTGTGTGTCTGTCTGTCTAAGCCTGTGTGTCTGCCTGAACGTGTGTGTGTGCATTATACAGGGCAGATGGCTGATAGGGAGCAGAGGAGGGTTATTATTTGGTTGAGGTGAGCTGCCTTCTGGTGTTGGATACAGCATCACTGCCTAGCCATCGAAAATGCACCACCGTGTGTGTGTGTCCAACACGCACCAGCACAACCCACAGCTAGCTGAGTCAAAATAAATAAACTAAAATACAACACGTGACGCCATTGGAGGAGAGGAGAGGACCAGAGAGACCTTCTGGTCTTGATGACGGCTACGATGCAAGGTTATGTGTCGTCTCTGGGGGCTGGTGCTACTCTGATACATCAAAGACCAAGACCATAGAGGATTACACAGACAAATTGGCCAATTGAGAGAGGGAGAGAGAGTGTGACAAGAGAAAAAGAGAGAGAGAAAGAAGGTAGCCTAAATACACACACACACAGAGCAGGTAGCCTAAACACGTACACTCATTAGCAAAGATTTTCAGTTTGCAAACACACACTGGAATAAGTACCTGAGTGACTGAGTGAGGGCTTTGCATAGGAGCTTTGTTGCATTTTTTTTGTGGGACTAGAAAAATGTCTGGAACGTAAAATAATGTTATTAAGCAGTTCCCATGCTTTTCAAATAACGGTTCTGTTCCGGAACAGTATGGATCACTTTCGTTCCAGGTTCCGTTTATGTTCCTTGAAAAATGTTGGTTCTGTTTCCTGAACCGGTTCCAACCCCTGGATCCTTGCATATGAACCTGAGTGATAGAGTGATAGAGAGCTGTTGTAACTAGAGCAGGCGAGGCGAGGAGGTGCTGTCATTGGAGCTTAATGGACGGGGGTGCTGAAAGGAGCTCACAAAGACCAAGGCTTTACTCATTTAAAACTACAAATGACTTCTAAATTAGCTGCCACCATTCACAGGGACTCTGTCAAACAGCCTCTGGAAATACACTAGCCCTGACAGTGGAGAGATATGGTCACGAACAGTAGCTAGAGATGCTTATGCTAATACACAAACGCGAACACACGCATGTGCACACAGAAGGTAATATATTCCCTCAGGTAGGCTACACACTAGATCAGTCACCTGAGAGAGAGACAGGGGAGTAAAGGGGATTCCTTCTGGGACTGAGAGTGAGGAGATCGTTTCCACTAGAAGAAACTACTTTCTCTCTCAACCAGGTTCATATTCAAGGATCCCTATGTTTGGGGATGGATCCACCGAAGCAATCCTCCTGTGTTTTCCCTCTGTTTTACATGATAGTCTGTTAAGAAACACTGTAGGTTGTGTATTAGTTTCCTCCACAGAGATGTTCATGTCCTCATGCATTATTACAGAGCCCAACCACAAGACAGAGAGACATTTACCTCTCTGCTTTCTACCATTACTCCACTCCAGTTATAGAGAGACCTACATCTCCAACACAACAATCTATGTTACCTGAGAAAGCTTTTGAACACCCGACCACACTAGAAGACAGGCACTAAATATGACATAAAAAAAGTACTAGTTTCAAGTTTTCTACACAATGGACATACATCACATAATTCAATAATGCATGACCATACAGCTCTGTACATTATGTAGTCCTGTACGAAGCATTGCTTTACAGGAGATCTAGAAGTATACAAGACTCAGCCCCCAAGCATGCTCGATGCAGACACACACTCACACACTGCATGCACGCACCTGCACACACACACACAGACACACACGTGAGCACTACAGTTTACTCTTCCTCCCAGTGCCCTTCTCCATCCTTCCCTCTCTCAAAAGTCTCCATCCATCCCTCTCCATCAGTAAAAGACTGTGAGGATGAATTTATGTAAAGTGTTGGCCCCCCACCAGGCAGCTCCAGTCACAGAGCAGCAGGTATGATGGGCCATTATTCCTCCGCTAAGTGCTCTGGATAACACCTTGGGATTTAGATTTTATTGGGATCCACATTAGCTGATGGCAATGGTGACAGCTAGTCTTCCTGGGTTCCAACATATACCAAAAAATACATTACAGACAAAAATACTTTACATACATTTTAAAACATTACAGACTTACACACATACATACAGATGTAGGATCTTAATTTGATCACTCTTTTGTTGCTGAGAATTTTCCTGCACAACAGGAAGTGCAAGCTTGTAGTGTATTCAAGGTTTAAAAAGGCTTCTAAATGTCAGACTGGATTTTCCCTAACAAAAAATGTATCAACCCCTACAAATTATTTCATTAATTATAATCCACATATCACATTTCCTTTTTCTGCAGGATTATTTCCTGCTGTATCAAATTGGCTCAAATTAAGATCCTACATCTGCATACATATGCCTTAACTAGGTTGACTAGGTCATACAGGGGAGAGGTGCTGTGTTGTGAGGTGTTGTTCTACTGTTTTTTTTTAAATAAAATGTAATACTGTACGTTGCCTTGAATTCATTCTGGACTTTGGGACTGTAAAGAAACCCCTGATGGCATGTCTGGTGGGGTATGTCTATCAGAGCTATATGTAAGTTGATTATACAGACAATTTTGAATTTTATTACTCACAACAACAACAAAAAATTGATGCAGTCAATCTCTCCTCTACTTTGAGCAAAGAGAGACTGACATGCATACTGTTGACATTAACCCTCTATGTGCATTGTTCTGGGCCAACTGCATCTTTTCTAGGTCCTTCTTTGCAGCACTTGACCATATCACCGGGCAATAGTCAAGTTTTAGATACAACTAGAGCCTGCAGGATTTGTTTGGTCGACTGTGCTGTTAAAAAAGCTGAGCTTCTTTTTACCTCTCCCCATCTTTACAACAATTGAATCAATATGCCTTGACCATGACAATTTACAGTCTAAGGTGACACCAAGAAGTTTAGTCTTCTCAACAGCCACATCATTCATTAACAGATTCAGCTGAGGTCTAGAATTTAGGGAATGATTTGTACCAAATACAATGCTTTTAGTTTTAGATATGTTCAGGACTAGTTTATTACTAGCCACCCATTCCAAAACTGACAGCCACTCTTTGTTTAGGTTTGCAGTGATTTCACTAGCTGTGGTTGCTGACGTGTATAATGTTGAATCATCAGTGCACATAGACACACAGGCTTTGTTTAATGCTAGTGGTAAATAATTAGTAAAAATAGAGAGCAGTAAAGGGCCAAGAAAGCTGCCTTGCGGAATACCACACGTTTTACATTAGAGAAGCTTCCATTAAATAAAACCCTCTGTGTTCAATTGGATAGATAGCTGTCAACCCATGATATGGCAGAGGATGTAAAGCCATAACACATAAATTTTTCCAATGACAGATTATGGTAAATAATATCAAAGGCTGCATTGAAGTCTAACAATACAGATCCCATAATCTTCTTACTATCTATTTCTTTCAGCCAATCATCAGTTGTTTGTGTCAGTGAAATACATGTTGAGTGCCCTTCTCTATAAGCATGCTGAAAGTCAGTTGTTAATTTGTTCACAGAGAAATAGCATTGTATCTGGTCAAACACCATTTTTTCCAAAAGTTTGCTTGGAGCCGGTAGCAAGCTGATTGGTCGGCTGTTAGAACCAGTAAATGGGTACCGGAATGACTCTTAGAACCATTCTTGGGTACCGGAATGACTTTAGCTTCCCTCCAGGTCTGAGGGACGCTAAAGATATGACAAACAGGAGTGGCAATATAGTCCGCTACCATCCATATAGTCCGCTACCAGCTTTCCATCTAAGTCATCAATGCCAGGTGGTTTGTCGTTATTGATGGACAACCATTTTTGCCTCTCCACACTAACTTTACAGAATTCAAAATGACAATGATTTTCTTTCGTTATTAGCTATTTTATGCATGAATATGATGTCTCACAGTTTATTTTTGGCATTTCATGCCTGAGTTTGCCCACTTTGCCAACCAAATAGTATAATTGCCAATATCAAAAGGTTTTGTGATGAATGAGCCTTCTGACTGACTCAATGAAAGATGGAGTTGAATTCCAAAGTGTTTTTCCATCATACTTCACATTATTTATCTTAATTTCATAATACAGTTTCTTCTTCTTTTTGATCAGTTTAGTCACATAATTTCTCAATTTACAGTTAGTTTGCCAATAAGATGTGCAGCCCGACTCACCACTACTTTTGCTTAATTTCTCTCAACCATACAGTTTTCAATTCCTCATCAATCCACGGAGCCTTAACAGTTCTAACAGTCAGTTTCTTAATAGGTGTGTGTTTATCAATTACTGGAAGAAGCAATGTCATAAATGCATCAAGTGCAAACATTTTGTATGATCTCTTATATACTATTTTAGGCTTAGTCTTTGGAACTTTGGGGCTTCTGAATGTAGCCACTATATCATGGTCACTACATCCAATTGGTGTGAATACAGCTTTAGAATAAATGTATGCAGCATTAGTAAAATTTTTATCAATACACGTGGATGATATATACTGAACAAAAATATAAACGCAACATTTTCAAAGATTTTACTGAGTTACAGTTCATAGAAGGAAATCAGTCAATTGAAATAAATTAATTAGGCCCTAATCTTTAGATTTCAAATGACTGGGCAGGGGCACAGCCATGGTTGGGCCTGGGAGGGCATAGGCCCACCCACTGGGGAACCAGGTCTAGCCAATCATAATTTGTTTTCCCCCACAAAATGGCTTTATTACAGACAGAAATAAATAATAATAAATAATAATAATAATAATATGCCATTTAGCAGACGCTTTTATCCAAAGCGACTTACAGTCATGCGTGCATACATTTTTTGTGTATGGGTGGTCCCGGGGATCGAACCCACTACCTTGGCGTTACAAGCGCCGTGCTCTACCAGCTGAGCTACAGAGGACCACAGCACCGCCCCTCCCCCTCAGACAGTTGTGGTTCATATGCATAAGTTTGTATTTGGAGTAAAACAAATTATTATAATATTCATTAATAAAATATAAAGACACTGCCCAGACAAACAGCAGTGGTGAAACCAGAGGCCCCACTACAGTAGTGACCATGTGCCCTCCTGCCTCACTAGACACACAGAGAGAAATCAGTAGTGACCATGTGCCTTCCTGCCTCACTAGACACACAGAGAGAAATCAGTAGTGACCATGTGCCTTCCTGCCTCACTAGACACACAGAGAGAAATCAGTAGTGACCATGTGCCTTCCTGCCTCACTAGACACACAGAGAGAAATCAGTAGTGACCATGTACCCTCCTGCCTCACTAGACACACAGAGAGAAATCAGTAGTGACCATGTGCCTTCCTGCCTCACTAGACACACAGAGAGAAATCAGTAGTGACCATGTGCCTTCCTGCCTCACTAGACACACAGAGAGAAATCAGTAGTGACCATGTGCCTTCCTGCCTCACTAGACACACAGAGAGAAATCAGTAGTGACCATGTGCCTTCCTGCCTCACTAGACACACAGAGAGAAATCAGTAGTGACCATGTGCCTTCCTGCCTCACTAGACACACAGAGAGAAATCAGTAGTGACCATGTGCCTTCCTGCCTCACTAGACACACAGAGAGAAATCAGTAGTGACCATGTGCCTTCCTGCCTCACTAGACACACAGAGAGAAATCAGTAGTGACCATGTGCCTTCCTGCCTCACTAGACACACAGAGAGAATCAGTAGTGACCATGTGCCTTCCTGCCTCACTCGACACACAGAGAGAAATCAGTAGGTCTAGCCAATCATAATTTGTTTTCCCCCACAAAATGGCTTTATTACAGACAGAAATACTCCTCAGCACCGCCCCTCCCCCTCAGACAATCCTGCAGGTGAAGAAGCCAGATGTGGAGCTCTTGGGCTGGCGTGGTTACACGTGGCCTGTGGTTGTGAGACCGGTTGGATGTACTGCCAAATTCTCTAAAACGACGTTGGATGTGGCTTATGATAGAGAAATTAATGTTCAAATCTCTGGCAACAGCTCTGTTGGACATTTCTGCAGTCAGCATGCCAATTGCACGCGCCCTCAAAATTTGAAACAACTGTGGCATTGTGCTGTGTGACAAAACTGCACATTTTAGAGTGGCCTTATGTCCCCAGCACAAGGTGCACCTGTGTAATGATCATGCTGTTTAATCAGCATCTTGATATGCCACGCCTGTCAGGTGGATGGATTTTCTTGGCAAAGGAGAAATGCTCACTAACAGGGATGTAAACAAATGTGTACATAAAATTTGAAAGAAATAAGCTTTATTTGCATATTAAACATTTCTGGGATCTTTTTATTTCAGCTCATGAAACATGGGACCAAAACTTTACATGTTGCGTTTATATTTTTGTTCTGTATAGTTCCTGTAGTGTTTGTAAACACCCTGGTAGGTTGATTAATAACCTCAACCAGATTACAGGCACTGGTTACAGTGAGAAGCTTCCTCTTGAGCGTTATTGTGAATGAGCTGAGTCAGTATGACCGGGTGACTCCTCCAGTCTCTAGTCAGAGCTATGGTAACACTGAGACAAGGAAGATGATGAAGAAGACAAGGAAGATGAAGAAGAAGAAGAAGAAGAAGAAGAAGAAGAAGAAGAAGAAGAAGAAGAAGAAGAAGAAGAAGAAGAAGAAGAAGAAGAAGAAGAAGAAGAAGAAGAAGCGGAAGAAGGACAGGAAGCTGGGGAGCAGCAAAACCCAGACAAAGGCAGAGAGGAAATGTCGGGTGAGGGTACATGATCAGAAGATGCAGATGATCCTCTGCCGGAGGGCGGAGGTTCATCTTATATGGCGACACCCCCGTCAGATCTCGGGCCCTGGGTGGAGTTGGTCGAGTTGCCTGATGGCACATGGGCCATGAAGCAGATGGCACCACGGATTTGTCTCAACTACGAAGGAACCAATGTGTTACCTGACTGTGTAGACATCACGTGTAAAGGAGCCAATGTAACTTTGCTTAAATGTCACCTGTAAGGTGTGGATGTTTTGTGTGGCTGTTTTCAAAGGAGGCATGTGCTTGGACAATTAATGGGTATAAAAACCTATGTAAAAGATAGGGAAAGAGTGGAGATTCTGGGGAAGAAAGATAAGGAGCTAATTGATGTACTAGAATTAGAAGACTTTTGGGGTAAGGTAAGAACATAACTTAATTACTATTGTTAGAAGCTACTGCATTGTAATTGCTATATAAAAAAAAAACAATAAAATCCATCAGTTGTGAAATTGTGGAACCAATAGAGAAGCATTACTGGTTTTCATTAACTAGTTAAATTACTTGTTGAATAAAGTGCTGAAGAAGAAAAGTAGCATTATAACAATTACAGGATCAGGGGGTTCACCTTAGGTGTCCTGCGGCCAGACCATATTGTGGGCTTGAGCAGGAAACCACAGGGGAGCTTGAGGGTAACTGTGTAAAAGGCACACAAAAGGATCACTGAGTATCTATAGTTTGTCCTTACTCAGACAAAAGTGATGAACCCCTGCTTGCAGCTAAGAATCATGACTCGTTTCAGGAAACTAGGCGTATGTCGCAAGTCACTATTTCACAGGGGAGGCATTTGAAAGTAAAACATTTTTTATATTAAAATCTGTTTTGGGGCAGAAATGCCTTCTGGAACATGTGAACGTTCATGTGCCTTAATAACAAACTTGAATGCCATCTGTAAATATGAATAAAATTGTTAAATTACGAGCCTAGTTTAGCCACAGAAAAAGACAGGAACCTTCCCGCTAGCCATGATTGGCTGAGATAATGGGTGGGCTGGACATGCCGAGAGATGAGTTCGGATTGGTCTGCCATGTAGCATGATTCTGTCTATAACATGAGCTTGTCAGTATGTGTAGGTAATCCTTTCTAACGCAGCTTTTTTTGAAAGATATCACGTAGTAGAACTGCAAATGTGTTGCACTCAGTGGAATCAGTGGAATGTGGAATGCCCGGTGGAATTAGAGTATGATAGCTAAGGAGATGGAGAAAATTATGGCGTTTGATTGAAAATATGCAGAGGGAGTCGAAAAGAGAACACACAGAAGGCTGTTGTATAAAACACCTGTCTCCGGATTACATCTTCAAAGTAAGGGCAACCATGGCATCCGTGACAGAGAGGGAGAAGTGTCCATCCATGTATACTGGTAAGAGAGTCTAGCTAGCTACATTTTCAGATATTATACATTTAATAGCAATTACAGTGAGGGAAAAAAAGTATTTGATCCCCTGCTGATTTTGTACGTTTGCCCACTGACAAAGAAATAATCAGTCTATAATTTTAATGGTAGGTTTATTTGAACAGTGAGAGACATAATAACAGCAAAAAAATCCAGAAAAATGCATGTCAAACATGTTATAAATTGATTTGCATTTTAATGAGGGAAATAAGTATTTGACCCTCTCTCAATCAGAAAGATTTCTGGCTCCCAGGTGTCTTTTATACAGGTAACGAGCTGAGATTAGGAGCACACTCTTAAAGGGCGTGCTCCTAATTTCAGCTTGTTACCTGTATAAAAGACACCTGTCCACAGAAGCAATCAATCAATCATATTCCAAACTCTCCACCATGGCCAAGACCAAAGAGCTCTCCAAGGATGTCAGGGACAAGATTGTAGACCTACACAAGGCTGGAATGGGCTACAAGACCATCGCCAAGCAGCTTGGTGAGAAGGTGACAACAGTTGGTGCGATTATTCGCAAATGGAAGAAACACAAAAGAACTGTCAATCTCCCTCGGCCTGGGGCTCCATGCAAGATCTCACCTCGTGAAGATGCAATGATCATGAGAACGGTGAGGAATCAGCCCAGAACTACACGGGAGGATCTTGTCAATGATCTCAAGGCAGCTGGGACCATAGTCACCAAGAAAACAATTGGTAACACACTACGCCGTGAAGGACTGAAATCCTGCAGCGCCCGCAAGGTCCCCCTGCTCAAGGAAGCACATATACATGCCCGTCTGAAGTTTGCCAATGAACATCTGAATGATTCAGAGGAGAACTGGGTGAAAGTGTTGTGGTCAGATGAGACCAAAATGGAGCTCTTTGGTATCAACTCAACTCGCCGTGTTTGGAGGAGGAGGAATGCTGCCTATGACCCCAAGAACACCATCCCCACCGTCAAACATGGAGGTGGAAACATTATGCTTTGGGGGTGTGTTTCCGCTAAGGGGACAGGACAACTTCACCGCATCAAAGGGACGATGGACAGGGCCATGTACCGTCAAATCTTGGGTGAGAACCTCCTTCCCTCAGTCAGGGCATTGAAAATGGGTCGTGGATAGGTATTCCAGCATGACAATGACCCAAATCACACGGCCAAGGCAACAAATGAGTGGCTCAAGAAGTAGCACATTAAGGTCCTGGAGTGGCCTAGCCAGTCTCCAGACCTTAATCCCATAGAAAATCTGTGGAGGGAGCTGAAGGTTCGAGTTACCAAACGTCAGCCTCGAAACCTTAATGACTTGGAGAAGATCTGCAAAGAGGAGTGGGACAAAATCCCTCCTGAGATGTGTGCAAACCTGGTGGCCAACTACAAGAAATGTCTGACCTCTGTGATTGCCAACAAGGGTTTTACCACCAAGTACTAAGTCATGTTTTGCAGAGGGGTCAAATACTTATTTCCCTCATTAAAATGCAAATCAATTCATAACATTTTTGACATGCGTTTTTCTGGAATTTTTTGTTGTTATTCTGTCTCTCACTGTTCAAATAAACCTACCATTATAATTATAGACTGATCATTTATTTGTCAGTGGGCAAACGTACAAAATCAGCAGTGGATCAAATACTTGTTTCCCTCACTGTATGGGCTAGGTTACATGTGCGACTATGATTTTAAAAATTCACAAAAAAAAGGCTTTGTTTCTTGCCTTACGCTGGGCATCATTCACAAGTGATAATATATAATTCACAAGTGATAGGCTAATATTGTCAACCATCAGACTATTCTTGATTTAATCTTGTCTTTACATATACTAAATAATATATGTGTGAAATTTGTTTTGATTTAGAATGGACCATTATAATGCACGTCTCGAAAACAGGGGAAGGGGGAAAAAAGACATGTCATCTATGCACTTAAATAGCGAATGGAGGTCGCTTTTCCCGTGGTTCATTTTCATGCCACCTAAGTAGACTATACTGCTGTTGTAAAGAGAAGCAATATGCTTAATATTAGGAAAGTTGAGAAATAAATGTAGTAGGCCTAGCCTATAGAAAGCTGATGGGATCCTCCTCTTTTTAATAGAGGCCATCACTCTGTATTTCTCATGCAATTGCAAAGCCTATAGAAATGTTGCGCAACATGAGCTCATGGGCTCTCATGAAGTGTATGATTAGATTCCGCTGTGTACCAGGCAGTTAGCAAGTTTGGTAATGACCATCAGCAGCATCAGAGCTTGGAGAAGCCTAATTACCGTGACTAAACGGTCACATGGAATTTGACTGCCTTCCTGACTCGTGACCGCCGGTGTGGCAGTAATATGGTCACCGCAACAGCCCTACTCCTCAGTAAAAGTCACATGACAGTCACCGCAACAGCCCTAGGTGGAGCTAGAAAGTTGGCTGTCAGAAGTATTACAATGTAAACTTACTTTTAATCCGTCTGTCTGCATATTTCAAGACATGGCATATGGGGGTGTAGTGATATACCCAATGGGTTGGACAATTCTCATCTCATCACTCATCTTGAAAAAAACGTATACTAAAAACATGAAAATCAACCAATCCGCCATCATTAACATGAAATAGCATGGGCGACCGATGAAAAACACATTTGTACAATTTAAGGCCAAGTGGCAAACAATAATGCAGGCACTAGGGATGGGGGTGTGAGCATGCGGGTCTGGGCAGATGAGATGTAGTCGTTATTTGTGTGCGTATGTAAGTTGTGGTTCATATGCATAAGTTTGTATTTGGAGTAAAACAAATTATTATAATATTCATTAATAAAATATAAAGACACTGCCCAGACAAACAGCAGTGGTGAAACCAGAGGCCCCACTACAGTAGTGACCATGTGCCCTCCTGCCTCACTAGACACACAGAGAGAAATCAGTAGTGACCATGTGCCTTCCTGCCTCACTAGACACACAGAGAGAAATCAGTAGTGACCATGTGCCTTCCTGCCTCACTAGACACACAGAGAGAAATCAGTAGTGACCATGTGCCTTCCTGCCTCACTAGACACACAGAGAGAAATCAGTAGTGACCATGTGCCTTCCTGCCTCACTAGACACACAGAGAGAAATCAGTAGTGACCATGTGCCTTCCTGCCTCACTAGACACACAGAGAGAAATCAGTAGTGACCATGTGCCTTCCTGCCTCACTAGACACACAGAGAGAAATCAGTAGTGACCATGTGCCTTCCTGCCTCACTCGACACACAGAGAGAAATCAGTAGTGACCATGTGCCCTCCTGCCTCACTAGACACACAGAGAGAAATCAGTAGTGACCATGTGCCCTCCTGCCTCACTCGACACACAGAGAGAAATCAGTAGTGACCATGTGCCTTCCTGCCTCACTAGACACACAGAGAGAAATCAGTAGTGACCATGTGCCCTCCTGCCTCACCAGACAGCCCTGATCTCTCCTCTCCAGTCCCAACTCATTGTGGCTGACAGGACAGGACAGGACACTGAGACAACACTGTGAGGAAGCTAGCCAGGTTAGTTAAGCTTGGTCAAGGACTAAATTACTGAATAACTTGATGAGTAAAATAACAATGGAAAAGCAGAATATCTAATGCTCCAGAGAGGTGTTAGTAGGGGGCTAGGTGCCAGGGGACCAGGGGATTGGGTCTCTGTTAACGTTTCACGTTCTATAGTACACTCCCAGGCAGTGGGGATTTTAGCATGTACATTTTGGTGGGGCAAACTAAAAACATTTTTTAGATGCATGCCAGCAAAGCCACTACACAACACAACACTAAACAATACATTAATGTAGTTGTTTTGAACGTGGCAGACGTCATGCTGGATTGACAGCATGGCCAATGTTGATAGTTAATCCTTTTAAGCTTGGAAAACAGAAAACAAAACCCAGAGTTGGACCACACACCCACTCCACTGAACAGCAGAATAGTGATTGATTTGCAATGCTTGCAGTTAGCTCCTGATTCCTTCCAAACCAGTAATTGTTGAATTTGTGATTTCCAACTTGTGTAATGTTTATGTCCGATAGGTTTTATCTATAATTTCTCTTCATAGAACAAGGGTTGAAAAGGGTTTGCCAGTAGATTGTCGACTTGATTCATGATGATGACTGCTAGCTTGCTACTTAAGATTTTAAAAGTATAATGTTGACATGATCAGTCCAATCAAAGCTACGGTAGATATAATGTGATTTGACGTAATTTTATCTGTGGCCAATGACCTTGAGCCTTCTTGGATGGGCACTTCTAATGTAACTCTAAGGCAGCACCCAAGGGGCTTGAATTTTCAAGCTCTCCCCGTAGATTTTGCGGCGACGTAGTGTCCCCATGGTGACGTAGTGTCCCCATGAGTGACAGAACACTAAGCCAATCACGGCGCAACTAGAGAACGTTACCAACCCCAAGCCACCACCACAGAAAGCACTGAGCTAGGCTGAAACACTTACTCAAGGAAGCAAAAAAGAGACTACGTTTGTATGTGGCTTTATGAACTCAATTATTATTTTTTGCAAACTGATATGTGACACGTATTAATGCCAAAATAACATGCAAAACAGGCAACAACAAAAATATTTTTTGTTTTGTTTATGCTAAACAGGTGGGCGTTGCCACTGCTTCCAGGACTGACAGCTCTACATCTCTCTTTCCAAGACTGAGGAAACAGACATCTTAGTTTAGCCTTTCAGCTTTCAGCTTTTGGAAACGTTCTGCATTTTTTGCCTACATGCTTTGAGAGTTATTAGAGCATCAGAAGCTACCATAGTAACTGAGGAGTAGAAATATAAATATTGTTTCCCACACAAGTATCAGAGACCACAGTCTACACAGGCAAATATCAAGCCCAAACAATCGAACACACCAGATAATAAAAGCAGGGATTCCACAGTGTGAACGCATTTACAGTATACCTGTTGGTACTACAGGTGTACATATACAGGTATGTAAGCTGGTATTACCTGTGTGGCTCCAACCGTGATGCACTCACTGAAGGCGTTTCTCTTTGAGATGAAGGTGATGAGCTGCTGCCAGCGAGAGGAGGAAAAGGAGGAGGAGGAAGGTGAGCCCGTATTATGTCCCGAGTGCAGTTCTTCTGAGGAGCATCTCTTGGGCCCCTGCTTCTGTTTCCTGGGCCCTCCATGACCCTGACCCCCGCCTCCACCGCTTCGCCCACCCCGCGGGAACTGAGTGTTGTTACCGAAGATGAAATTCATCTCTGGAGTGAGGGAGCAGAGGGGGGAAGGAAGAAGATGAGTAATCTCTTTCGTCTCTTTCCTCAGGGCCGGGAACGAGAGAACAGCTGGCCTATGGAGCGATTGGACCGGCAGCCACAGAGGAGAGGAGAGAAAGAAGAGGTGGAGGAGGAGGAGGTGTGGGGGGGTGTGAAGGCAAGGATAAGGTTACTCACTGCATCCTATTGAGCAGTAAGAGAGAGTAAAAGTCCAAAGGGAAGTCTATTAGATCGCGACCGACAGACAGACAAACAGCCCCGTCGGCATCCTCCGTTCCCTAACCAGGGGGACACACCAGACACCACATGGTCAACAGCTGGGAAGGCAGTTAGGACGGAGAGAGAAAAAGACAGATCGCACCGCCAACAACTCGCCAGTAATAGAGTCTCTGGATCACCGAGGCCCTCCTCTCCCTTATTTTCTTCCCCTTTCAAGAATGATAGAAGAGAGAGGGCCGGTCGAAAAGTCAGGAAATAGGCTTGATTACCTGACAAGTCTTGGAGACAGAGTAGGGAGCTCTCTGTGTTTCTTCCTCTCGCTCTCTTTCCTTCCCTCTCCCTTAATTCCTGGTTGTAAGTGGACCTTCAGTAAAGTGCAGTCAAATGACCAGGGCTCAATCACAGAAGAAGAACTCTGAAACTCCTCACTCTAAACCTCCACACTCACATTAAATATTGATGGAGGGAGGGAAGAGAGAGAGACAGAGAGATCCATCCTGAACTCTGATCTGATGGCTGGGTGGTGTGGTCTTCCTACTCCTCTCCTCCTCTTCCTCTACTTACCACCCTCCTCCCCCTAACTTAGTCCCAGAAGAGTTTAACTCTATTGGAACTAATCAGAAACCTCTGTGGCCACAGGAAAGCTTTCACAGAGAGCAGTCATTGATTGGGCCCACTCCAGAGCCATTGTCCAGGCGTAGAAACCCAAGCCTCGCTTCACCCGATATGATTATGGACACTGTTGACGCCCCTGCCAGCCGACCAATTGCATAACGATGAAACCCAACAAATCTTTCTAAACATGCTAGCAGGTCCAGAAGGGAGAGACAGATGGAGAAGAGAAGGAAAAGAAGAGAGTGAGATGCCGCGGACACTTCCCAGGTGAGTGTGTGAAATTCAGGAAGGAAGTATAAGCCGTTAGCCAGTCCAGTGTGGTAAACGTTGGCTTTTGGTCCTGCGTGATGGTGAGTCTGTGTGAGAGTGTCCCCTCCTCCGCAGGTGTTTTCAGACACTGCGGCTCCCTGGTCTCCCACGCACACACTTCTGCCGTCGATCCAGAATGGAAAAACAACAGGCTGTGCCAATCTGAGGTAGAAAAAAGGGGAAAAAAAGGAGAGACTCACACTCACGATCCACGTCTGTGTGAAAGCCTGTTGATTCCCTCTCTTCATCTCCTCTTCCTCTTCTTCTCACACTGAATTAGTATAAGCATCCTTCTCCTTCTCCATTCAGAGCCAGAGCCAGCCTATAGGTGTGCCCGTGCCACAGGTGTCAAACGAGGTAAGAGCTATTGTCACAGCTTGTGCTCCTACTCCCAGGGGACCGGCGCCATGGCAACACCTTTCACATCAAATAGAGCTGCAACCCCACCAACCAAGCTCCTCCCTCCCTTCCTGCCTCCTCCTCCTGCTCTAAATATATTCTCCAGAGCACAGCAAAGAGAGGGAGAGAGTATAAATAGGACTCCTAGTCCACATATCACTGTGCTGTCTGTCTTCACATGTACAGGCACCTACAGTCAGGTACTGGAGATCAGATCAGCCTCGCTGTATCTGTACTGTAGCTAGAAGACAGAAATGCATCTCAGGGCTTGACATTAACCGTTTTAGCCACTTGTTCTTAGGACATAGCTCAAGTCACTTGTCCAAAAATAAACATTGGTCAATTTTTATTTTACTGAACATTTTATTGTACGATGCAAGGAAACACTTCATAAAATAAAATGCATTATTATCACTGGTATTGACAACGGAAGGCTGCTCGTCTCTGATCCCATGTATTATATCTCCTGCCATTGTGGCCTTGAGCAAGGCACTTAACCCCCCACAAAGTAAAATACTGCACTGATGTGGTCAACCCTGGAGCAAAAGCCTTTACACCCAGTAGCTCTCCTGGAGGATGGTTGGCCACCCTGCAACATTACAATAACAGCCAAATATTTATGTCTTTATAAAGTAATTCCCTCATTCAATGAACCAGGGATTAAATGGCTAAGATGGGCAACTTCATTGCTAGCTAACTAAGACATGTTTATCTATTTGTAAGGCTAAAATATCAAGTTTTCAGGGGAGATCTTGACAGCATGGGAGTTACTTTAGAATAGTGGCAAGTCTCCCAAACGTTTGAGATACCCCTACCCAAGATATAACAAAGCACAACCATATTTTTCCATATCTCTAAGGTCTCCCATATATGAAATGGATGGTTGTGTAAAAATATTTTACTGCAAAAGTGGTTAAATTGATAGATATTGTGACACACCCCCTTACTGTAACTCAAAAAGTACAGAATAATGCCTGGCTGGATGGGGGGGCCACATAAGCTCATATAAGCCAGTATTGCAAGCTCTGATATTGCTAAAATCTGATATTGCATTTTTTAAAATATAGATACAATTGACTGAAATATAAACTATGAACATTTATGATGAATGTTAACTTTGCTTTTTGGTTGCTGTAGGTGCATTTTGCCTGACAAAAATGCATACAGTTACACGTTTTTTGATGTTGTGGCTATTGTAATCAGCTCTAAGGAAAACAAGTGGGCTCTGACATCGAAAAAAAAATGTTTGGGGTCCAAGGTTCCTTAAAGGATTTTGTATATTTAGCCTCTAGTCTTGCAATTAACTCAGGGGGCCATCACATATTAATTATCTTTATATTTAGCCTAACATCCAATATGGTTTCCAAAATCCAATTTGGCTACCATAATAACATTTGATAGAGGTTAAATCTCCTGTAAATATGAATTATGTAAATGCAAGGCATTTTCTCAGAATTGTGTACAACATTCATGCCTATAAAGACATTTAGTGAAAATCAATTGTATTCTGAATTCAATATGACCAACATAATTACACTCAAACAACTTCGCCTTCGGAAAGTATTCAGAACCTGTGACTTATTCCACATTTTGTTACGTTACAGCCTTATTCTAAAATTGATTAAATAGTTTTTTCCCCTCATCAATGTACACACAATACCCCATAATGACAAAGCAGAAAGAGGTTTTATACATATTTACAAATTATTATTTTTTTAAACACTATTCAGACCCTTTACTCAGTACTTTGTTGAAGCACCTTTGACAGCGATTACAGCATTGAGTCTTCTTGGGTATGACTCTACAAGCTTGGCACACCTGTATTTGAGGAATTTCTCCCATTCTTCTCTGCAGACCCTCTTAAGCTCTGTCAGGTTGGATGGGGAGCGTTGCTGCACAGCTATTTTCAGGTCACTCCAGAGATGTTCGTTCGGGTTCAAGTCCGGGCTCTGGCTGGGCCACTCAATGACATTTAGAGACTTGTGCCTCGACACAATCCTGTCTCGGAGCTCTGGGGAGAATTCCTTCGACCTCATGGCTTGTTTTTTTGCTCTGACATGCACTGTCAACTTTGGGACCTTATATAGACAGGTGTGTGCCTTTCCAAATCATGTCCAATCAATTGAATTTACCACAGGTGGACAAACATCTCAATTATGATCAATGGAAACAGGATGCACCTGAGCACAATTTCAAGTTTCATAGCAAAGGGTCTGAATACTTATGTAAATAAAGTATTATTAATAATTTTTTATGTCTAAAAACCAGTTTTAACTTTGTCATTATGGGGTATTGTGTGTAGATTGATGAGGAAAAATAATAATTTAATCCTTAATAGAATAAGGCTGTAACGTAACAAAATATGTAAAAAGTACTTTCTGAATGCACTGTATAAGCCCCCTTTATTTATCCTACGGTTCTGACTTGGTGTACAAGGAGAATACTGTAAGAACGGCCCATGTTCTGAATTCTGTCACTGTACATTTCAAAAGTGCTGAACAAATAGATATATTGACTACATCCGTCCTAGCTCGCTCATTAATGTCTTAATCGGAATTATGGATTGCCTCTTATCCGCTCGTCATCCCCTTAAGCCATAGTTTGTACATCTCAATTGTCAGTAGAAACCACATTTGTTTAAGCAAATCAGCCATATCAGCTATGTTTTTTTTTTTAAGGGCAGTAAATTATGCTGAATTAACTGTTTCGCTGCCAGACAAGGCTCAGCTGATAGCCAGGTGTAGCAATGGTAAGGTGTTGGGACAGCTGTTGGGACTCTGCTGTTGGGACAGCTTTATGTAGGCCCTAACAGTTTGTGTTACCGTTATAGTGCAATTAATGTATGTGTTGTGTAGTGGCTTTGCTGGCATGCATCCCAAAACATTTTTGTTGAGTTTGCCACACCAAGATTTAAATGCTAAAATCGCCACTGATTGGTTCCATACACTGCTACATGGATATGTGGTCAAATGTTGCTAGATTAATGTGTTCTCCAAGACTGTTACTAACATATTGATAACCAAAGCTACAGGTGGGCAAGTGTCATTGGGTTGTCTCCCTCCCAGTCCTTCCCCTATGATACAGGAGGCTTTTCTCGAGACCTTTTGCACACAGAGTACATACAGTATGCATGACCATCCATGCCCAGTACACAATACATGTGAATGACACTCAGGCATACAAGCCATTACACTTTCCAGTACCTAAATTATCAATTACATACTGTACTCAGGCAGACAGCGCGGCTGTCAAAACTCATTCTGACACACCATCTGTCTCTGCATCCTCAGTCTTACGTGACCTTATAAACATTGGCGCCGTTAAATAATGCATTACTATTAAAAAAGTACACAGGTCATGTTTATTTGATGAGAGTGGTGCTGTGGACCACTGAGTGTGTCCGACAGAGTTAAAAGTATTTCTCTCAGCTCAGCTCTCCACTGTAAGCAGTGACAGAGATACACTGAGTATATAAAACAATAAGACATAGACTGACCAGGTGACTCCAGGTGAAAGCTATGATCCCTTATTGATGTCACTTGTTAAATCCACCAATCAGTGTAGATGAAGGGGAGGAGATTTTTAATCTGGTGTTCCTAATGTTTGCTATACTCAGTGTATATGCAAGGAAAAATTGTATCACCCTGTTGCAGGAAATGTATGAGGTTTAACCTTTTCACCGTGAGTTCCAAATATCTCAGCGTGAGTTTTTTATGCGCGTGATGTCAGAATCTACTCACTGTTTCAAAATGTGATTGTTACGCAACAGGACAGTTAACCCGCACTGCCCTCAAACCAAGACGCATGCTCCCTGCTAATTATCTATAGGCTATATTTCAACTTGTCAATTTGAAATTATTTTCTAACAAGTTTTATTTTATTTTGTAACAACAGTTTGAATTGAGGTGTGTTCCGCCTCCTCATTAATTCACATAGAAGTAGCCGATTTCACTGTTGCGGACAATTTATGTTTGAGGCTTTACTAAACCATACAAACTTCTCTCTTCGATGAGAGCCCAAGCACCTCCCCAGTGTTTTCCCAGATCAAGTATGCAGACATTTGCACAGTCTAGCGCAAACTTTTCCCCCCTGGCAACTTTGGACATGTGTCCAATCAAAAGTAAATGCCTTATTTTCTGTATATCGTGTTGTCATTTCTACTGTAGCATACTGTATGTATGTATGGAGCATAATGTATTTACTGTTTAATTCACGTTTTCAAGTACTTATGACAAATCATGCATTACGATTCTTGCATAGATTGTAATGAACACATTTTTGAAGGTTGTACTGATTATGATGAGCTAAGGTATTTGCCAGCTATGTGTGGCGCCATGTTTGTTGACGTTATACTATGCATTCTGGGTGTAAACGTCTGTCAGACCAAAGATGTTATAACACAATGAGGTGAGGGATGGTTCACTCATCTTTCGAGTAAACTTCCGGAAGTGAATGAAGGGAAGTGAATGATGGTAGACGACACACCCCCTTCAACATGCATACTGCAAACAGACCAAACTCATCTTGTCTTCTTATCTTTGGTTGACACGAAAAAACAAACATGGCGGTGCCCACAAACTAATCAGCAGATTACTTTCGATTTTTAGAAAGTGTTTTACTCAATTATTTGGATCAATGGTGAGCTCACCCGTGATGTGATGAATTCTAAATAGTAATTTCCATTAGCTAAGTCATATTATGGTTTCTGTCAACAGAGAGTTAGCTAAATATGTCCGCTTGTGTTAGGTCAATCTTTCCTCAGTTAGCGCTAGGGCTAATGTAGCCTACATTTTCCTGTTTGGATGATTGTGTTATGCTGTCGCCACTTCTGTGAACGTCTGAACATTGCATCCAAAAATAAACTGGTCACATTCAGAACATAACGTTGACTGTGTTTGTGCAAAATGTTTATGTGAAAAAAAAACAGTGTTACCAGCTCAAATGCTGACTGTTGCGTCAATCGAAACTGGACGTTCTAAATACGCGTTCTTATCACACCGGTTTGAGCGTACGCTGCAGGGACCACTGTATAATGATCATACCCATGTGTTGGTACGCGTCAAAAGGTTAAAAAGGCTTCTGAAGCTTGGAATTTCCACTTTGGAAATGTCATACTTGACATGTATCAACCGCTACAAAAATGTGCATTAATTATAATCCACTAATAATTCACATTTCCTGTTGCTGCAGGATTATTTTCCCGCCGTAGCAAACTGGCTCAAATTAAGATCCTATATCTGTAGCATGCACATTTTCCAGAATGTTTTTGAGCTGATCCATGTTGCAGATACAGCACAATAACAAGGAAGCTAGCCAAATTATGTTTCAAATTAATGACTAGTATAGTCACGGTGTAAGTACCCCACGTGAAATGTATAACTACATTGTATCTGTGCAACCAAGGAGGTCCAACATGATTAAATTAACATGTTTTGACTGTAACCCTTAGTTTTAGCATACGATTTGGACAGACTCCCAAGGTGATCCCAGCAGAGAAATGTTTACTCCGGTCCAGTACACCAGTACGGTTGACCCTTCCAATCTCCTGTTCCACGTAACCCAGCCCCAACACTGCAATGCAGCCTGCCTGGTGAATGGTCTGCTCTACAGTCTACAGACTAAGGCTCATTTCACATTGATGAGTGTTAAGGAGATTCACAAAAGATTCACGAGTGACATCACTGTAATGTAAACTTCCAAATTTCTTACGTCTCGACCGCGACCTCCAGAGGCGAGCCTTCCTCGAGAGCAGTGGCGGTCAGTGCTGTTTAACATAAGGGAGGATGATACTTTTTTTATGAGCATGGCCTCATTTCTATTACAGCATATTGGATGACTGTCACTCATATTCCATTCACCCAGCTGAATGTAACATTGATTGGTTTAGGATACTACATGATACTAACATTTTCCCTTTACTCATCATGAGGCTGCTACAACCTAGCCTACGAATGAACGTTTATAAAGTTGGTGCACAGGTTGAGAGACAAATTGGAGTAATCATGGTGACAGACAGTGACACATTCAACACCGCCTTGCACACTCTTGCATACATCTAGCTGATCTAGGGTGTCATCATTAGTCCAAACATTTGCAAACAAGAGTTTCTATTAAACAGATTCAGGTAGGTTTATCCCGGTTTAGTTCTATTTGCTTTCATTTAAGAAACGTTTAAGAAACAAAATCGGTGGAATAAATACACCCCTGATCACCCGCACACACAGTTCACTTTCATAGCAGCCACATACAAACAGCATCATCACTTTGTTAGTTGTATAACTCCTTCTCGCATCGACGCACTCTCCTCCTCTCACGTTTTCTCTTCGCTTGTGAACTTCAGTGCACAACACACCGGCCATCTGTGACCAGGCCAAACCTTCATATCATAACTGCTAATCCGCTAAAAACAGCCTACATCATTGTCACCATATTAGCTAATGTCAGTCAACATAGATACTAGAACTGATACGTTAGTAAACCCGCTACAATCACGCAGCACTGTGTACAGCAAGCAGTTTAGCAGTTACACTGGCGGGCCAGGTGGCAATACATTAATGAAACCGAAAGCTTACCTTGACTTATCAAATCAAATGTTATTTGTCACATACATGTGTTTAGCAGATGTTATTGCGGGTGTAGCGAAATGCTTGTGCATTGGAAGAGTTCCAGTGTTGGATAGCTTTAGCCAGCTAGCTAACATAAATAACATTCCTCCCTGTTTGAGTAGGCTAGATTTGCCAGCTGCATTAGGTAGCTAAGTAAGTGAAAGTAAGTGAAGAAAAATACAACAAAATATAGCTGTCTCTCTCTCTGCTGCTTCTCCTTCATTTGTTTAGAAATTAATTTGTTCAAATTGTTCAGCTATTGTATTTCTCTCTCACCACAATTTATGCACTGCAGTTCTAGCTAGCTGTAGCTTATGCTTTCAGTACTAGATTCAATCTCTTATCCTTTGATTGGGTGGACAACATGTCAGTTCATGCTGATGATAGGCTGGAGGATGTCCTCCGGAAGTTGTCATAATGAATGTGAAAGTCTACAGAAGGGGTGAGAACCATGAGCCTCCTAGGTTTTGTATTGAAGTCAATGTACCCAGAGAAGGACGGGAAATAGCAGTCCTCAGGCTATGCCATGATGATATCCGGCGAGTGCTGTTGAGGTTACTGTAGACCTTCATTGCAAAACAATGTCTTTTAATCAATTATTTGAGATTATTCAAATAGCCACCCTTTGCCTTGATGACAGCTTTGCACACTCTTGGCATTCTCTCAACCAGCTTCATGAGGTAGTCCACTGGAATGCATTTCAATTAACAGGTGTGCCTTCTTAAAAGTTAATTTGATGGAATGTATTTCCTTCTTAATGCGTTTGAGCAAATCAGTTGTATTGTGACAAGGTAGGGGGTGTATACAGAAGATGGCCCTATTTGGTAAAAGACCAAGTCCATACTATGGCAAGAACAGCTCAAATAAGCAAAGAGAAATGACAGTCCATCATTACTTTAAGACATGAAGGGCAGTCAATACGGAACATTTCAAGAACGTTGAAAGTTTCTTCAAGTGCATTCACAAAAACCATCAAGCGCTATGATGAAACTGGCTCTCATGAGGACCGTCACAGGAATGGAAGACCCAGAGTTACCTCTGCTGCAGACGATAAGTTCATTAGAGTTACCAGCCTCGGAAAATGCAGCCCAAATAAATGCTTCACAGAGTTGAAGTAACAGACACATCTCAACATCAACTGTTCAGAGGAGACTGTGTGAATCAGGCCTTCATGGTCGAATTGCTGCAAACAACCACTACTAAAGGACACCAATAAGAAGAAGAGACTGGCTTGGGCCAAGAAACACGAGCAGTGGACATTAGACAGGTGGAAATGTGTCCTTTGGTCTGATGAGTCCAAATTGGAGACGCGGTGTGGGTGAACAAATGATCTCCGCATGTGTATTTCCCACCGTAAATCATGGAGGAGGAGGTGTTATGGTGTGGGGGTGCTTTGCTGGTGACACTGTCTGTGATTTATTTAGAATTCAAGGCACACTTAACCAGCATGGCTACCACAGCATTCTGCAGCGATACGCAATCCCATCTGGTTTGGGCTTAGTGGGACTATTATTTGTTTTTCAACAGGACAATGACCCAACACACTTCCAGGCTGTGTAAGGGCTATTTTACATTTAACATTTACATTTTAGTCATTTAGCAGACGCTCTTATCCAGAGCGACTTACAGTTAGTGAATACATATATATATATTTTTTCATACTGGTCCCCCGTGGGAATTGAACCCTGGCGTTGCAAACGCTATGCTCTATCAACTGAGCTACATCCCTGCCGGCCATTCCCTCCCCTACCCTGGACAACGCTAGGCCAATTGTGCGCTGCCCATGAGTCTCCCGGTCGCGGCCGGCTGCAACAGAGCCTGGATTCGAACCAGGATCTCTAGTGGCCCAGCTAGCACTGCGATGCAGTGCCTTAGACCACTGCGCCACTCAGGAGACTTTTAAAAGAAGGAGAGTGATGGAGTGCTGCATCAGATGACCTGGCCTCCACAATACCCCGACCTCAACCCAATTGAGATGGTTTGGGACGAGTCGGACCGCAGAGTGAAGGAAAAGCAGCCAGCAAGTGCAGCCAGCAAGTGCTCAGCGTATGTGGGAACTGTTGGAAGACTGTTGGAAAAGCATTCCAGGTGAAGCTGGTTGAGAGAATGCCAAGAGTGTGCAAAGCTGTCATCAAGGCAAAGGGTGGCTATTTGAAGATAAAAATATATTTGAAAATATATTTTGATTTGTTTAACACTTTTTTGGTTACTGCATGATTCCATATGTGTTATTTCATAGTTTTTATGTTTTCAATATTATTGTACAATGTAGAAACTAGTATAAAGAAAGAAAAACCCTTGAATGAGTAGGTGTGTCCAAACCTTTGACTGGTACTGTATGTCGTATCTAAAAATGATAACTTTTGTAATGTTTCACTATATATATAAAAAAAAAAATTCTAATTCACTGAGTAGGATGTTCCTCCCCTTCCTCCTCTGAGGAGCATCCATTGTTCAAGAGTCACTCCCCTCCGAGCAGGGCAGTGTAAACAAAATTGTCTCGTTGAGCCAAACACTCCTACAGTAAAATCGTAATAGCAGAGCAATGTTTTTGAAGACATTGTATAGACATTTTCCTTATACTGTATTTGAGACTTGTTTTATTTAGTTTTTAACTGAAATTGCAGTAACAGCCTGTCACATTCGGAAATTGTCACCGTAGCATTAAGGGAAAAAAATGCCAATGGTGCTTTGGCTGGCTGCACTTAGAACGTAAAACAGCTGATGTCAACTCGCAGTGAATTACCCACGTTTTCAGTCACAATTTGCTTTTACCACATGTAATGATTTGCATGATATTGATAAAAATTAAGCCTGATTTGTTGTAATGTTGTAAGGTATGCCTACTGTACTTTTATATTTGTATGAGAGGGGTAGCTAATCATTCATTTTTGATAGGCTAATGTTACTTGATGAAGACATGTCGTTAGCTATACCTAGCTAGCAGTAACTGTGCTTTTGTCTTGAAGCAAAATAAATATGAGTGTATGGACGAGAAAATAAACCCTTTAATGGTCTACAAATGCTTGTGAATTGTTGCATTATTCAAGAGTGTAATGTGATTTGATTGCATTATTCAACAGTGTAAAATGGTTAAGATAAATAGCAGCATGCATAGTTGAATAGTTTGTTGTAAGCATGCTTAGCTACTGCTAGTGGCTAACGTTACTGGGATATTTATGGTAATTTTAAGCTGCAGTGAAAGAATGTCCATTGCCAAGCCCCCGAACTCTCTCTCGGCACATGACAGTCCGTTGCTAATGTAAATTGAAAAGTTTATGTACATATTATGAAAATTGAAAGCTTGTCACGGTGCCTCTGCTAGAACTCTCTTGAATCTGAATAAGCCCTAATGCGTCCTAGCTTCTAGGATAACCATGTCTAACATGAACCATAGCTTTAACTAGTGGCACATATAGCCATATGGCTCAACACTAATCCACATGAGTTTATGGAAAAGTTAGCTGTAGCTTAGCACTTACTCTAGGTAAAAGAGCTAAAATAAGACTGTAAAATAAAAAATAAAAACAGATACATCTGAACGTATTTGTGACATATTGCTTTAACGGTCCATTCACCCAATCCACACACATCTCCCTCACCTGCTGCATTGTGGGGGCTTAATCAATAGCGCAGTACAAGGACACAGTAGACAGGGAATGTCCCCTGTCACCACCGTCACCGCCGTCTGTACTGTAGTTGCCAGTGTCAAGGCTAAATGACTGGACTGACTAACCAAGCAGAGAGATGAGACGTTGACTTAATCCCAATAGCCCCCCCCCCCCCCCCTCAGCCCTCCCATTAGCCCTTCCCCTACGTTTTGTGTGATCCTGCGAGCGTCATCGAGTCGGAGTTGTGTTCTGATTCAACTTTGAGCGAGGCGCACTGCCTTTTCAGCCCTCTAGTTGGCCCTCCAAAAGAAGTGAATCGAGATGCAGACTTCTTATCAATTGATTCCCAACACTCCCATGAAGCACTGCGACCCAAGGCTGGAGAGTTGTTTCAGGGAAGATGGCTGACAAAAATACTACGATAGAAGCAAATGTAAGTAATTATAACTTCATAACGAATCATGCAAAACATTTACAGTTAAGAGGAATATGTTATGTTAGTTAATGTAGAGACAAACAATTATGCATATTTTTTGTCATAAAGTACATTTATGAAAATTGCTATTTAGCAAGCTAGCTGACTAGCTAACATTAGCCAGCTAGCTATATTTAGCCATTTTGACATTTCTATGAATTTTGTGTGTGTTGTTTAATGTTTTATGGACTCCTGAGCAAACCAGCAAACAAGACTGTGATCTTGTGAAACCCCGTGGATGTAAATCATCTAGCTATAGCATTTACTGTCAATTTGCCTTGCTGTTTCAAAGTCAATAACCTGTCATTTGTCTTTATTGTAGAAACCTTAATGTTAGAGATTAAATATATTTGCCATGGAATGCAGCTGAAGTAAGTCGCTCTGGATAAGAGCGTCTGCTAAATGATGTAAATGTAAATGTAAGTAACATAGCTAACTATATTCTTGCTTATTGTGTAGTGGAGGATAAAATACCTGTAAACTCTTAGAAAAAGGGTACCAACAGGATTATTCGGCTGTCCCAACAGGATAACCCTTTTTGGTTCCAGTTAGAGCCCTTTTGGGTTCCAGGTAGAACCCTCTATGGAAATGGTTCTACATGGAAACCAAAAGGGTTCTTCAAAGGGTTCTCCTATGGGCTGAAGAACCATTTTAGCTTCCAGATAGCACATTTCTTTCTAAGATTGTATGCCTATGGATGTGTAGCTATGTAGCTGATCTGTGTATGGACTCTAAGACGTTTGGTATACATATTAGTTCAGTGGTTTTAATTGTTTTTACTGGTTAATCATTAATCTCCAAGAAATTGCAGAAAATGACTGAGTGAAGGAAATGCGACTGTTAAATGTCAAACTGCTATTATGGAATGAAAGTCCAGTTTCAGTACTACTTCACATTGAACCACAGCCAGAGGATGGGTACATTACGGGCACATTGTTGTTTTGTGGTTCTCATTTGTTGCTCATATGGTAAGTACATATTTGTTGCATGAGAAGTACAAGGAAAGCTATTACTGCCGCCAGAAGAGGCATTGTGAAAAACACAAGGCTCGTCGTCAATGAATTGCGTGGTAGGCTATCCTTTGGCGGCTTCTGTTGTCCGCGAGTGATGTAGCTAGTGAATTCCCATTCTCTAAGGTTACATACACTACCGTTCAAAAGTTTGGGGTCACTTAGAAATGTCCTTGTTTTCGAAAGAAAAGCAATTTTTTTGTCCATTAAAATAACATCAAATTGATCAGAAATACAGTGTAGACATTGTTAATGTTGTAAATGGCTATTGTAGCTGGAAACTGCAGATTTGTAATGGAATATCTACATAGGCGTACAGAGGCCCATTATCAGCAACCATCAGTCCTGTGTTCCCATGGCACGTTGTGTTTGCTAATCCACGTTTACATTTTAACAGGAAACCCTTTTGCAATTATGTTAGCACAGCTTAAAACTCTTGTGCTGATTAAAGAAGCAATAAAACTGGCCTTCTTGAGACTAGTTGAGTATCTGGAGCATCAGCAATTGTGGGTTCGATTACAGGCTCAAAATAGCCAGAAACAAATAACTTTCTACTGAAACTCATCAGTCTATTCTTGTTCTGAGAAATGATGGCTATTCCATGCGAGAAATTGCCAAGAAACTGAAGATCTCGTACAACGCTGTGTACTACTCCCTTCACAGAACAACGCAAACTGGCTCTAACCAGAATAGAAAGAAGAGTGGGAGGCCTTGGTGCACAACTGAGCAAGAGGACATCGTCTTCGAGATGGACAGTCCATCGCCTCTCTTTCTCCCCTCTCTCTCTCCCTTCTTCTCTCTCATAAAGAACGAGCATCAGAGCTCTTGTTTGCATGGGCTCATATCACACGTTATGCATACGCAGCAGCATGCCGTCATCAACGTTGATGTATGTTTTTTCAATTCAGTCTCTCACCTCACAAACATAAATATAAATCAAAGGTGGAAGCTCAGTTAGATGACTTGGGAAAAGCCTTGGGCCCATGCTAAGGTGGTGGGGTTACCGTATTCACAATGACTTATAGGTTCATGGAAGGATTTATGGGTTCATGGAAGTACCATGCACTTATTCACTGATAATATTGCAGGATGCTGAAACGGTTTTGCTTCAAGACAAAGCTCTAATTTTAACGAAGCAACTACATTTAAATAATATCAAACACTTGCTGTGTGAATAAGATGTTGGAGTACTATGAGTGAAAACAATAACACTGTAAATATACTGGATTATAACATACTATAAAGCCTGTTGTATTCTGCCAGGACAATTCTACTCCAATAAACTGAATCTAACATTTTCAATACAGTAGTTATAACATCAGTCCTCTGACGTATTATTTAATAAGGTCATTCAATCAATGCAAACACATACACTGAGTGTACAAAACATTAGGAACACCTTCCTAACACCCCTCCTCCCCACCATCAACATGCATACCTCAGAGACACAGCGCACAGGCAGACAGATAGGGACATTGAACAGGGTTTATTTTGCTCTATAGTTCATCTCTAGAACTCATTCAGAGGGCTACTTACTTACTCCAGCTCAGCTCACATAGCATTGCAGCACAGCTCAGTCTGTCTTTCTGTCTGTCTGTCCAGCAGTAGCATCACACCCACGGTAGAGTAGGCTGAGGTCTGTGAGCTATGGGAGCGTTGTGTTACTGTGGAAGGAGTGGGATGTGTCTGTGTGTGTGTGTGTGTGTGTGTGTGTGTGTGTGTGTGTGTGTGTGTGTGTGTGTGTGTGTGTGTGTGTGTTTGGTACTTCTGGCATATAGTGTGGCTGTGTGCTGTTAGAAAAGCAGAGAGAGAGTTCTCATGTTGTCGGAGGTGAGAGCAGGACAGGGAGCTAAAACAATGCATCGTCATGACGCCAAAACAAATCTGCTTTACATTTTGCAAAAGCATGACCATTCCTATAAGAATATAACATTGTTTCCAAAACCAAACATACCTGCTTCATAGAAGTAGTAGTCTTAAGAGAGCAGAAAACATACTTTTAAAAGCAGCACTAGCACATAAACACTAAACAAACCTCCAAATCAACTCTATACAATAGTCAACAAACCCAGCTTCACGGATAAACAGTACACAAGTCCTACAAACACCACTGTAGTTTACTCATTCACAATGGTGAAAAAAAAACCCCCACAGAAGTCTGATCTGGAAACCACGTTCACTGCATGCATATAGAGTAAGTGGGCAGTGAACACTGTGGAGAGTTTATCAGCTAAGAGTGTCAGTCTTTGACAAGCTGTTTGTCTCACTACGACACAGACACACTCCCTACCTACCAGTAAGGTCCGCTGCAGTCCCTTGGTTCTCCTCATGGTCTTGATTAGGTACCGGCCCATCTTTTTGGCGTACCACACCAAGGCCAACATGCCCCCATGTGGTATGACTCGCGCTAACAAAGACACACAAACATGACACACACACACACCTCCTGATCAAGGGTCTGTCCGTGGGGACTTGAAAGGTTCTAGAGATGCTAACTTGTCCACCTGCTTTGTACAACCCAGCAGCATGTCCCCGTCAAGCAGTACGCTGAGCCACCAGTGTGTGTGTGTGTGTGTGTGTGTGTGTGTGTGTGTGTGTGGCGGGTACAAGATAAGGCACCACTGCTGCTCTGCCTGCTTCCAGCGGCAGGACACACACACAGGACACTAAGGGACGGAGATCAGGGACGAGTGGTTGGCAGCGAAGAGAGACAGCAGGTTTAGAGGACTCTAAATTTCTGTCTGCTGCATCATTCCCTCAGAGAGAGAGAGAGAGAGAGAGATAGAGAGAGATAGAGAGAGAGGAGGGGGGAGAGAGAGAGGTGGAGACGTATCATTTCTCATCGTTGTCTCATCCCATCCCTCCCCTCCTCCCCACCCAAATCACCACATTCTGTCCCCCATCACCACACAGCTGCACCAATCACAGCAGGGACCAGTCTAGAACCAGCCATTTCACTCACTCACTCACTCACTCACTCACTCACTCACTCACTCACTCACTCACTCACTCACTCACTCACTCACTCACTCACTCACTCACTCACTCACTCACTCACTCACTCACTCACTCACTCACTCACTCACTTCATCATTCACTTCACTCCCTCCTTCCGTTCCTCCATTTCTCTCCCTCAGAGGACAGAAGGCAGCCCTCCCTAATAGAGTGCATTAGCTTAATGACACAGAGAGCGGTGCTGGGATCACTAAGTGCTCCCTCTGTGCTCTGCATAGCACCCGGCCCATCGGTACCATCTCCTAATAGGCTCAGACCCAGAGCACAGCACAGTACATTCACAACAGCATAGAACAAAAAGAGCCTGAAAAACTTCAGCACAATCTCTCTTCTTTCACTTCCGTCTCCTTATTCTCTTTCTCTTTTGTCTCCCGCTCTGTCACCTTGGACGCCTCTCAGTCATTATAATGTGCTGTGAACAATGGCATGTCAGTTTAAGTCCAAATAAAGCCAATATTGATACTACCAGTGGAGTGGTATCAGGTACTCCTGTCTCATAATGTAAGTGATTATAGGGCAGTAGGCCAATAGTGCATACTGCTGTGAGTGAGAGAGATTTTGTGTGTGATGACAGAGAGAGAGAGAGAGAGAGAGAGAGAGAGAGAGAGAGAGAGAGAGAGAGAGAGAGAGAGAGAGAGAGAGAGAGAGAGAGAGAGAGAGAGAGAGAGAGAGAGAGAGAGAGAGAGAGAGAGAGAGAGAGAGAGAGAGAGAGAGAGAGAGAGAGAGAGAGAGAGAGAGAGAGAGAGAGAGAGAGAGAGAGAGAGAGAGAGAGAGAGAGAGAGAGAGAGAGAGAGAGAGAGAGTCAGAACAAGAAAGAGAGAGAGAGATATTGATTGATATTGTTAATGAATCATTCCAGTACGCTTTGGCAATACGTACATAGTCACGTCATGCCATTAAAGTAATTAAAATTGAATTGAGAGCGAAAGCGCGAGAGAGAGAGAGAGGGCTGTTGAATAGGAGGCAATTCATTGGAATTCAGGGTGGTGCGCTGCTGAAATGTGTCCTCCACCAGTCAGTGCGGTGCGCTGCAGAAATGCCTCCCCCTCCAGTCTGCATTACATGGAGCAGTTGAAGAGAACTAATGCACTTATTGGCCTGAACGAGCCGTCAGTCCTATTATCGCAGCTCTGACTCCTACATACACTAGGCTCACTGGACAGGAGATGGCTACTGAGGAGAAGGGGAAGGGAACATACAATACAAATCATACAAAAATGACAGGTTTGCTGAAACCATCACCATCAGCCAAACAGCTTGCCGGTCTATTTCCCAGGAGGACATTTTTCATGACACCAAGCTTAGGCTACTTCCTGGATGAACATGAGGTTGAAGGCCTCCCAAGTGGCGCAGCAGTGCTTGAGGCGTCACTACAGATCCGGGTTCGTTCCCAGGCTGTGTCACAACCGGCCTTGACCGGAAGTCCCATAGGGCGGCGCACAATTGGCCCAGTGTCGTCCGGGTTAGGGGAGGGTTTGGCCAAGGGGGCTTTACTTGGCTCATCCCGCTCTAGCGACTCCTTGTGGTGGGCCGGGCGCCTGCAGGCTGACTTTGGTCGTCAGTTGAACAGTGTTTCCTCCGACACATTGGTGCAGCTGGCTTCCGGGCGGGTGTTAAGAAGCGCGGTTTGGAGGGTCATGTTTCAGAGGACGCATGACTCGACCTTCGCCTCTCCCGAGCCCGTTGGGGAGTTGCAGCGATGAGACAAGATCGTAATTGGATCGCAATTCGATATCACGAAATTGGGGAGAAAACGGGGGTAAAATACACCAAAGACAAGAAAATTAGGTTGACACAAAACATATATACAACTGCTGATGGTGCATCCATCACTAACATTTACCATCAGCTCACAGTACAGCCAGCTACATGATGACAAAGCCCCACAAATGAGCACTTGTGCAATCCAAAGCCAGAACATCCATGTAAACAGAAAATACAAAATAATGTTGCTCTATCTAGCTGAAAGCTGGCAAGCTCTCTATGGCAACAATGCCACCTAGAGCTTTCAAAATGTTACTGCAACATTTTGCAGGAATACTGAGAATAGAAGAGCTATGGTAGAAGTGTCAGCATTAACGAATGAAATAACAAACTGAATAGAAAAACAAAGCAAAATGGAGAAGCAGAACGCAGAATTGGCAGTGATGCTGTCATTCCGGGGCGAACTAACAGTGTGGCATAGCAGGTGGTTGGTCGGTGGGTGTTACCTGTAGAAGGGCGTGGTTGGTAGCGTACAGTGTAGAGAAGTCAGGAACAGGGACCTCCTCATAGCCTACAGGTGACCCAGCGTCGAAGACACACTCCAACGACTCTACCTACAGTACAGAGGACAGGGACTCAGCCTGTTACTGCAATGAGTGTACACATTCATACATACAGAGACGACTGAAAGAGACGGAAATGTGTTCACGCACAGTGTGTGGAGCAAAGCGTGCCACACGCGCATAGAGCAGCCAGCCAGTATGAGGATCAGTATGATGAGATGATGCTGTCTACTCTGCATTGAGCTCATTGCTCAGATTGATCCTGTAGTCTATACAATGAACACAACACTGAGAGAAGCCAGAGTTTCTCCCTTGTGTAGAACACCAAGCTCACAGAGACCATAAGAACTCCACACACACACACACACACACACTGACTGATCTCCATGCAAAAACACACACTTCGATTGATTCAAGTGTGCAAGATGAACATAGACGATGTGATGGCTGAATGGAAGAAGCATTTCCAGGGCATCGGTATGAAAGTGAAAGCATGAAAAGCGAGTGCAAGTCCTGAGATGGAGAGAGCTTTCAACCAACAGAAACGTATGTTGAATGAGAAGCGATTGAGCAGCCAGCTAGGAAGATGAATGTGTGATATGTACGTGCATGATGCATCCCAATGGAAATGCACTAGGAATATCCACACATCCTTTACAATTTACACAACTGCAACAAAAAAATCTTCGCCTAATGGCAAAATTAATAGAATTGCATGAAATGATAAAAAAATTGCAAAATTGTTCTCTCCGCCACATGGCAAAATGTGTAGAATTGCAGCAAACTTGATTTATAACTGCAACATTTTCTCTACGCCCCATGGATGTGGGTACGCACACCCGAGAGCCACTGCGGCCCCTCATGATGAGATCATATTTTTTTGTGGCCCCCACAACTGTTTTTAACTCTGTATGTTGCTGGTTAATAACTGTATTATAAGTTGAAAATAGTATGTTAAATGTTAAACCATACAGTATGTAGAGTAGCAGTAGTAACAACCTGACATGGGGGCAGTGAGAAAAATACTAGGAAATGAATCATACAGTAGCAGAGAAAGAGTACAAAATGATTGTTTCACCCTTTGACACGTATGAGCACATGGGTTTGAGCATTCTACACTGGTCACTGCATCGTACGCTCAAACCGGTGTGATTAGAACACTTTACTAGATACGATTGACGCAACAGTCAGCGTTCGAGCAGGCCACGTAACATTTTGTACAAACACAGTCTTTACAACTTTATGTCCTCAATGTGAGCAGTTTATTTTTGGATGCAATGTTCAGACATTCACAGAAGTAGGAACAGCTTAACACAATTCTCATCCAAATCAGAAAATGTAGGCTACATTAGTCCTAGTGCTAACTGAGGAAAGAGTGAGCTAACACAAGCGGTCATATTTAGCTAACTCTCTACTGACAGAAACCATCATATGAATTAGCTAATAGCAATTACTATTTACAATTCATCACATTATGGGCGAGCTCACCAGTGATCGAAATAATTGAGTAAAACACTTTCTAAAAGTCGAAAGTAATCCCACAGTGGGTAGAGTTTGTGCGATCCGCCATGTTGGTTTTTTCTGATAATGATTTATTGATACAATTGGCACGTGCCGGCAGTCAATCACGTAACTTCTGACACTCTCACGTAACCTCTGACACTCACTCGGAGCCATTAAGTGTTGTTGTTTATGTATGTAGCTAATGGGCTAAACTGTAGCATTAGCAATGTTTTTCAAAAGGTGACAACTCAAAAATTCAGAAATTCTGGTGATTTGTCGGAGTATGAAAGTGAGGAATCAGATTCTGACAGTGACAATGAGGAACTGCCCCCCAAACCTTGTGGCCATTGAGAACCCTGAATCTGAGGACCCCTTGCCCACCGACAAAGTCCCAGATCCCTCTGAAGATGCTGGTGTTGATGGAGGTAGACCAACAGTGGGTGAAGTACAGGAGGTCTGCGGTAGCTTGAAGGCCGCCAGCCATTTCACCTCTCCTGGCCCTGCTGTTGGCTTTGATGAGTCTCAGTCTGGAGTGCAAAGCCCTTGCCATCGCCCTCTGAGGCAGAGTGCTTCAAGGTGTTTCTGACAGAGGAGCTGGTGGGAGACATAGTGGAGGAGACCAATCGCTATGCCTTGTAGCTACAGGAGAAGAGAAAGCCAGGAATAATAATAATAATAATAATAATATGCCATTTAGCAGACGCTTTTATCCCAAGCGACTTACAGTCATGCGTGCATACATTTTTTTTTGTTTTAGGTATGGGTGGTCCCGGGGATCGAACCCACTACCTTGGCGTTACAAGCGCCATGCTCTACCAGGAATGAGGGGGAAGCTCGCTAAATGGGTGACAATCACAATTAGCTAAATGTATAACTTCCTGGTGACAGTCTTTCTCATGGGAAGCATTTGGTCGGGTCTTTGTGCTATACAAGGACCTATGCATTGACAAGTCCCTAATGTTATGGAAGGGTAGGCTGGCATTCCATCAATACATTCCCTCCAAAAGGCACAGGTTTGGGGTCAAGTTCTTTGTTATGTGTCACGTGAAGACAGGATTTGTCCAGGACATTATAGTCTACACAGGGTCCACCACTGACATCCAACATTATGAGGGGCTTGGGGTGTCTGGGTCCATGGTGATGACCTCACTGGCTCCTCATCTCGGGAAGGGCCACACTTTGTATGTGGACAATTGGTACAGCATTCCCACAGTTTTCCAGCATCTGCTCTCCAACAGCACAGGAGCCTGTGGCACAGTCAGGTCGAACAGGAAGGGGATGCCAGCGTTCGGAAGCAGGAAGATGCAGATGGGGGAGGTGGAGTAGCTAGATGAGTAGCTAGATGAGCCAGGCAAACTTCTCTCTTCGATGAGAGCCCAAGCACTCCCCCAGTGTTTCTCCAGGTCAAGTATGCAGACATTTGCACAGTGTTTCGGAGGATCCCTGCCTCTCCCGAGTCCGTAGGGGAGTTGCAGCGATGGGACAAGACTGTAACTACCAATTGGATATCACAAAATTGCGGAGTAAAAGTACAAACAATTGTTTTATAAATATATATTTGGAACTCACAAGTGAAAAGGTTAATTGAATATATTCACATTACAGTTTTTTTCAATTGTTTACACGCGATTTTGAAAACAGAGTTCTTTTTGTCAAAATATAATCACAATTATCCAAACACCACAATCAATTAGCAAAATTCCTAGATTGTTTGCAAAATGACACACTTCAGTCAAAACATACACACTTCAGTCAAAACATATACACATATTTGTGAAAATGCTATTTTGTTTTCATTTGACCAACACAGTCATCAATGATCATACACTATTGCATCCAGTTTCACACTGCTGTGATAAATAAAAAACACATTTGTAAAAAAAAAAAAAAAAAAGATTTTTGGCCAGACATTCTTACTGTATGTGAGAGATAATTTAGGTGACAAAAAATAGTGAGAAACTCACAACATTATTCATGATTTGTTTTGAGATATAAGGAGAATGTAGACAAATACTGTAGGCCTACTATAACCTTACCAAGCACTGCACAACACTTGATGCTGCAGACTGAATATTTCAAGTATTTATTTCAATACTTACAGTATTTCTTACCATAATCAGTTACAGTAATCAACCAACAATGATATCAATTACTGTAAACAAATAAAATCCGTAGACAAATAAAAATTACTGCATGAATTACAGTACATACACTTTGACTCTGAAGAAAAGTAAAGTAAAAGTAAACAGAAATGAAAGAAAACTACTGTAAAAGCAACAAGAATACTGTAACTATCCGTCTCTCCGTCTGGCTGGATCAGGCCATAACATTTCATCCACATCACAGGCTATGTCTTCATTGGCAAGGCACCGTTGGAAGAATCGCCTTGTGTGACGAATCCACCCCTGCACTGAAGCTGCTTCAATAAGATCACATGCCTGTTCCATGGCCTGAATGAGGGGCAAACGGTCATAAGGCCGCAGGTCATATACCTTCCACCGCCACGCTGAAAAAAAATATTCTATAGGATTCAGGAAGGGGGAGTATGGGGGAAGGTATAAAACTTCAAAATCAGGGTGATCATGGAACCAGTTCTGGACTAGAGCAGCCCGATGAAATGAGACATTGTCCCAAACGACAATGTACCGCATCTGGTCCACTTGGTGTAATGCTGTGACAATCTCATGCAATCGGTCAAGAAATGCAAGTATCAGATTTGCATTATAGGGTCCCAGATTTGCATGGTGGTGGAGGACCCCATTTTGTGTGATAGCAGCGCAAAGGGTGATGTTACCCCCTCGCTGCCCTGGCACATTGGTGATTGCCCTGTGCCCAATTACATTTCTCCCTCTTCTTCTTGTTTTTGCAAGGTTAAATCCAGCCTCATCCACATATATAAATTCATGTTGAATTTCAGCAGCATCCATTTGCAAGACTCTCTGAAACACATTAAAGAAAATAGGATGCTATTCAATATCTATAGCACAGTATTTTTTTTGTGACAGAACATTATGAGCAGTGCATGATACCACACCATAGTCAGATGAACAATGCATACCTCCACATACTCATTGCGCAGATGTTTCACTCTCTCTGAATTTCTGTCAAATGGTACCCGATACAGTTGCTTCATGTATATTTGATTTTTCTTTAGGATTCGACCTAATGTTGACAGAGAGACTCGTTGGATGTTATTGAAAATATTGTCATCATTGATGATATTGGCTTGGATTTCTCGTAGCCTGATACAATTATTGGCCAAAACCATGTTCACAATGGCGGCCTCTTGTGCACGACTAAACATAGGGCCCCTTCCACCTTGGTGTCCTCGACCCTCAATCCTATGTAAAAACAAAATAAGATAAAAATAAATAAATAAATATATATATATATATATATATATATATATATATATATATATATATATATATATATATATATATATATATATATATATGCAGCCTACTGTCAAATGTCACAGTAAACAATATTGATTATACAAGCTTCAGTTTCAATGTATACTGTGTGGTTAGCTTACCTGTTTTCTCGATGAAATGTCCGAATTACTGACGCAACAGTATTTCTGCTGAGATTTGGTTGAACTCTTTGTCCAGCTTCCA
This sequence comes from Coregonus lavaretus, assembly GCF_964263955.1. Lineage (NCBI taxonomy): Eukaryota > Metazoa > Chordata > Actinopteri > Salmoniformes > Salmonidae > Coregonus > Coregonus lavaretus. The sequence goes on along the minus strand of NC_140008.1, from coordinate 45,765,426 downwards.
TCAGTGTCAGTCCATGGTTGATAACATGGTCAATAAGTGTTGCACGGATTTCTCGAGTCAAATTTGGTCCTCGTCTTCTTTGTTCAGGTTCTATCAACTCTTCAAGTCCTTCTCTACCTCTTCCTCTACCTAGGTGTCTTCCTCTACCTCCTTCTCTTCCTCTACCTTCTTCTCCTCTACCTATGCCTCTTCCTCTACCTCCTTCTCCTCTTCCTCTACCGCCTTCATCTCCTCTTTGAGCTCCCCCTCTCATTCTCACTCTTCTTCTTCTTCTAACTCCTTCCATTTTTGTTGAAGACAGGTGAACTCACCTGCTGCCTTTTATAGCACACCTGAGTGCTGTGTTTTCAAATTAGCACATGTGTGCTTCCACACCTGGTAGATGTGTTTATCCAATTCGTTCATTAGTGTGGTAATTGGCAATCCGGTGCTTTGTAATTACAAGGAAGTAACCTCACGATCCTTATCTGTGTCTAAGGTGTGAAAATGTGTGTAGAGTTTTACAAATCACTGTGTGTAATGTTTTGCAAAAAGGGTGAGGCGGACATTGTGTGTAATGTTGTGCAAATCTGTGGAGGTGTTTTGCTCATTGGAGTACAATTTTGCTAATTGTGTGGAAATTTTAATTTTAGTGTGTAAACAATCGTAAAAAACTGTAATAGTCACACTGGTATTCAGTACAGTATGAATGGCCATGGTCCTAATACTGATAAGTGACCCTTTGCCCCCCTTAGCCTTGTAAATGTGTAAGTTAATATTTGTCTGTATAATTTTCTCAAAAGTCATTAGAAATGAGCATAACATTTTTTGGGGGTATGCCCCCTGACCCCTGTAGCAAAATGTGTGTGTCCCCAATGTCAGAGTCGCGCCTACACTCCTGTGTGTGTGTGTGTGTGTGTGTGTGTGTGTGTGTGTGTGTGTGTGTATGTGTGTGTGTGTGTGTGTGTGTGGTGTTGGCCAGTACATGAGGTACATGAGGTACAGTTGGGTCCAGAGCCCTGCAGTACCAGAGTCCTGGAGAGAAACAAGATGGCTGCTCCATCTGTCAGGGCCTACAGAGCCAAGCAGACCACTGTGAAGCTACTGTGACACACAAACACAAACACACCGGCTGGGGCCACACCAAAATAACCACACAGAGAGACACACAGACCCTAGACTGAACAAAACACTAGTCACAAATAATTTTTTTAAAGAGTCAAAGGCATCATTGAATAGTTTACTTGAGAAAAACACTGACAGTAGGTTTAGTAAATGAGCTTTATAGCTAAACTCTAGTACATAATTTACAGTACATCAATGTACATTGTCTGTGTCAATAGTTTAATAAATACAGCCAGAATTCAAAAAGCCAGGTGGCGCTATTATTATAGTTCCTTTACCTATCCAACCTTGACCGAGCTACTACATGTGCCAAGGTGCTAGTGGTCGATATGGGATTCAGCAAAGTATTTCACTTGCAGAGAAATATTGTCCTCACAGCTGCAGTGATGGGAATGATCCACTAGGTGGGGGAAGGCATCCATTTTTGACAATGAACCTTACACAACGCTACACTCCTAGAAAAAAAGGTGCTATCTAGAACCTAATAGGTTCTCCGGCCGTCCCCATAAGATAACCCTTTGAAGAACCCTTTTTGTTTCTAGCTACATGGAAACCGAAAGGGTTCTACCTGGAAGCTAAAAGGGTTTGACTTGAAGACTAAATGTTTCCAGACAAAAACCACAGTCAACAGAGTAATGTATGTAAACACCATACAGTCTATGGTAAACACACATACACACAACAAGTGCATAAAGATACGCTACTGCTTGTTTCTATCTCTGGTTCTTACCATGGCTGTCTACTGTGTGTAGTACTTGCCCAGCTAACCAATATTGGTTCTTTGAAAGTTCCCAGAACATTCGTTAGGTCAAAGCAAATGTTCTCATAACACAAAAACCGTCCAGTCATGCTGGTGATTATAGAATATGTGTATAAAACATCCACCTGATGTTGCAAGAACGTTCCTAGAACACATTTAATGTGTTTTTTAAAGGTTCCCAGAATATTTCATTAGGTTGTGCGAACAGTCTGGTGGGAATATTGTGGGTACATCACAAAATGTTAAATACTGTTGAAGTATCATGCCTACAGGTTCATCTGCCTCACCTAAAGCCCATTCTTGTGGGAAGCTGCTATAGACCACCAAGTGCAAACAGTCCGTATCTGGATAACATGATTGAAATGCTTGATAATGTATGAGATATCAAATCAAATCTGAGATTTGAGGTTCTGAGATGATGGCCCCGGAGAAGATGGCTGCCGTTTTACAGCCCTCTAACCAATTTTACTATTATGTGTGTTTTTTCGCATTGTTTGTAATTTATTCTGTACATAATGTTTCTGCCATTGTCTCTTATACCCAAAAAGAGCTTCTGGATATCAGGACAGAGATTACTCACCTCGTATTGGACGAAGATTTTTTCTTCAACGAGGCGGCCGTGAAGGATATCCTACAGACACCTGATCTTCAATCATTGGAAAATAAATTAGATGACCTACGGTTACACTTATCCTACAAACGGGACATTAAAAACTGTAATATCTTATGTTTCACCAAGTTGTGGCTGAACGACGACATGGACAACATACAGCTAGCGGGCTATATGCTACATCGGCAGGATAGAACGGCTGACTCAGGTAAGACAAGGGCTGGTGGTCTGTGTATATTTGTAAACAACAGCTGGTGCACAAAATCAAATATTAAGGAAGTCTCGAGGTTTTGCTCGCCTGAGGTAGAGTATCTTATGATAAGCTGTAGACCACACTATTTACCAAGAGAGTTTTCATCTATATTATTCATAGCTGTCTATTTACCACCACAAACCAATGCTGGCATTAAGATTTCACTCAATGAGCTGTATAAGGCCATAACTAAACAGGAAAACGCTCATCCAGAGGCAGCGCTCCTAGTGGCCGGGGACTTTAATGCAGGGAAACTTAAATCCGTTCTACCTCATTTTTACCAGCATGTTAAATGTGCAACCAGAGGGAAAAAAAACTCCAGACCACCTTTACCCCACACACAGAGACGCATACAAAGCTCTCCCTCGCCCTCCATTTGGCTAATCTGACCATAACTCTATCCTCCTGATTCCTGCTTATAAGCAAAAACTAAAGCAGGAAGCACCAGTGACTCGGATAATAAAAAAGTGGTCAGATGACTCAGATGCTAAGCTACAGGACTGTTTTGCTAGCACAGACTGGAACATGTTCCGGGATTCTTCAGATAGCATTGAGGAGTACACCACATCAGTCACTGGCTTCATCAATAAGTGCATCGATGACGTCGTCCCCACAGTGACCGTACGTACCCCAACCAGAAGCCATGGATTACAGGCAACATCCGCACTGAGCTAAAGGGTAGAGCTGACGCTTTCAAGGAGCGGGACTCTAACCCGGACGCTTATAGGAAATCCCGCAATGCCCTCCGACGAACCATCAAACAGGCAAAGAGTCAATACAGGACTAAGATTGAATCGTACTACACCGGCTCTGACGCTCGTCGGATATGGCAGGGCTTGAAAACTATTACAGACTACAAAGGGAAGCACAGCCACGAGCTGCCCAGTGACACAAGCCTACCAGACGAGCTAAACCACCTCTATGCTCGCTTCGAGGCAAGCAACACTGAAGCATGCATGAGAGCACCAGATGTTCCGGATGACTATGTGATCACGCTCTCCGTAGCCAATGTGAGTAAGACTTTTAAGCAGGTCAACATTCACAAGGCCGCAGGGCCAAACGGATTACCAAGACGTGTACACCGAGCATGTGCTGACCAACTGGCAAGTGTCTTCACCGACATTTTCAACATGTCCCTGACTGAGTCTGTAATACCAACATGTTTCAAGCAGACCACCATAGTCCCCGTGCCCAAGGACACTAAGATAACCTGCCTAGATGACTACCAACCCGTAGCACTGACGTCTGTAGCCATGAAGTGCTTTGAAAGGCTGGTCATGGCTCACATCAACACCATTATCCCAGAAACCCTAGACCCACTCCAATTTGCATACCGCCCCAACAGATCCACAGATGATGCAACCTCTATTGCACTCCACACTGCCCTTTCCCACCTGGACAAGAGGAACACCTACGTGAGAATGCTATTCATTGACTACAGCTCAGCGTTCAACACCATAGTGCCCTCAAAGCTCATCACTAAGCTAAGGATCCTGGGACTAAACACCTCCCTCTGCAACTGGATCCTGGACTTCCTGACGGGCCGCCCCTCAGGTGGTAAGGGTAGGTCACAACACACCTGCCACGCTGATCCTCAACACGGGGGCCCCTCAGGGGTGCGTGCTCAGTCCCCTCCTGTACTCCCTGTTCACCCATGACTGCATGGCCAGGTACGACTCCAACACCACCATTAAGTTTAACGACGACACAACAATGGTAGGCCTGATCAACGACAACAATGAGACAGCCTATAGGGAGGAGGTCAGAGACCTGGCCGTGTGGTGCCAGGATAACAACCTCTCCCTTAACGTGACCAAGACAAAGGAGATGATTGTGGACTACAGGAAAAAAAAGAGGACTGAGCACGCCCCCATTCTCATCGACAGGGCTGTAGTGGAACAGGTTGAGAGCTTCAAGTTCCTTGGTCTCCACATCACCAACAAACTATCATGGTCCAAACACACCAAGACAGTCGTGAAGAGGGCACGACAAAGCCTATTTCCCCTCAGGAGACTGAAAAGATTTGACATGGGTCCTCAGATCCTCAAAAAGTTATACAGCTGCACCATCGAGAGCATCCTGACTGGTTGCATCACCACCTGGTATGGCACCTGCTCGGCCTCTGACCACAATGCACTACAGAGGTTAGTGCCTACGGCCCAGTACATCACTGGGGCCAAGCTTCCTTCCATCCAGGACCTCTATACCAGGTGGTGTCAGAGGAAGGCCCTCAAAATTGTCAAAGACTCCAGCCACCCTAGTCATAGACTGTTCTCTCTGCTACCGCACGGCAAGCGGTACCGGAGTGCCATGTCTAGGTCCAAAAGGCTTCTCAACAGATTCTACCCTATGAGGAGCAACCAGACGCTGCACTTTGCACATTTATGAAATTGATTATTCCAGTTAGTAATAAGCATGCACCCATTAAGAACATTACTGTAAAAACTGTTAAATCCCTGTGGATTGATGAGGAATTGAAACATTTTATGGTTGAGAGGGATGAGGCAAAAGGAATGGCAAATAAGACTGGCTGCACAACCGATTGGCAAACGTACTGCAAATTGAGAAATCATGGGACAAAACTGAAGAAAAATAAGAAACTATACTATAAAACAAAGATAAATTATATAAAGAATGATAGTAAAAAGCTTTGGAGCGCCTTAAATGAAATTTTGGGCAAAAAGGTCAACTCAGCTCCATCATTCATTGAATCAGATGGCTCATTCATCACGCAATCCACTGATATTGCCAACTACTTTAATGATTTTTTTCATTCGAAAGTTTAGCAAACTTAGGCATGACGTGCCAGCAACAAACGCTGACACTACACATCCAAGTATAACTTATCAAATTATTAAAGACAACCATTGTAATTTTGAATTCCGTAAAGTGTTTGTGGAAGAGGTGAAAAAAAATATTATTGTCTATCAACAATGACAAGGTACCGGGGTCTGACAACTTGGATGGAAAATTATTGAGGATAATAGAGGACGATATTGCCACTCCTATTTGCCATATCTTCAATCTAAGCCTACTAGAAAGTGTGTGTCCTCAGATCTGGAGGGAAGCAAAAGTAATTCCGCTACCCAAGAATATTAAAGCCCACTTTACTGGCTCAAATAGCCGACCAATCAGCCTGTTACCAACCCTTAGTAAACTTTTGGAAAACAATTGTGTTTGACCAGATACAATGCTATTTTACGGTAAACAAATTGACAACAGACTTTCAGCACGCTTATAGGGAAGGACATTCAACATGCACGGCACTTACACAAATGACTGAAGATTGGCTGAGAAAATTGATGATAAAAAGATTGTGGGAGCTGTTTTGTTAGACTTCAGTTTTGCTTTTGACATTATCGATCATAGTCTGTTGCTGGAAAAACGTATGTGTTATAGCTTTACACCCCCAGCTATATTGTGGATAAAGAGTTACCTGTCTAACAGAACACAGAGGGTGTTCTTTAACGGAAGCCTCTCCAACATAATCCAGGTATAATCAGGAATTCCCCAGGGCAGCTGTCTAGGCCCCTTACTTTTTTCAATCTTTACTAATGACATGCCACTGGCTTTGAGTAAAGCCAGTGTGTCTATGTATATGGATCTCAACACTATAGTGTTGTCAAAGAGTGGTCCTCTGTAGCCACTCTTTGACAACACTAGTGGTCCTCTGTAGCTCAGCTGGTAGAGCACGGCGCTTGTAACGCCAAGGTAGTGGGTTCGATCCCCGGGACCACCCATACACAAAAAAAAAAAATGTATGCACGCATGACTGTAAGTCGCTTTGGATAAAAGCGTCTGCTAAATGGCATATTATTTATTTACTATACACTTCAGCTACTACAGCGAGTGAAATCACTACAACACTTAACAAAGAGCTGCAGTTAGTTTCAGAATCGGTG